>NC_071532.1:29247411-29577911 GCF_026979565.1 Vidua chalybeata | reverse complement strand
AGATTCTGCATGAGCCAAGGGCTGAATGTCCACCATGAGGATTTGCCTCCATTTTCCATGGCAATGATGTTAATCCAAATGGTTACTTGGATTCACACAAAAAGCTGCTGAGTTACTCTGTTGTAATGTTAAGCAAAAAAATCCACTGGAAATGCACCAATAAAAATTACAACAAAGGACAATTAGGTTCTTTCTTCTCTTATTCACACAAAGAACATCTTAAAAGGTGAATTGCTGACTGAGGCACCACTCCAGCTGGGATGAGGATAATTTGGGGTTGGTAGCTGTAATAGCTTCTAAGAGAAATTCATTTGCTGCCAATAGTGCAGCTCTAACTGATTTTCATCTGCACTTTTATTCAAGCAATTACAAAATAACATAGTCTCTGGTATGTGAAAGCATCCAAAGCTGGGACAGGAGTTAAGAACGTAACAAGGCAAGGTACCTAGGGTTTGGATAAAATCCAAAGGTCCCAGGATTAGAAATGCTAAGGTCTTGTCTTACATATAACTGGCTGGGTATACCAGTGGGCACAGTGACCTGCCACGAAGCCCACCCTGCACTTGAGTCACTCCAGAGCCTGGGAACCAGCTCTACCTCATGCCCAGGTCTTCCCAGCACTGCCAATACTTTTACAGAAGTGTCAGAAGTAAGACTGCTGCAGCCATTTCCCAGTGATGTATCTCACCAAAAAGAGTAGGGTTGCAATGAGGGAAATCTTTTGCTGTTGACAGGATTTAATGATTCAAGACAAGATCTAACATTTGAGCTGAGACTCCCAGTGTTTCAGAAAGGCTGAAAAATCTGATTACAGCTGAGGTGAAATGGGAAAAGATTTTGAATAGCCTTGCAGATGTCAGGAATGTTTTGTTGATCAGAAAGAGCTACTTAGCCATCCACAATTCCATAAAGGATAGTAACTTATAAGGAGGAAAAATAGGTCATAAGGAAGGCATAAACGAATTGTCACTCAGGATGTTTCTTTTGTCAGTAAACATTTCTGGAGAGATCTTTGCCTCTAATAAACTGAAGATCTTGGAATACCCTTATACTATTTCATAAAACGTGCATTCACTTATTTATAGCGTAACAGAAGCACAGAATGGTTTGGTTGGAAGGGACCTTAAAGATGACCTTTTTCCAATCTCCCTGCCAGGGGCAGGGACACCTATTACACCAGGCTGCTCAAAGTCCCCTCCAACCTTAAACACTTCCAGGGATGGGGCATCCACAGCTTCTCTGTGCAGGATGTTCTAGTGCCTCACCATCATCACAGTAAAGAATTTCTTTCTAAATATAGACTATCTAATCTAAAGTTTCCCTCTGTCAGTATAAAGCCATTTTCTCTCATCCTATCACTACCTGCCTATGTAAAAAGCCCCTCTCCACATCTCTTGTAGCCTCTTTAAGTACTAGAAGGTGCTATAAGGTCTTCCTGGAGCCTTCTCTTCTCCAAGCTGAACAACCCCAGCTCTCTCAACCTGTCTTCATAGAAGAGGTGCTCCAATATTGAGAATTTTTACTGTGCTATAGAGTACTTATTTGTACAAGCATCCTACTTGCATTATGTGAAATTTTCAGCTAAACACATTGGATTTTGCAGAGCATTTAAAATATGTGAATGTCAGTGAATCGGAAATGAAGACCATTTGTTGTTAGTTATATCCTATGTTCTTTCTCTACATATTTTAGTCATGTAATATACATGTAAAAGAATAAAATTAACTGGCATTGCTTTCCTTAAGACAAGTAAGTCCTCTTTCCAGCAGCTCTCAATCTGGCCCTGCAGCTTTGGCTGTCTGCCAGACAAGTTAGTGCTGGTATCATGTAGGCTAATGCAACTCTTGAATCACTGGACTATATTTAGATGCTTGTCTCAGAATTGTCTCCAAACATTTAAATAGATCTCACAAAGATGCTTTTCAGGTTTTGTGGGGTTTTGTTTTTTAAATCAGGCACACATTTTAATTTGGCTTTTAAAATATCCTCAGTAAAATTGAATTAATATTCATAGTTACTCATTCAAAAAAATTAATTCTAAATAATGCTTTCCTAGCACGGTGTGCATTCAGCAATGTAGATGTTTGAGTGCCTGGGTGCAGGAGCAACATGCAGAGTCACTGGTTCTGGCAGCCCCAGCAAAAACATGCACAGCAAAAACTGTGCAACTCAGCATTATAAAACCCCAAACACAATGGCTGTGGAGGTATTCTCTCTTCAGGGCACATGTCCAGAGCTACTCATTTGGAAAGGGACTTCAGACCTGAGGGAAATCAAAGGCACCCATCTGTGTTATCTTCTTTCTATCCTTTCCTCCCTCAAAGTGAAGGATGTGTGGGAAGTAGGAAGAGTCCAGCAAAGCAGATTTGCAGGTCTCACCACCCTTTTCAGTGACCCCACACTTGGTGTTTGAGCTGCCTTTCTGAGTAATTGATGGTATGGTTGTGTTATGGTTGTGTTATGTGTTATGTGATGAGCTGTAACTGTGGACAAGTCAGCCGTGAGGAGTGGATCCCAGGCAGAAATGTGCCAATTCACTTTTAGGTGGCAGTCAGGTCCAGTGACACATCTGACAAGCAGAGATTGAAGCTTGATTGGCACAACCCACTCACTGTTGGGAAACTGTAGGCTCACAGAAAGTCCAAAAGACTCACATGAAACACCAGGGAAAGGATATGACTCCAAGGCATTTCTGAACCTCTGGGAAGGAAATCCCATTTTCTGAATTGAACCCCACACCAGCGATTTTTCTTTAAAGGATATTGAGAGAAAGCTGTCCAACAGACGGTAAGCTCATGGATGTTTTGGAGTTCATTATACACTGTAAATATCGGTATCTGATTGTCAGTGTATAGAAACTCCCCTGCTGCAGAGCTTCAGAAACTGAAAGCAAAGGCTATAATTCGTGTGTTTGAGAAACACCACAGAGAAGAAGTGGGTAAGCAACCAGTTGAACAAGATTTATGAGAATACATATGAACGCTTCAGTTGTAAACAGCTGAGACAAACAACTCCACAGTTTAATTAGTGTCAGGGATGTGCAGTCCCTGCTGCCCTACTGAAGAAAATGATGTGTTTGTGTGAGAAGCAGAAAGTTTGGAGTGAGCTGGAGACTGTGTTGACCTCCTCACACTCCATACATCACTTGGGGTGGTAACAGCTGACTCCACTCATGTTCTGTCTTCTTACAGTGGATGGTTAATATTCACTCAGTAACTGTGGCAGCTAAGTTTGGTTTATTCTATATAATTAACGAGTTTGTTCCAGAAATACATACTGCAGCATCCTTTAAATTTTTCTCTGAAGCCTGATATTGGCCAGGGTCAGATCCTAGATTATTTTGGACCAGCTTGGAAATTCTTCCTTGCTTTATTAAACAAAGTCATAACATTTTCCTTGCATATGGCAAATAGCCACATTTGAAGCTTAGAAAACAGTATGCTAGCAGCATTTACTCCAAAAGAATCTGAACAAGCTGGATCATATAATCCTACATATACATACAGATGTCTATGTTAATAAATAAATAAATAAATAAATATGCACATAAATATATATCTCTAGGAAACAGTGTCTGAAATCCTGCATGAGATCCCTAAGGAAAAGCATAGCAATTGTCTGGTACTGAACTCACTCCATAGCAACAGAAGGAAGGGGAATTTTGACAAACTGTTACAAAAACAGGGTTCCCATTGGTAGCTCCCATGCACAACATCTGCCCTGTATCAGGCCTTGGCTGAGGGTGTGCAGCACTCCACAGAGCAGCACTCCTAAGTGGGTTCCTTGGAGTTGACAAGGACTAAATTTGCACCAGAAGACTGAAGTGTTCATTCATAGCCAGAAGATACGGAAAGTTTGCAATGAAAGGCATCGAGTGGAAGATGCAGCTAGGGAAGCAAGGAACTGCTGAGTCCAAAAGGACAAAACTAATCACAGAATTCTCTGAGAAACTGATGTCTCAAATGTGCTGATGTCCATCAGTGCAACACCTGGGCTTTCTGAGTGCTGACAAGATCTCAGTGATGTGGCACTCAGTTCAGGGAAAGGGAGGTGAAACGGACTGCCTAGGATAAAGCACTGGATTTGACAGTGAACAGAACATTCAGACACCTTGTGTGAAAACAGCCAGACTTCAAAGACAATCACAGTCATTGGCTGTCTCTGTTTAACTCTTATTAATTCTTTAATTACGTAATTCACTATCTTCCTCCTTTCAGGAAGGGAGGGCATTTAGCTATAGTTGAATGTGAAATTGCACCTAATTTGGAAAACATATTTTACCAAAAAGTGTTAATTTCAGTTTGTATCTCAAATTTACTTCTGATCACTTCAGCATTTAAAAATATTTATCTGGAAGAAAGTCTTTTGCAATTGGGAATGTTTACCTGTGCATCAGAATTTAAAAGCAAAGCTGATGTGAACCCATAGTCTGTGTATACACCACACAATTACACTTTCAGAAAGATGTAGACTTTCATTTCCCCATGTGGCCTGTGCCCAAGACTACAGCAAAAATATTTTCCACATGCCAGAACTAAATTGTCAGTTTTAATAGTAATTTCACCAGCAAATCATTACATTGGCCAATGTCATTCATGGTTAATTTCTACCATGACATTCTGTCTCAGACTGAAGTTGATTACCTCTAGCTTTGTTGACAAAGGGGAAAAAAATCCCACACTTAGGTAATACTGCAATCTGAATGCTTGCTGAAGCACAGGTTTTTGTTCTTCCTGTAAATTCCATCTCTTTCAGTACCATAAATATCCTTATAGCATGGTTTGAGATTATCAGCCAAAGTCACTATTGAAATTAGCCTTTACTCAGTCAGTGTCAGGGGGCATTAAATTCTAATTTTAATACCCTTCATCTTTATGCCTCAGAGACAGCCAAAGGAGTCCAAAGAATGACCTAAAAATCCTTGTTTCAGAGGTGAGAAGGATTCCTGCTTAGCAGGAACTGAAGGGACTTCTGTAGGTGTTGTTCGGTGACCTTTCACAAAGTCAGCAGTAGAAGGCATAGAATTGCACTGCTGATGATTGGAGACAGGCATATTACTCTAATTAAGCTGCTTTGCTGGCAGTAATCCAAAGTTAAGAGGGCATCAAGTTGGAATTCCTGCAAAGCAAGGTAGAAATTAGACAAAAAATCCTTTATTATATACTTACCCTTTAAGAACAATTGCAATTAACTAAAGATGAGAGCAAGAGACTAGACATATTCTTTAAATTTGAGTACACTTCCTCACCGTATTTTTTCTATTGAATTTCATTCTCTACTACTCACATGCCAGGAAACAGTGTTCTCCTCATAGACCTTTCTTAGTTTCCAGGGAGTGGCTCAGCCTATGAGCTATTATTCCACTCTGCACTGCCATTTGCTATCCTTTCCTTGAAGATTAGTCAAAACACCTGCTCTAGCAGTTTGAATTATCTGACTTTGGAAGATACTGCTGTGTACACAGCATCAAGTTCCCCCTTTGGAGAGCACATTGAGAATGAACACCTCACTATCTCACTTGCAGAATATGATGCACAGGCCAGTTATTGTTGGTGAAGAGATCTCACAATTTTTCTTTTCAATGGTAGAGAGTTTTAAGGGAAGATTGAAAGAGATGAATGGTCCTTACAATCTGCAAAGTTCTCAGCAGAAGTGTGATATGAAAAGAAGTGCAAGTCACAAGTGGGAGAAGATGACAAAAGAAGTAGGCAGCAGAAAATGCACAGAACAGATCAGGACTGACTCATACAGCTTTCAAGTCTGTGTATTTCTTTGGAGGACTACTAGAAATCTACTTGCCTCATGGACAATTGCTGCACACAGCCTTGCTTTCCAGTTTTCTGCCATTCTGTAGGCATAAACCTCCTTCCTCATATGCAAACTCTACAGAGCAAGCTGGGAATGTGAGTGGAAGGAAAAGGGCATTTTGTTACTTCCCTGATCTGCAGGAAATTGGAATCGACCACTCCACCCTTGTACTTCTCTATCCTTTAACTGTATTGATGTCAGTGTTCTCCTCACCTTTCCAGTATTTCTTTACTATTGAGAATAAAATCCCTAGAGCATCCAGAGCTGGCTGGATCCCTGTAAAAGAAGCAAAGAAAGGATAATCCTCTGCATGTGAGAGCCTTTCAGGGACAGCTACTCACCAAACACATACTGGAAAACCAGATATCTTACATACCTCTAAGATATCACATGGAGAAAGCGTGGGTAGAGTTCAGGTCTTAGGTAGCCAAAAGCAAAAAGAGCTTTCAGGAGAGCACTTAGAATAAACTTTTTACAGCCTGGAAACTTTGACATCTCCAGAATGCAATGCTTAGTTATTCAGCCTCTGTTTACATCTCCTTCAGATCAAGCCATCTGCTACACTTCAGCTGTTGCGTTTTGATGCCAACCTCTCTGTAAGCAGGCTTGCATTGATTAGATTCCATCTAGCAGTGGAGCTGCTTCTCTGAGAAAGCCTAGCTTAGTAGTGCCTTTTTTACTTCAGCTTGGACATGAGAATATTGCTTTCTCATCGGAATCAAACTGACATATCACACATCTACTAGTTGCCCACATCCATTCTTGCAAGTCCATTCATTCACCAGAAATTCCTACGATGTTTCACATTGCACTGCTGCAGAGGATGAAAGCAGAGCCATCCCATACATGAATGGATATCACAGATTTAGCTGTTAGATGTTCACTTGCTTGCACCTTTCACTGGCAGCTATTATATCCTAAGCAAAAGGAATTGTTCAATATATTAAGAGTGGGTCATTTTTAGAGGCTGAGTTGGCTGAGATGCAAAGATTTACTTGCACCTTATTTTTTTCTCTGCTTTTATACTATTTCTTCCTCTGCTTTTTTACTTTTTGTTATCCTTAAATCTAGGAATAATTTTAAGTAGTATTTATCAAATGCATGGATAGTAGAGGAACCATTCAGTAAGCTACTAAATCATAGCCATGCAATGGAGTCTGAGTGGGAAGAGAAAGGATAGAAAACCCAAAAAAACCTGAGACAAGTATAATAGGTATAGATCAGTGGGAGTAAAAATTTTGTCATTCTAAGACAGTAATGATGCCTTCAAAAAGTAATTTTTAAGGTGATGTTCTGAGTTTCTTACTGCATGCCTAGAAACTGTTATTCTTTCATACAGTCAGAAACATTCTGCAAAAGGAAAAGTAGGTATTGGAAGACTAGAAATGTGTCTAGCTTTATTTTCACATTTTATCTGCCCTCCTCCCTTACCCTTCATCCCCCATTTAATACCTTTTCCAACCATCACACTTTGTGGAAGGGGCTGTCCCTTCTAAGGACAGCATTTAGGACACTGTGAGCACACTAGTAACATCAGCAGTCAATAATAATTCTACCACTGAGCAGTCAACCAGCAAAGTACGTCCTGCAGCTCAGCCACAGTAGACATAGGATGTGAATTCTGAAAATATTTCCACAAAGTTGTTTTACATAAATCAGTCAGAAGGTCCATGTTGTGAAGTGCAGCACATGCATATGGGCTTTTGGGATTAAGGCCCAGGAAGCAACAGAAATTTTTCATAGAAGGAGAAGGACAAAAGGATTTATTCAGGCAATTTCCTTTACAAAAAAAAAAAAAAAAAACCAAACCAAAACAAAACAAAAAAAAAAAAAACAGGAATTATAATGTGTATTTTAAACACTGTGATTGGAGTCTAGGCTTTCATTATAAAGCAAATATAGTTCAATATGCACTTCTTCCTCCATCTTCCAAAAGCTTGTTAGATGTACCAATCAATCAAACTTTCTGTTAAACATACAATGGATAATACCCACTTGTTCCTAAGTAAATTCACCAGATTCTGAAAATACCATTTTTTATTAGGTGGACAGTGAAACCCATGGTATTAATTTGGGGATTTGTAGTAATGCTCAGTGATTCTCGGTGAGTACAGAACTTAACCCTCCAGCATCCTGGGTGGCAATCTCTTCTCATGGATTCCCTCAGGGATCATTGTTCAAGTCAGAGGGCCCACATGCTGTCTTTGTATTATTTCCCTCAACTGTTCCATCACAGCTCATGCTAAATTATTATTTTTCTGCATGACACCATTTGTGGAAATATCCAGTGATGTCTAAGGAATCTTTATTTAAATTGGGCTTTTTCAGCTCAGGGTATGCTAGGTAAAATTTGCCCCTGTTCACCTACAGTGAAGAGTTCTGGCCATCTCTTGTTGCAACACCACATGCAGACAGGAAGCTCCTTTCACAGTAATTTGAGATCTCTGCAATTGCACCTACGGGAAGGCAACATTTTTGAGGGAGAGGTGATATACCTTATCAAATCAAGCAGACCAGGTTTTGGTCCCACAGGGTCTGATCCTAGAAGTCTCATACGGATAGAATAAATTTTGTGCTAAACACAGATTAAGCTATATCAGTGCCACATAACAGGAAGGGCACACACAAATTTGTACATTTCTTACAGATTGCTACAACTTAAAAAAAACTAATAATTTTTATGCATAATAGATGTAGATTTAATCTACATGGAGGAGACATTTAAGAGTTACAAAACACAAGATATTTTGAACTGAGTATGTGCTTAAGATGCTACTCATCTTTCAGTGTAAAACCTTTTTCCTAGTTCTGTGTTACTCAGATTGTTTCACATCATTCATAGGTACACAGATAAGGTTTTGGTATGATGAATCAGCCTACTCAAGGCAGAGCACAGTTTTAGCATAGCATAGCCAGGTTCTTTGGTCCTGCAATGAGGATAATTTCATCTAATCTCCTACAACACTTGAATGAAGTATAACCAGATTCTTCCCTGTGGTTTATAAAGTGATTGCCAATGCAAATGATATTATCTCAGTTTCTTCCTACAGTTCATTGATATTTTCACTTTCTTTCTACAGTTCATTGATACAGATCAGTAAGGTGTTCCTTGATGTCCTCTCCCAAACTATATAGAAATTCTCTGGAGAACTTCCCACAGAAAAATATTTCTTTACGACATTGTCAAGAAAAGCTGACCTCTCAGAGAGTAGGATATTGAGGACAACTGTGGAAAGTCAGAAAAGGAAACACCAAGGAAGGCATCTATTTTCCACAGACTGCCTCTGCTGATCATAGTCCAGAATTTCTTTGCAATGAATCTTCCAGTCTGGAAGACTGTGTGAATATGCAAAAGTCAGGACAGCAAGGGGAAGGTTTGAGGTGCGTTTCTTACCAAGTTTATGATCTGAGAAGAATAATGACATTGGTCCAGGCCTTTCACCTCTAGATGCTGTATGACCTCTGACTTCTACACTTTCAAGAGACTCTAACAGGGTGATGGAAAGGTAAGTTTTCCTCCTTAAGCGTGATAGATAGAAGTGTGCAGGGACTCGGGACTCCCTCTATTTGCAACTTCTGGGAAAATAAATCCTTTGCATTCTCACCCTTACTTTGTACTGACCTTCTCAATTCACATGTCAAAGCAAAGATCTAGAGACTCCACCAACAGGAGAAGAGGCCTGTAAATCTCATGCACACAAATCTGTGTAGCAGATTTCAGAGCAGTCCATGGTTTCTAAGGCAGACCAAAAAGTATAATTCTAGTTATTTTTTAACAAGTATTCCCTGACTACAAGTCTATTGACAGAGCCTGCAAAAAATACTGCGTTTAAATGTCTGTGCTTAGACAAAAAGGAGGCATTTTGCCAAAATGAAAATGAAAATCATTGGCCAAATTAGCATCGTATGATCTTAGCTTTAAAATGACCCTCAGGTTGTATAAACAAGATTACATAAGGGTTCAGAGGTATGTGAAGCAGTTCAGTAGTGCCATCTTGAGGGGAACTCCTTGATGCTATATATAATTCCAGGTCTCAGATCATCAGCATTTGCCTGTGTTTTATTAGTTGGAAACAAGTTAATGAACTACCTCAGAAGGATGAAGTATAGTAGATTCAGAAATGCATTAAAACATGCCCTTATTAGCAAAAGAGAAGTCAAAGCCAGGACTAATGCATTTCTATTGCTGCAGAAAATTATAGTCTGGGAAATAGAATTGTAATGTTTTCCACTTTTAGCTGTTTATTGCAAAGCCACTTAATAATATGAATAAAGCCCAGCAAAACATTAACACTAATTTAGCCCATAAATACCTTTGTGTCAGAAGGGAACCAGGGGAAGCAAAGAGTTGATGCCAGAGTTTCATAGAATTCTGTTTATGTTTTTTTAATAATTCTTTTCATCTGGGATGCAGACCAGATCTGTTTATTCTAGTCTGACTTTCAGTAGAGTTAGAACCATACATCAGAAATCTGATTGATTAATTTATGAAGTGGCAAATGGTCAGAATTATAAAAGAGGATGCTTACAATTACGATCTGCTTTGTTTTCCATCCATTCCTATCTTCCCCATCACATTGGTCTGGAAGTGCCATGCACCATCTGGTAGCATAAAATCAGTAAATGTCAAAAGTGGTTTTCATTTTCCAGATCTGTCAGCTGGTGACAAGTAGGGCAGTTTAGAGATCATGCAGATTTTTCTTTTTCTTTTACTTGTGAGGGATCTGTTCTTATCCATAAACATTTTGCATTTCCTGACCAAAGTCAGAAATAGCAGCAAATGATGGAATTTATTCCCTCCCTTCTCCATTTCTTTCTTTAAGCAAGAGCAGATTTCCACCACAAAAACAATGTACCATCTTTAAGAGCTTAGATGCTGATGACTTGTTTGTTACTTGACATGCACAATCACCAGAGCTGACGTATGATTTATTGATTACCTATGAAAGGACAGACAGCTGTGAACTTTGATGCTTCTGTAAATATCACCATCACTGCAGTGTGAATGCATGCAGTGTGTGATCTTACAGCCACACACAATTCCTCTGGGACCTCCGTGTGGAACTAAACACAGAAATTCAAGTCAGCTCTTCACAAGACCCAAGCACATTAATTTATTGCTGACTTTACCAGGATCAAGGGTATTTAGGGCCTTTAGGAAGCTCTGCCAAGTCCAAGACTGTCGTTGGAAGAAGCAGGAAGGCAGAGGGAAAGAAGACAGCTTCCCTTCAAGGAAAAAATGAAAAGGAGAAGTGAACATCTCCTTGAATGTAAGAGTAGATAACTTCAGAAAAATCTGATTTCCTGGTATACTAGTGTGATATTCATTTCACAAAAGAGGCTCTTTAATAAAAAATAAAACTTGTAATTGCTGTCATATTGTACTGATAAGACATCATGCTGTGACTTTTTTGGTATTTTGTAATTCTTTTAGAGTTTCACCCACATTCTGGTGTTAAGTATGCAAAATACTGACCCTGAATAGCATGGCCAGCAGGACCAGGGCAATGGTTGTCCCTCTGTAATCAGCACTGATGAGGCCACCCCTCAAATGCTGTGTTCAGTTTTGGGCCTCCCCACTACAAGAAACACACAGAGATGCTGGAGTGAGACCAGAGAAGGGTGATGGAGCTGCTGAAGGGTTTGGAGCACAAGTCCTGTGAGGAGTGGCTGAAGAAGCTGGAGTTGTTTAGCCTGGAGTAAAGGAGGCTCAGGGGTGACCTTGTCACTCTCTCCTGAAAGAAGGTTGTGGGAGTCACCCTCTTCCACCAGGCAACCGGAGACAGGACAAGAGGACAGCAATTTCTTCACAGAAAGGGTCATGAAGCATTGGAATGGACTGCCCAAGGCAGGCAGTGGTGGAGTCACCATCCCTGGAGGTGTTCAAGAAATGACTGGACATGGTACTTAGACTGCTGTGGTGTAGTTGGCATGGTGGTGATACATCAAAGGTTGGACTCAATAATCTTAGAGGTCTTTTCCAATTGAAATGATTCTGTGATTCTGCAAGCAATCTGTTAATCAGCTGAAAAATAACAAATATAGAGAAAACAATTGTTCATAAATATCCTTGAATAAATTCCTGAAAAAGTGCTGAAGAAGAATACTTTTATAGGTATCCTTTTGAAGTCTAATTTGCTTGAAAGAGATGCAGAAAATATGTATTTTTGCTTAAATGGGAATGATATATTGACTGTGTAGGCCCAGGGTATCAGTACATGCCTTCTTTCTTTTTTTTTTTTCTTCTTTCTCATGTCTTACATCTTTTTTGCTCTTCACCCTGAGTTATAGTCTTAGGAATAAAATCAAATTCATAGCCTCTGATCTACAGCCATTTATGAAGGTGAGAGCCTGTCTTCTGCCTTCATTGTCTTTTATACCGTATTGTTTGTCCTTCTAGTGTCTGAAATTAAATTTCCATATCAATATTACTATAACAGTGTGAAACTGAAATTTAAGTAAAAGAAATAAAAATGCCAATGCTTATTAGAAGTAGATAAAGTTTTCATTGAGAAATGCTTTCCCCATTTCTGAATTTATTAATAATCCTAATTTTCTTCACTCACTGTGAAAGGGACAGTGAAAAATATCTAGGGCTATTTTTCTAAGTCCTTGGCAAGTGTTGATCACATAGATGTATCAAGTCATTACAAAATAAATAGGTAATAACATTTTTGCTAGCTTTGAAGTAATGCTTGGCTCCTTTTTTTCCTGTGGAATTAAAAATTATTTCCAACAATACAGGATGCAGGTAAACAATTACTCAAATTATGATGCAATGTTACTTTTTCACCTGGTCCTCACTATAACTAAAAACTCTATCTAATCCTGCCCTGGGAAGAAGGTTTAATTATAAACATACACAGAAAGGGGGATACTTAAGGGAAGGCTGTTTTGAAAATATGTGAAAATTTACATTTTTTACCTATCTTTCCATAGAAATTACCACAAAAAACCAAAGTTTGGACAGTGGAGAATGCACTGAATGCGACAAAAACACTTTTAAGAAAAATACACAGAAGAAGGAGTTTTTCTTCCCTTTAGTGTTTTTATGAGTATTCCTCACTGCATTTCCCAGCATATGCTATCCAAACAGACTGCTACAACATAGATATCGACAAAGTATTTATATCATCTTAGTTTTCTTTAGAATTTTCTTTCTGTTCTGTTTCCAAGTAACTGATTTGGCAGTTTCATTTAACTGTATTTCTCTACCTCACCATCCAAGTTAGTACGTGAAATTATTTTTCTAAAGTATAAAACACAAAGTCCCAGTTGCTTCTCTTGCCATTTATTTTTAATTTTAAATGTCCATCCTCAAAGGAATGGGGTGAAGGATGAACATGCCAATGTGTTGCCCTGACCTCCAGTCCAACATCACTGCCTGAAAACTGAGAACCATCTGCTTCATAGTGTTAGTTGCTCCTACCAGAGCATTGTTTCCCAAAAGCAAATCCTGTTCACAGGTTTGCTGTTTCAAGCACAGTAGGTGTGTTATTGCATCAGTCCAATACAAATCTGAACAAAAATTAAGCTTGCGCTGTATTCCTGGGAAAACCATTCTGCAGTAGTGAATAAATGTAGGAAAAACTTTTCTTGATTGATGTGTCTTACTGAATGTGAAGGTTTGCACTCTTCTTCTACAGGTTTCCTGTAGAACTTGAGGTACAGCCCATGAGAAAAATAAATCCCAGCCTTTTTTCAATTTTCACTTTAACTATCAGGACTTTCAACCCCCCTCAAAAAACCTAATCTACAATAGATTGTCATTTCATCTTACTCATATATTTATGCTCCAATCAGAAATTCATATATGTGGTGGTGATAGCTATTTTGCTGGTATTTAAGTATGACTTTCTCTTGCAGTGAAGAAGCTATTTCCTCTAGAAAGAATCCTATTCCAGCAAATTTACTGTGCCAGTATGGTGCTTTGCAGCCATCCAGAAAAGTTAGTGAACAATGAGAGAAGGAAGGGAGATAACTCATGAAAAAGAAACTACTGAGAGTCTATTTTAAAAGTACAGTATGATAAACACTCAGTTTTTCATGGTGGAATATAAAGATTTTGAATAACTCAGAAAACTCCCTAGGATTTTGTTTATATCTGACTATATCCACAACACATAAAGTTCAAGATTTCTTTTACCAAATGGCAAGATACAAACAGGCATCATGGTTCACTGCAGGGAACAGTCTACAAGGCTGTACATAATTCTGAACAACAAAATTACACATGTTTAAATGAAGACTTAATTAGACATAATGTTTTAACTGTCTCCATGAAATACTGTATTTGATTTGCGATTGCGTTTTAACATCAGTTATTTCTGACTCTACGTACATTAAAGCCTTATTCATTCATGACTGGTTGCAAACAATAATCTGATAAACATCAGCTTTAACCCCTTGCATGACAGCCTAAGAAAATAAGACCCCGATCTTGACTAAGGTCTTAGCAAGCTATAATAAGACAAAATGATACAAGTTTCTCCTATAATTTCTGTCAGAGGTCATCAATCTGTATTCAACAAAGCCATTATTGATATTTGATGCCGATGAGTTCCTAGCTCAGTGGCTGAAAAAACCCATATGACACATTAAGCCCATTCTTTTTCTTATGTGAGACCCATAATTAATAGGACCAAATCATTCTCCACAGATAATTAATTCTCATATAATTCCCCAGGGTGACTGACATTTCATGTAAATACTTCTTTGGATAGGAGAACGCAAAGAAAAAGGGTTTACTGCTGAACATAGAGAGCTGCAACAACACACGTTTCTCTATTGTGTCCTCCCCCAGTCCCCTTGCAAATGGCTGGAGAAAGAGTGTGTAATTTGAAGGAGGAAGGGGATTGACAATGCTGAAAGAACCCGAAGGGCCAAAAGCCAAGATTGTGGCAGTTTTTAAAGCATATCACAACGTGTAATGTTGTGTAAAATGTGTAACCCTCCTGTGGTGACAACATCTCAACACAGTCTTTTGGTGTTTTTAAGCAAGATGGCTGAGCCAATCCTATACACTACAGCAGTGCTATCAAAGTGTTCAATTCTGTTCCTTCTTCCTCAGCTTTGTCAGAGGCTTTTTACTGAGATGACGCAAGACTCCATTCACCAAACCCATAAAAATTTCAAAACCCACCTAAAATCCATATGAATCAGTTAAAACAGCCCAGTGCAGGAGCAAAGGAGCATCAGAGTTTGCCATAGAAATGGCCAGTGTGAGGAAAAGGGGACAAGGGCTTCCCCTAGTGCCAGCCACAACCTGGCTGCAGAGCTCACCTCCTGCAGACCTGTCCAGCAGAGTCTAACACCCACAGAACACTCTGACAACTTCATTTCCCAGCTAAAGAGAAAGAAAAGGAGGGCAAGAGGACAGAAAGCACTCACGTGCTTTCCTGTCCCATCTATCTTCAGAAGCAGATGGCAGCACTTTGCACACACTCACAGAGCAGGCAGCTGTGCAATTAGGCAGCTGCTCTTTCCACACAACAGCTTGAAGTTAGAATCCTAAAAACTTCAGGAACATACCCTATGAGGAAGTTTGTATTGGCTGCTCTTGCAGGCGGAGAGAAAGGTACTTCGCTTCATCTCCTAGGGACAGACCCCTCACACATTCAGATTCCTTTAGGACCTGAAGGACTTCAGGAAGGACTTTGTGCTGCAATGAAGCCAGCACATAAAAACTGAGGATCCAAACCCATTTTAGCCTGTTCTGATGGAACAATGCTGACTGGTGACTTCACTCAGTTTGTGTGCCTGCATGTCTGTCTCTATTTCTCATTACCATTTTAATCACTTCCAGTGACACTTGGACAAGGTACAGAAGGCTCAGGGATCTTAAGTTCCTCTGGCTATCAAGGAGAAACTGTGTGGGTATTGACCAAAGGAAGGGCTGGAGTGAACTGACTGTTTGAGTGAGGCCATGTGAAAACTCAACTTCAACATACAAGTCTAAAATCAAGGGTTTGCTGGTTCTACTGACCCCACAGAAATATCATGTGTATAAGACTTGATAGAGGCTAACTATATAAGGCTAACTGCAATATCAGTCATCTTTTCAGCTCTGGAGACCAAGTAGTTTAGTTCCCTGTTCTTGGGAAAACAGGAACACAAAGTAATAAATGATACTATTTTGTATCTTTGCAGACATTTTCTTTCTTGTCCCATAAGATACATGAAGAAAATTCCTCACAGATAAAATGCAAAGGCTTTATCTCAATTGTATTTTTATAGAGACTCCAGGATTCATGCAAAATTATAGCAAAATCCATGTGTAAATCACAGTTTCTCTGATAATTCTACCTGCTACTTAATGTAAGGATTTTTGGGGAAAAAGAATGCTGGATTTAGCACCATGATACTCAATACAGGGCTTTGCAGTTTTAATGAGTTTTACAGTAAGTTTTACTTTTTGCCTTTTGGAAACTATTTAAAAATTGATGTAAAGGCATGGAAATAAAAATATAAAAATACAACAGATCTGTTAGATCACCAAATCCATCTATGTGCCAGACCAGAACAGTTCTCTGTGACAAATTCACCCAGCTGAGTTTAGCAGTCTTAGGCAATTGGACAACCAGCACGTTCCCTTAGATTATAATTTTTTCAG
Organism: Vidua chalybeata; assembly: GCF_026979565.1. Classification (NCBI taxonomy): domain Eukaryota; kingdom Metazoa; phylum Chordata; class Aves; order Passeriformes; family Viduidae; genus Vidua; species Vidua chalybeata. The sequence goes on along the minus strand of NC_071532.1, from coordinate 29,561,491 downwards.
ACCGTATGTTGTGTGCTCCATTTCATTAATTCAACCATATTTTTTCCTCTTCCTTTTAAATAAAGATTGCAGCACTCACATGTCAAGCTGAAGAAGACATTATTCTAACAGTAACATCTAACATCTGTTTTTGGCAGGCACTATGGGCAGTTGGCAGCAGCTCTGCGGTTCCCTCCTTATGTAAATGATCATGTGCTGGTGGCTGTCTAAGATAACATTGCTGGAAGACAAAGGAAGCAAAAGTCCTTTTCCTTTTACTTGATGCTTACTGTTAGCTAGAATGTAAGGACTTTTGCATGTTGAGCAGACAGCCTCATTTTCACTGTATGTGGGCCAGATCTGGCTTCAGGGGAACTGAAGAGAGCCCTGTGCAAGCAGGAATATTCACTAAAATATTTATCAAAGAGAAATGATTTTTTAGGGTCTTATTTATGCACAGAGCTATTTACTGTAAAAAAAGGAATGCCAGGGAACGCTGCCTGACACAGAAGCAGCAAAGAAATTAAGATGTGCACCCTCCAGTCCACACAACAGATGTAAAAATCTTTCCAAGACTGGAATACATTTGCAAAAGGTAGGTTCGTTGGATGCAAGTGATTGTTCAGACCTTTTGAATATGCTTGTAAAAGACAGCAAATACAGAGCCCCACTAACTGGCCTTTGCTGGGCATCACATAGGAAGCCTATTATGTATGTCTCCCTCTCATTCTATGCGTTGACTGATGTATGCAATAAACCCAGGATAACTGGAGAAATTCTGCTCTGTGTTGTACAAGAACACAAATCAGAGGGTCCTTTCTCCTTATCTGTAAAGATCACTGACATGCAGCTTGTGAAATCTCAGCATTCTTAGCTCTTGCAGAGATACAGTTTCTGAAGATATCACTTCTCTGAGGTTTTGGAGATTCTCAAATTGCCTCTACTCACAGACTTTGTGACAATACTGCCCAGCCTTAATTCAACTGAAATTCTAACAGTGGATACATCAAGAGCATGAGCAGACCTATGGGACTATGAAGCCTGCACAGTGAAGTTGTTGACAAGGCCTTCAGCTCCAAAAGGTGTTGGTCTGAGACCAGTTTCATATTAATTAGCCCAAGGTGTTCTGATATGATACTTCCATGGTCCTGCCTTGCCCTCTGTCTTGCTCCATCCTACTACCTTGTATTTCTGTACTTGTACTGGTGTTTTTTTTAAACCGTGGCAGGTAGCTTATATGGCCAAACACTGATTCTGCAAGAAACATGGGCTCTTCAGTCTCTGCTAACATACTGCCATTTTAGCAGTTCACACTTGTCTCATCAGAGTTGCATTGTGCAATGCTGATGCTGCTCACAAGTACGGGGGAATACACTTTGCAGTTTCAGACTCTGGATAAATGCCCCTAATTAGGTCTGCACTGTCAGCTACAGGTGTTTTTCCCCAGCTCTCACAATACCTCTTTACCATCACAAAAAGACCCCAAAGCTGTTAGAACCATGGCTATGGGTAGCCTACATTTAAGTTCTGTCATGCAGTTCAGCCAATCATTTTAAACAAAATTAAATAACCCCAGTGCCTGGCATCTGGGTGACATAAACATCAGTATGAGAAGCCAGTTGTGGTGCTGTGTGGCAGTAAGAGCCCCAAAAAAATGAACTAACCATGGAATTGGAAATAGTGGATGAAGATCAGTTTAGATTAGGGCCTTCTTATGATGCTGCTCTCAAGACATTTCACAATTTGGCAAAGATCATGCTTCACCATGTTCATACACAGAAATTTTTAGAAAGATAAATTTGATGTAGCTTTAGAGTTGAGGTCTGGGTTCTGTTTTGGCCCAATTCTAATCTTCAGGTTAATTTTCAATCCCAAGTATTCTACACAGCAGGAAATTGAGTTTCTTTGGCTAAATGGTCAAATTTAAGAGATATAGCTACTGAATATGCTCTGTTCTCTCAACCTGCACTGCTATAATAAGAATGCCCAGTGACTTGCAGCACTGGGCTTCAACCTTCTGCAACAATTAGTTTGCTGCATTAGTAAAATGCTGCTAATTTCTCCATTTTCTTCAGGGATATTAGGAAGCTGCTGCTGTGTGTGCATTGGAGAGGCCTAGACATTTCACTGGCAGCTTCTTCTGCATGTTTACACCAATCTTTCTATCTAAATGCCATCCTAAACTATGCAGAACAATGGTGGGGACATGTTGTGTATATTGCTGTGAGAAAAGAGAAAAGAATGAGCAGAAGTGTGGGAAGTGCTCATGGGGAGGACAGTGTGGGAATGCCATGGGAAACTACAGTCGTTTAGCATAAGGCATTTCCCTAGAGTCCTCTGCCCCCCAATGCAAATGAGCACATGCCCATCACCTGTCAGTTTGTGGTTGTCATCTCCCCAAGTTCTGGAAAGTTCCCCGTTCTCGTTGTTTCTAATGGTTCCCTCTGTAAACCACTCCTTCCCTTTTCCCTCATTGGCCCAGTTTATGTTACCTCATCCCTGTTCCTCCCTTACACCCTCTTCCCATTGGATCATTTGTACCCTAGTTACTCCTTCCCTTCCCAGTTATATACTCTGGCCCTTCCTTTCCCAGGGCTTTTTGAAGTCTGCCTCCCCTGAGTGTGGTTTTCTCCCTGATCCTATTTCTGCCTCCCTACTCCTTCAATCGATCCTCAATAAACCCGCTCGGATTCCAGCAGGTCAAGAGTCCTTCTGTCTTCCTGGTGGGGATTTTAATTACGCTATCCAGGCACCCGTTGATCAGGCAACTGAGGTTCACCCTGCGGGACTCGGTCCGGGGTAGCCAATACAGAAGGACAGTAGGAAGCTGAATGGTGTGTGAAAACGAGAATATGACTAAGTGACTTACCATTCCAATTGACTTTCACCAAATGTGTGTAATCACAGTGAGGTAGGGATGGTTAACATTACAAAAGCTCTAATCTTGGATTTGTCCAATATTGTCTTTCCCAAGAAGTAACCTCAGATACCTAAAAAGCATATGAATGGGTTTAGTAATAAAGACTTCAGATTGGACTACTTCATCTTTATAAAATTATTTATTTATTCCAGATTTTAGGTGTCCCTGCCACAGTGATTTTATTCTCAGGAAGCAAGTAACTTCCCAGTACTTGCAAAACTATGCCTACAAGCTTGACTGAAGACTGCACTTTGCAGCAACTGAAATGACAGTACTAAAAGAATTTTATATATTTTATTGTATTTGAGTTTTATAGAGAATGTAAAACAATAACAATCACAAGTATGCCTCAAAGGAAAATAAAACTGTACTTGGAAAAGTCACCATGAAAATGACCTCTTGGTCTCCAAGCTAATTCATGTCCTCTGAAAGGACAAACCCCAAAAACTTTAATTTTTTTTAGTAAATAGGTAAATTCCAGGCTGCACTAAAAATGATAACCCAAACATTTGTGGCTTTTATATTCAATTTAACAGGCCTAGAAGATCTATGAGATTGTCACCAGAACTAATCTAAAAAACATTAAATCTGTAACTTTAATTCATTCATAATTTTAAAACTATGAAATCTCCCTTCTGTGGAACTTTGTGCTTCTTCAGAAATCCAAATCTCCATTCGTTATTTCAGCAGAGAAATTCCCACCAACCCTAATTCACATCCAGAAATCACAAACTGGTCCTGAGTCTCTAAAATAGGAATTAATGAGTAATTACTCATTAAATGTATTTGCATTTCTATCTTGAATAGATAGAAATGGAATACCAGAGAAAAAAGCCTTGGTGGCATTTGATCTGTCCTGGCTTGCTCCAAGTGAAGAACTATATGAGCCTTCAGATTGCATATAAAATAGTCTGTAGAAATTAAAGATGCTTAGAAAATGTGCTAATTTTCTGAAAAACTGAAATACAGAGGCTCTGAGCCTCTATCAGATATAGGTATTTGGTAACAATCAAAAATAATTTCTTTGATATTAATTGAATTTCTATTTTTACACTACAAGTAACATCAGAACTTGGCCTAATTTCTGAGGTTGCTTCCAGTACTCATTGCAGAGGGAAAAATCTGTCATTAGAGTTCTGTTAAATTATTTCAATATCATTACATCACAACCTTAATAGCATATGTCTCAATAATTTTAAAGATTAGTGAAAAGCATGGGCACAAGAAAGAAATCTGAGTTATGCAACACTTTTATTGCCATTTTTTCTATTGTCATAAGGATCTTCTTTTCCTCAGTGCACTACAAAAGAAACCTCTTTAGACAGCTTTCTGCTGACTTCTTCTTTTATCTGTAAATGCTTTCAGTGACTAGTTCACATATCTATTTTTTTTCTCCAAGCAAAATAGTGTTCTATAGCCTCAATGAACCTGACAGTGAAAAGCACTAAAGTTGGACTGCACAGGGTCATATAACAGCTTACTGAGAAACGTGGGGCCACCAAAAGGAGATAACTGTAGACAGCACAGGGGGCCAGGATAGCTCCTGCTTCAGTCCTGCCTCAAGGTAGCATCTCATGAGTACCCACTTTCCATTTCAGTAATCCATCTTTGTATAATATACTTATTGTTCATGGCCATCAAGTAAGGCAGGCAGCCCTCATCCCATTACTATTTTAGCTCCAGGGTGAGGCTTATTTTTCTTATCTACAAAGAGGATATTAAGGAGTGGAATACATACACATAGTTCTCCTTAGGTTTATTGTGTTCAGCCTACTACCCTGCCAATCATGCCATTTTTGTTTTGTTATCACTTTTCTTAGTTTAGTGCCATAACCTCAGGCTCTGATCTCATCAGATCTCACAAACTAAATAGGGTCAGGCCAGGTCAGTATTCAAACAGGAAACTTCCAAGAAAACTCAAACATTTGCAGGAAGGAGCACTTTTCCACCCATGCTGGTCTCAGTCAGTACCTGACACTACTGAATGAACACCAGTGAATGATTTTCAAAGTTGACAGACTACATGTCTGGAATGAAACTCATCTTGAGCATACCCCAAAACAACAACATTTATTTTAGTGTGATCTTTCATTTTTCAGCTGCCCTACAAGTCTGTGGTTGTCTTCATTGCCTGTCTGCAGATCTTTCTGCCAATACTTTTATTTTTCCTTTCATTGATAATGGTCAGTGAGAGCTCCTGGCTCAGAGCTTCCTTCTTCTCTAGGCCTACCACAATTCATAACACCACAGGATCAAGTTCCAGTTATCAATGACTGCCTCCCTCACAGGACATCGGCATTTCACTGTGTTGAGAAAACTTGTGCAACTCAGTGTGTTCCCCATAATGTAGTGGACAAGTCAGTTGGCATTTTGGTTATTTATTTGAAACTTAAAGCCATTGTTGGTAATTTGGAAAACATATACCAACTTTATTCACAAAAGGTATTACTGTCTTCTACATGGGAGTCATGGGAATATTGAATAAAATATATTTAAATATATTTAAATAAGAATCATAGAACCTGTGTTTCTGATACCTTGACCTTATGCTAGTTATAGACATTATTCTCAGCTTGTCTTTTCAGAGGATAAATAGATGCATGAGAAGTTTATTTTTATTGTTGAAATGCTGTTTTCACTAACGTTATAGGGCAGGAGGCAACAGGATGGTAAAATGAGAATTGGGATATTTGGGTAATATCGTCATGATTTTGCCACAGTCAAATCACAAATGAATAAATCACCATTTCAGACCATGTCTTCCATGTTTCAGAGCTTCAGTTACTCACAAATAGATAGTCATAAAGTTATGGAAAGAAACAGACTCAGGGGCATATCAGCCTCAGCCAACATCTTCACAACCTTCCTTTGGTTACATTTAGACCATCATAAGAAAAGTTAGGTAGTGGCATCATCTGCCCACAGTTTTTATGTCACCCCATCTATAAAATGAGGCTAAATATACTAGACACATATACCTTGGAAAATTCTTTGAATACCTTAAATAAACAATTCTGTGTAAAGCCATAATACATCCCACACAAATAGATGTGATGTGTCCATGTGCTTATTAGCATCTTACTCTTTGGAAAGCAGTACTGACTAGATGTAGGAGAGTGAAGCCAAATACAGAGCAAAGTGCTTCTTAAGTAGGTCTGAATTTGGATCACAGGGGTTAAACAATTTGCCAAGGATTGTAAATATTTTTTAGAAAAGAAGCATTCATTTATTTTAAATTTTATTCTTTGTTTGATTTAGATTCTTTCTCTTGAGTAAACAGTACAATGATGACATTAAAATGTTACATAAATGTAGAAATTTATGGAGTTAAAAACAATGAATTATGAACCTATCATTTGAAAACAAAGGAGAAAAATGGACAAAGTACAAAAAAGCTTTTTTGCATTGACACTATGCACCATGTGCCTTAAAGAAGCTGCCTGTGATTTGTTTTCTTATTTCACATTTTCTCAGTATATAAATCCTGCTAGAGAGCTTATTGCTTGTTTACATCAAACTTTTGACCCGGTAATGAAACTTCACACAATGCCACAAACAGAAATAGTACTGAAAGGCGTGAAAAGAATTGGTCCATTGGGATTTCTATTTATTTTAAACAGTTCTGTATGTCAACATTCATCTAAAGTTACCTATCTTTATTCATTAATAACCACTAACTGTTAAAATGTGTCCCAGATTTTGCTGGCTTCTGCACTACAAACACGCTGCCTTCTTTGTCAAGAGCCACTTTTAGATAAGGGCATGTGGCAGATTACTGTTTCTACTGTTCCTTCCTCGCCATTATGAATCTCAGCATGTTGTCCTCATGCTTTACAGAATTTCACAAGATCCTCTATGTGATGCAAAATTTTCACTTTACATGGACTAAAGTACCCCATGACAATTCCCAAGGGACAAACCCTCATCAACAGACAACACTTGAATGTGAGATACAGAATGGAGAAAAATAATACAGCTCCCATCTTATTTTCACAGCTGGACTCTTATGAATTTTTGACCCCAGCATGTTAGACATTAACAGGACTGATTTTTGATTCAGCATTTAAGCTTCACTTTGACTTTTTATTCCTACTGCCAGATGATTACTATCTCTGGTCCCACTATGAAAGTTTACCAGTCACAAATCCCTATAATGTGTAACCTTTATACTGCCTTGATTTACGTTAATCTGATCTACCAACAAATGGACACATCTGTTTCATTCTGACAAAGTTGATTTATGTTGACATGTTGACTTTTGTACTTTCCAATGCAGCATTCCCTTTATTAGGTTTCTGGCATTGTGTCAGCTAGACAAGGCTGGCTTTCCTGAATTTTTTTTTATCCAGCTGGGAGATATTTCAGTGTAAAAATTAGGATGCTGAACTCTTAAAATCAATGCATTTGTTACTCGTGTGGACAGTTAAATAAGGCTCTTTTTCACTTCCTAAGATTTTTATGCTTTGATTTCCTTCCCACTTTGGTTGATATAAATCATTAACAATGCAGCTAAAATTATGTAAATTACAGTGGTGGAAAGGCAGAAATTTAGATGTCATTGATGCCTAATTATTTTAAAACATTTAGAGCAAACTTTGGTACCAAGAGGTACTAGAGTGCAAAAAATATCTCTGCACTGCATTTGTCAGGTCAAGACTCCCATCTTCTGACAGAAAGCCATGCTTTGTGTCCTTTTTCCAGCCCTTCAGCAAAAAAAAACATCTGAACCCAGGCCCTCACTGGGGAGATCATACTCTGATAATAATCCCAGTTGAGAAGAGAAGAACAGAACAGCAGAAGTCTGTACTGGGATATCAGCAATGCAGCATCAGGACTGTGTGTCCAGGCTACCTACAATGGAAAAGGATGGGGCAGAAATAACACATTTGGTTCAGTGATCAAATCAATATGCATTTTCACATAAAACTAAGGTAAAGAACAGCTAAGAATACTTTAGTGAGACAAGGGCTTTAGGAAAGCTTCTATTCCCAGCATCTAAGTGAAATGCCTTTTTCCACAGTTCAGTGATAGAGGGAAGTACAGAGAAACTCTGGTATCTGCACTCTCATCTGATGGCATCAAAAGAATTTTCATTCTTAAGAACTTCTAAGACATACACATGGAAAAGGCAGCATATAATTTTCAAACCGGGTTTTAATGGAGATTTTGTAACACCACAGAAAACTCTGTCTGAAGAGATCACAGAATCATAGAATAGTTTGGGTTGGAAAAGACCTTGAAGATCATTGAGTCCAACCATTAACCCAGCACTGCCAACCATATCACTCAGTACCACATCTACATATATTTTTAATATGTCCAGGAATGGTGACTCCACTGCTTTCCAGGGCACTCTGTTCCACTGCTTGACAACCCTTTCCATGAAGAAATTTTTCCTAATATCCAATCTAAACCTCCCCTGAACAGCTTGAGACCATTTCTTCTCATACCCCCACCTGGCTACACCCTCCTTTCAAGTAGTTGAAGAGAGCAATAAGGTCTCCCCTGAGCCTCCTTTTCTCCAGACTAAACACCCCCAGCTCCCTCAGCTGATCCTCATAACACTTGTATCCCAGACCCTCCACCAGTTCTGTTGCCCTTTTCTTAAGCGTCTCCACCTCAATGTCTTTCTTGTAATGAGAGACCCAAACCTGAACACTTGAGGTGTGGCCTCACCAATGCTGAGTACAGACAGATGGTCAAGCTCTTTCCTGATCCTGCTGGACCTCATTATTGCTGATCCAAGTCAGGATGCCATTGGCCTTCTTGGCCACCTGGACACACTGGTTCATGCTCAGCTGGATGTTGACCAGCACTCCCAGGTCCTTTTCCATCAGGCAGCTTTCCAAACACTGCCTCCAGTCTGTGGTGTTGCATGGGTCTGTGACACAAGGGCAGGACCTGGCACTGAGCCTTGTTGAACCTCTTTTACCTTTGTCCTCAGCCTGTCCAGAGCACTCCACACAGCAGATCAACACTCCCATCCAATTTGCTATTGTCTCCAAACTGACTGAGGGGGCACTTGATTACCTCGCCCAGGTTGTTGATGAAAATATTAAACAGGATCTACCTCTATTCTGAGCCTTGGGGAATCCCACTTGTGATCAGCTGCCAGCTGGATGTAACTCCATTCACCACCACTCTCTAGGTCTGGCCATCCAGCCAGTTTTTCACTCAGCAAAGAGTGCACTTGTCCAAGTCATGAGCAGTCAGCTTCTCCAGGAGAATGCTGTGAGGAATGGTGTCCAAGGCTTTACTGGTGTCTGGACAGACAACATCCACAGCCTTTTCCTCATCCACTAAGCAGGTTGCCCTGCATAGAAGGAGACCAAGTTAGTCAGGCAGGACTTGTCCTTCATAAACCCATGCTAGCTGAGTCTGATCCTCTAGTTGTCCTGCACATGCATGTGATAGCACTCAGGATGATCCGATCCATGCACCTTTTCCAGCACTGAGGTCAGACTGACAAACTTGCAGTTCTCTGGCTTCTCCTTCTCACCCTTTTTGTAGGTGTCATACTGGCTAATTTCCAGTCAGCTGTGACCTCCTTGGTTAGCTTGGGACTGCTGGGAAATGATGGAGAGTGGCTTGGTCAGCACTTCCACCAGCTCCCTCATTACCCTTGCGTGGATGTTGCCTGGCTGCACAGACTTCTGTGTGTCTAAGTGGTGCGGCAGATCCTGACCATTTTGCCTTGGAATATGGGGGCTTTTTTCTTCTCCCCATCACTGCTTTCCAGCTCAGGGGGCTGGATGCATGAAGAACAACTGGCCTTACTATTAAAGACTAAGTCAAAGAAAGCAGTAAGTACCCCAATCTTTTCTTCATCCTTTGTGGCAGTATTTTACCCCACATCCAATAAAGGACAGAGATTCTCCTTAGCCTTCCTTTTGCTGACAATGTATTTATAGAGATGTTTTTTATTGTCTTTCATGGCAGTAGTCAAATTAAGTTCTAGCTGGTCTTTGGCCATCACCAGAGATTGAGCTCCAAGGCCTTACCTGATGTATGGGAATCCAGCCCACAGGACCAGATTGGAGCCAGTCAAAGTAACTTCCCTGAATCTCATTTTGTGTGAACATTGAATCCTTAGATCCATCCACTTTGCTCTTTAATCCCAAACCCATTATGTCCCACTAGTTCCTGAGACAGGCAGAAGCTAAGTGTATGACTTTGCTTTAGAGACATTGAAAATGTGGATTTTTGGTTCAGTGATCAAATCAAGAATTGTAACAAAATAAATTTTTGGCTTGGATCAAATTGACATGAAGCAATTTATTTTTAGGTCATGCAACCATTTTTAATCTGCCAGCATAAGAATAATAGATGATGGAGACGGAATAGAGAAGGGGAAAAACAGTGAAAACAGTTTTGCATTCCCTATTCTTTTTTTCTTATGACTTACTAAAAAACTCTACTATTTGCACTCCAGTTTCTCCTAGTTTTTCTCCATATTCAGGGATTTAAAAAATTTTCTTTCAAAATCTGGAGAATGAAGCAGCTTGGCGAAGAACACACAATAGAGGATTCAAAATTCCTCTACTAGGGTTGCCCAGCTGTACCCTGTAACTTCACAGACATTTCTTATTAGAAACTGTGGAAAAGAGACCAAAGCGGGAAAGCACTTGAGGGATGCAAGGACAGGCACAAGTGGCTGCGATCTTGAGGCCAAGCGTGCCATCTAGTGTTGGATAGCGTTCGTCAAAGGGAAAGTGTCTCTTCATCTCCACAAGGTTCTCAATAGCCATAACATGTCTTTCATCACTTACTGGACCGGCTACTGCTATTAAATGTAAGGCTCAACAATAATAATAACAACTTTTCACCCTCGTGACGTTTGGGCAGTATGTGTGAATAATTTGTGAACACCTTTTATTTGAAAGCTGGTGATCAATATCTAGTGAGTGCATCCAAAAGAGTAATGAGACGTGCTGAAACAGAGGTGCACAACATACATTGTATATCCCGTGGTCTTTTTGATGATCCCTTATTTCAGGAAACTGCAGGAACTGATAGCCCAGTGTGATGTGGAACAGATTGTAACAACGTACTTTTCCTGAAACTCCAGTAAGGAGGACAATTACCCAGTTACCACCCTCATATGAGGGAAAAATGGATACAGAAAGTTGAAGACATCAGGCTGCCATTTTTTGTTCTTTTGGCTTTTTTCAGCTACTCCATACTCAGTTACGAGGTATAAGCAGCAAGACAGATATCAGTCAAATCCACAGCACCACTGTCATTCCAGCAGTTCTTTTAGCACAAATACTCTGCTACCACTGAGGAGCACAGACTTCCAACATACGTTTACCGTAGAGTTCTCCTAAACAATTGCCAAAACATCTCATGACACAATAAAGACATGTGCGAACACCTGAAATCTGGTGCATTCCCATAAATATCAAAGTGTAAGTTCTTTGGGGTAAGGTGTGTGTTTCTTCAGTTGTTCCATTTCAGGCCCCTCAAGCAGAAATGCCAGGAAACATTGGGGATGAGCTGGATTGGAGGCAAGAAGTTGTATTTCAGTCATAGAGATGAAGAAAAGACTGCTTGTGAAAGTCTATGGAAACACTCATTTTAAGCATCTCTCATCTCCTTGATGTACTGCTAAAATTAAGCTGACATGAATGCAGGCACTACAGTGGTGGGCAGAGTAAGGGGAGAAAAAGGAGGGTAATTCAGAGTTATTGAGTCACATTTCCCCTGTGTAGCGTAATAAAACAGCACCACTATTAACTGCAAAGTGACTTGATAATACACCTTATTTTGTGTAACTTAAACTGATGCCAAAAAAGTCACTCCCTTACCCCCCTGTGCTGCTGTGCTCCCAGCACTTTCCTCATGTCAGGTCAAGTGATCCTGAAGCACCAGATTTTGCCAGGTCAGTGAGTTGATCCAATTGAAAATTAACTGGAGGTAGAAAAAGTTTTCTATCAGGTAGCCACCAAAAATTATATCCTGCAGCAGATACTGGGGCAGAAAAAGCAGCCTGATCCTTCAAGGAAAATCACCCCTTTTAGCAGAAGCCTTTTTAGCAGCGACTGGCTTAAGAACAAATGAAACCATGCCCAAGACAGTACTACAGGCTGAATCAATACTAAAATTAGTATTATTTATAGTACAGACAGAGTGGTATTTTAAAAGTTTGAACTGTATCCTTTGAAGACAAAAAGTTTGCTTCTTTACATTAAGATCACATCAAAAGTCAAAATGGTTTTCTTCTCAGCAATTTTTGATTTCATTATGTGCCTAAAGGTTTCCTTGATTGCAAAAATGCATGGAATATTGTAAAGATGAGCAATTAGAAGATTTCTTCAGTGAAAGCCATTAGATGTTTTCTTCAGTTCAATGTTGTTCATAACCATTCAAGACTCTGAAGCTGAAAACAACCAGAAACACTGGGAGACACCATGTTCGTAGCAATCTTCTTGGATTTAAAGAAAACACATCTCTATACAGCTAGGAGAGCACCCACACTAGCAACATCCCTAATTCTTCTTCCAGAGTAGGCTGGAAGCCCAAATGACTCACAGAGCAGGCTAGAAGCTCCCATGTATCCTTTTCCCAGTGATCCAGTTTGGAGTTACTCCTTGTGGGGAGTCTGCATGCCAAGGTCAAGTAGGTAATGCACAGCAATTTGCAATGTTCCTCCCAGCAACTATTTTTGAAGAATGTTACAGCAGGACAGCTCTTGAGAGCAGCACATCTCCTGTAGGAAGTACTATTTCAGACTTTGATGTGCACCAAAGATAGAGGAGAAATATCATTTCCTTTCTCAATTTCAGCACCAATGATCACGGTAGTAATTCAAAGACCAAACCGAGGGCTCATTTGCACTGAATATTAATGCAGGTGTAATTGATTAAAAAACTGTCAGGAGTAGTTTTCAGAACAATGCATCTGTCAGCCAAGATCTTTGAAACAAATCCAAGTTTAACAGAGCAGCTTCTTTCCCTTTCTTGAAAAAGGGATTCAATATGATCAGCTACATCTTCTCAAAAGAAAACATTTAGACTCTTTGCTTTTACAGACTTTGATCCAACGTCAGAATGGTGCTGATTTCAGTGGAGGCAAGATCTTAAATAAGGTTGGGGCATTTAGCTGTCTTTGAAGCTAGATCGTTTTTGTCACAGGACTTACTTGACAGCCTAAAGACAAAAGCCTCTTTTCATGCCAAAAATAGAATAAATGTACCATTTCAGAAAACTGCTCATACAGTCCTGGCAGCTTGCCTTGACATTTTGGTGCTCAAGGAATCACCTTGAGCTTCACAAAGGAGCTATTTCCCAGGTACTTTGTCACATAACCTCTGCCAAAAAGTCTAGTGCAGGTGCTTAAATTATAGTAGTGGTGGGGAGCTGCTTCAGATCCAAGTGTCTGCTGGACAGAAAACAGGCAAGTGAGCCATTTGTTAAATATCACCAGTCACTACTGGTTTATAACCAGATCCTGCACAGGTGAAACTGCACTGAAGTAAATGGAGTTCTGCAAGCAGAACACTTCACCAGAAGACTGATTTTATCAGTGAGTATAAAGTAGTCTGGTATTGGTGGTCATTCAATCTACCTGCAAAAAAACAGCTTTTAACCCAGAGAAACGAAAGAACTAAACCTGCTTACAACTTCAATTTTCACATGAAGGTACATTTCAAACTCTATTTTGAAACTGCAATTTTCATAATAAAATAGTGAGAATTAAATGGCCACTTTTATGCATGGATCTTTTAAGAGAAGGCTTCTGGCAAAACAAGACACCTTTTCCTGTCAATATCCTGAAGTACCCTTTCTCCCTCCTGTTATACTTTGATGAAAGAATACTTCATGTCATCTCCATTACTTTCATGCTTAATGGCATTGCAATGAAAGAAATGACACCTTACAGAATTAGGACCCAGACTAGCATCCCTTGGAGGCTGAGTTTCAGATCATTATTTCTGCTGACACTGTGCAGCTGTTGCAGAGGTTTTTTTTTTTTTTTTTTTTCCTAGGAGCAACTTTGGGTGTTTTGTTTTGCTTTTGTTTTTTCTTTTTTTCCTCCACAGAAATCTTTAGTGGGAAGAGGAAGGCACGGCCTGTTGGATCAGTGATGTAACACCAGCTGACAGGTGGGTTTCAGGGAACTCTCTGGGGCCATGGCCTCTTTAGTGGTTTTACCACTCTAAACTCAATTACAGTGGAGTTTCATGCTCCACAGCGAACTCCAGTCCTTTTTTGATAAAAACTCTACAAAGTAAATAAGTCATGATGATGATATGGGTCTGCCATTTAATATTCATTGAAGTACATATGTTTGAAAATTGGAAGCAGAGTTTAATCCATTTTCATATTTATATCAACATGAAGATTTAAAAAGGATATATTTCCTTTTCTCAGAGAATCCTGACAATTTCTGGTCTGACAAGATAAATAAAGATGTAAAAAACTCACTTAGAATATAAGGAGAAGACCCAAGGAGATTTAAAATGCAAATATTAAAATACATATCCTAGGTCTACTCACTTTCACGGGGGAGCACACCTCCCTTCTACATGACTTTTGATTTGATTGAAATTATATACAATACTTTCAAGGATACACAATTCTTGATGATACATACATAATTTGATCACTATTTACTCCTTATTGTACAGTGCACTGACAGTATAACAGGTAATATATTTTATAAAGGGACTTTTACACTTATGACCAATTTCTTCCCTCATTTAAATATTAGCTTGATGACACTTTTCTATCTTTGACATAATTAAGTCACAGTAATATTCAGAATTTACTTGTGCATAGCTGTGACAGTTAAATCAAAACACACAAGGAGTAGTATCTGTGAGAACCACACATAAAACTGGCAAAATAAACAATACATTGCTGTTAAATAACTAAAAAATTCTAATTTGCAAAATCTCACCTCATATAGCACTAAGTTTAATTCATTATTTCGTAACATCAGAGAGTTTTTCCTGCCAACATTTACAAATCTTCAGGAGAAATGAAAACAAAGACACAGTAAATTTTCCTTTGTCTTGGTGTTTTATTTTCGATGACTGAATGATAAATGAAGCTGGTGAAAAAAGAGTTAATCTAATGATGTCGTCTTTTATTTGAGTGAATGTTTAAGCATGGTGCTACGGCTGATGGCACCTTGTTTAATAATGCAGTACAGAGCTTCCTAAGGGGACAGGGCTTGATCTGAAAACTGAATATGGTGCACTCTAAATTCTCTTCCCTGAGGAAGGCTGACTAACTGATAAGTGCCATGAGCTAGCGCAGGGACTGATTCTGTCAAATCAAGCTCAAATGGAAGGCACAATGTAGACTCTTCTCAAGTCTTCGTGAAGTAATTTGAGCAGACATTTGTGACATTAGACAGTGCATCAACTATGGAATGCTGTAAAAGTTCACTGTCTTACTACAAGGTGGTCTTTAGATGACAGGATAAAGAAATCAGTGCAAATTTGTTAATGTAACAACTTGGAAAAGCATGCTAAAAATGTCACTCTATTGGGATATGTGATAAAATGTATAGGGAAGTGACTGCCAGTTGGGTTTCCTTGTGAATCCTTTATTAGAACTCATGTAAAAGGCATAAAAATAGGGAAAGGCAATAAGTACAACATTTGTATAAGGTTCTATCAGCTAAATTTCCATTCTTCCTGAGCTAAAAATTTCCAATTGACAACTGAAGCAAGGAGATCCACCGTTCAACTGTTTGTTTCTCACTTTGGGATCATACAGTCATTCAGCTCAAACTTCCCCCACTGAAGTCCTTGAATATCTTTTCTAAATGGGAACTGAAAAAAATGGTCTTTAAAGTCAGGAAGAAAATTGTACAGGTTGAGAAGGAGATAAAACCTGTTAATCAGACATAAATAACATGCTAGCATACAAGGAATAACTTTGAGCATATCAGCAAGAAAGACTGGAAACTAACAGAAATTCCTCAATAAATAGAATGGAAAATAGCAGGGAAAAAAAAGAATTTTTCACTACTAATTCACATTTGTCTAAGCTTGTTCTTTTCTTCAAGTAAATAATGGTACCCAGTTTTAAGAAATGAGTAAAATGTCTGCCAGCTTTCCAGTGGAAAAATTTGACAAATTGCTACCTGTGAAAATTGAAGATGAAATTGATAAAGGAAAATCTGGTAAGGAACTGATCTAAGAGGATATAAGAGCAAATAATGTTGAAAATAAGCACTTCAAGTTTGAGAGATTTATTAGTGGATATATTCCAGGATGATTTTAAAAAACTTTTTCAAAAGCTCTGTGACCTTTACAGAGAAATGCCAGTGCACTGATGGGATGAGCTGACACTGCTAAGCTAAGAGGCGGAGCAGTACACAGTGAGGCAGCTTTTCTCAGAGAAAGACGTGATGGCTGGAATAATAAACCTATGAAGAAATGATTTATGATACAAAACAAGATGGTGCATTTGGAGACTAATAACAAAATCTATGTTGTGAGGTGGGCATCCATCAGCTGGGTAAGGAGCACCCTGGGTAAGGAGCATAATGAGTGATGACAGAAGGAGTTGCAGATGGCAATCTGCTGACAGCGTGAGAAAGGCAAATGATACCAAACCGGTACCAGATGAGACTTTCCTGTTGAAGGTCTACTAATGTCAATGTACAACACAGCTGGAAAGACCCTTTAGGTGACATGTTACTAAGAAGCTTTCACGTCACTTAGTTCAGAAGAGAATTCCTCAAACCAGAATGGTTCTGCAAGAAGATGCTCTCTGATGGGATAATATGAGAAGAGAGTGATGTGTTGTGGCTGATTACAGATAAGATTTTATTTTAAGAAATACAAGGGATAAGAATTTCCATTTACCATGACTTCCTATCTGTATGGAGGCCAAGAAGCTGCTGCATGAAGCTCCTGTGGAGCTTCTGGAAAGCAACTTCTCATCTGAACAGTGAAAGCAAAAAGGCTGCTCCTGAGACAATGCTTTTTGACAGGGTCAGGGAAAAGGTTATATGATGTGGTATGTATGGTCATGTTTGGTGTGAAGACCTAGAAGTTCCTCTGCTTATGTTATCATGGGCTGCATGGAGCTCTCTAACTCCATTTTTATCACTGGTATGCACAAAGGTACAATTTAGGCCAGTGTCTGAGAAGTGTCCTCAGCTCAAAGTGCTACACAAGTAAATATATTAATAACCTTGTATTAATGGACCGTGGGGAGAATTTTCAAAGGCCTGTAGAACTTTACAACTAGTGATGTTAATGGCATTAAATTAAAAAAAAAAATTGCTCTTCAGCAATTCCAGTGCAGGTAACACTGACATCTATGAGCAATAAACTCATATTCAACCTATAAATAGTGTAATTCTACATCTCTGGTACACAAAAATGTCTGGTTTTCACAGGACCTTAATGATTTCCATAGAATCACCAGGTAGTATAATTAGACCTTACTACAGGGCTCAAACTCTGCTGCCCAGCTTTTACTTTAATGCCTCCCTCTTTTTAGACCAACAACCCAGTGGAAATGTCCAGCCAGAATGGAGGATACTCACCAGTAGCTTACTTAGGAAGATAAGGGGAAAAAAAACCCACAAGGAGTTTTCCGGTTAATGAGAAAATAAGAAAATTTTTATATTCTCCAATCATAGGAACAAGGGTGATAAAAGACATTCTGATTTCTCAGAAACTGAGGCAGTCTCTCTGTGAAGCAATACGAGTCAGCTGTTAGTCCACAACTTGAAGTTCTGAAGCAGGATTCACTAGAACTGATATCACTGCTTCATGGGTAAAACCTGTTCTGCAAGCCCCAATAGCATTACAGCATGCTCCCAATAAGAAAACAATAAAATAGTCCTTAGAGATCTAATATTTAATCTAGCAAGATTTCCTACCCTGAAAAGCTGACAGAGCAACTAATTACATTCACACAGACCTACATTTAGGAACACTGATAGAGAAAAAAATTCAAATATATCAGAATTGGTTGTACACAGACCTCTGCTTTATATTTTCTTTAACTCATTTACTTAATTCTGTTAAACACTTGAGACACAATATATCAGTGGTAGCGCTCAACTCAGAAGCAAATGCTCGGTTTCAAGTTGAGCATTCTGACTTACATCTGCAGTAAGTCCTGCAAAATGAATTGTAAGTTCACTCTGTTTCCTGTGTCAGGATTTCCAAGATAGTTATATTTGGGAGTACCTGCATGGCATTTGATATTAGCTAGGATCCCATTTTGCAGTTTTTTTGCACAAAAAAAAATTGTGAAGTATCTGAAATAAGGATTAACCATATAAGAATACTGCAAATTATGAAATAACACTAAATAATAGATGATGAAATAAGCACATGATGAAGAAAAATTATATATTTGTAATGAACAGTTTTCTTTTTCAAGTTTGAAGTAATTAATGAATAACTTACACATGTTATTTTCTTTTGTTATTTTCTGCAAAGGAGGGTGTCCCATGGGGCACAAGCAGAATTCTAAAGATGCAAGTCTATAAACACTAGGTGATGAAACTTGATTTTTTCTAAAATAAAGACATAAGGCTGGGTTCCTTTTACAAACAAAGTGTAAATTTGGTATGTAACTATGCCACAGATACTTTCACTAAGAGTTGCCAGTCCTGACTGGTTTTGATACCCATTCTTACACCTTCATGTCAGATCTTCTGGTACATAGAATTGCAGCAGCTTTCTGCTTCTGTCAATAAACTGTACCAATAATTTCTTCCATAGCTAATTGAAATAGAAGCCACAAAAATCAAGATGGTTAGTATCATTAAGTTATAGATATACCAACCCTTTTAAAGCCAAAGGAACTTTCCATTATTGTCAAGACCCAGCAGTTTTCATTAGCTCGTATTTGTGGAGCAGAGTGTAGATCAAATATTGGATGCACCTATGGGCTACTGTCATAATGGAGTCCAGTGCGTGGTGCTAATTGCTTATTATTGATCAAGACTGCAAGATCTTTTAACATTTCATGCAATGTCTCTTCCTTGTCTTTTTATGACTTTTCCTATTGCATGAGCAAAACTGAATATCTGCAGCAATGGAGAGAATTTTTCTACACCTTTCTGTTTGTAATACCACATTGAAGGTATAAGGATATTGACATTTTAAAATATTTCTTTGTCCATTTAAGATAAATATTTTTAAATGCATGTCTAGAAAATCTGGAATCAATTTATCATCAAAACATAAAATGTTCATAATATATTTTAGAAAGTCATCTAGAAGTCACGTTCACATACAATTGTACATTATTACAAGTTGTAAGGTCACAGTATTTAATGCACTACATTAGGCAAAAGACCTGATGATTTTCACAACAGCCCTTTCTTTCCAGATAATCTGATCTTCTTTACAATCATGACATTCTTCTTGACTACTGCTCATGTGCCAAGGACAAATAATGCAGAAGTGATAACAGCATCACAAAACTTTTTCCTCACACTTTCAGCAATTTGATAATGTATTGTTTGACAACGTAGTGTCATTTTTTTTCACTGAGGGAGAATGGAAGCATCTCAAAGTAATGTCAGGGGCTACCCTTGAGACATTTGCTTAAATAACTCTATGCCTCAGTTTTCCTATTTTAAAAAAGGTTCATAATATTCATTCACACCAGCAGGGTGTTGTAAAGCTAAATTTATTATTGTTTGTTAGATGCTTTTAGAGCACCCAACTGGAAGAATGATAGATATGCAAAACAGAACCTGATGTAGCTATTATTCTCAGAAAATTTCTGTTGAATTTATATAAAAGGAGTACTGATTATTCCCAGACAATTATTCTCAAAAAATATGTATTGAATTTGTATAAAATGGAATGCTATTTTTTGAACAATATAAATAAATGTAACCATTATTCATAAAACTCTTTTTTTTGCAAATAGCCAATAATAAATTAAATTGAAAATACATCTGATCACTCAGCTTCTGCTAAGGTGCACTGAACATCTATGTCATACATGAACACAGATTCCCAGTCAACCTTGCCTCTTCTTGTCAGTAAAACATGTACAAAGCTTCCTAAGTGTGTGTTTGCTTCTGATGTGCAACTTTCAGATAAGGAGAAATACAAGACACTGCTTACTAGTTTTTAATTCTGGTACTTGCCTATGAATCCTGTCAAATTCACACTTTTAAAGGAGCTTCTCAATACAGTTTTCAGAGCATGATCGTAACTCATTCCTGTCATATCCAAACCAAATAAAACAGGCAAGAGGTGCTCTTATATACAAAAGTAGAAGTCAGACCAAGTCTGTGCTTAGCACTGCAATCCATTAACTTTTCAACTTCAGTCACAAAACTGAATTTTCATTCCTGTGACCATAAATTTACTGCTGCAGTTCCCATAAGGCAGCTCAACCTCCTTCCATTCAAAAAAGAGTCCATTCCTCTCCTCATATTTTGACATTGAAATTACTGTGAATTAGCCAACACCTGAGTTCTGCTTTTCAATGCTTTTACCATCCATTCTTACCACTTCCAATTCTTCACAGAATAGCTACAATTTGATCAAAATTGAAATTTAATTTGAAGTTTTTAGTTCCTTGTAGCCCAATGTATAAGCAGGTCAGACAAACATACAACATAAAATATTACCAACATTCAGAGTAACATATGAGTTTCAGTAAGGTGTTATCTGGACCAGAGCTATGTGCTACTACGACGCACTAACCCAAGGAAATGAATATATACAGAATGAATATATACACTCCCAATATTATGAATAAAAGTTATTAATCAAAGAAAAGCGTGTTACTCAGGACCAGAATAAGGAGTTGTGACATTTTAAAGAAATCTGAGTTTAGAAAAATCTGAATAGCCTTATATTTATCAATAAATGTGATCATTAATGTAAAAATAAATTGGTGAACTGAAGAGATATTTTTTACTGATACACCATCATCTCACTACCTACATCTCTAAAGACCTGGCTCAGCTTTGTCTAAACCACAACTCCTTTCGGACTCTTCATATATTTCATGAGCCAGAAATTCTGTCTTATAAAGCACCAAATCCGCTGGGAAGCAGCAATTATAACGTGATCCAGGATTATCCCTTCCGTTCAAGCTCTCACACTAAGCCCTCCCCCGACCGGATACAAGATGGCAAACACGTGTGGGTGGGCACATGTGCACAAATGTCCCTTCCCACTCGTTTCTAATAGACCTGTGTTCTGTGCAGGTGGCAGGAATGGGCAGGAGCCCACCTGTGCCAGAGACACCCTCTCAGTTTACAGATGAGAGACTAATCCCTGGCAGACTTTTTCATTTAAACAAGGAGGGAATGAATCAAAAAATCAAAAGAAAGCTAAAAGAGAAACTGTATCTCTTTGTCCCCAGTCTTTTTATATGTTTACATGGTGGTGACAGGCCATGTGGGCCGTGAAACCTTGAGATCTGACCCCAGGCTGCATTGGCTTGGCACCACACTACCTCATTTTCCCCAAGACCAAATGAAATGCCTAAAAATGTCAAGGCTTGCCAAAGCATTTATGTTTTTAGCTTCGCTCGGTTGTCTTCACATTCAGACCACTTTTCTTCTTCTGCCCTACCCCTCTGATTAGATTACATTTCTCTTAGTTGTGGGAGCTGGGATTACGCTTGAGCTGGGAATTGGAGGGAATACAGCAAAGCAGTCTAAAAGGGAAGGGGGAATATTTCTGACATTCCTCCCAGTGAAAGCAAGCTGCAATTGACCAAACACGCTGTACATCCACACTCAGCACTTACACACTGGGTGAAAGGGTCAGCCCTTGATCTCTGTGTTGCCTTATTGCATTTCCCACAAGGCATTACCTTTGTTGACAGATTCCACCCTTCTCATCCATGAGGACTGTCATCTGGTCCCTCAGGCTATGCTCTTGACTACTTCAATTGATCCTTAAGTTTGCCTTTATTTCTGGATGCCATTGTTATCACTGTTGCTGGGATTTTATATGTGCAACTGAGTATTATTGCTATTCTAAATCATAGCTCCTCAATTTTAAAAATACAAATAATTAAAAAAAAAGAGGATGTCCAAATTCCTCTAGCTTTTCTTTTGATTGTGTTTAATGTTCCTAAACATTAACATTCCTCTTTCTCTTCATTCCCCCCAAGTTAAACAGCTCTGAAAGACTTCCAACCTCACTGCCAACTATTGCAAAAAGAATAAATCAGGTAGCAACTGGTTTCAGCCAAAGCCTACAGTGATTCTTACTGGCATTGCAAAGCTTACTTGAATTCACAAGGGGCTTAAAAAGCACTGAGATGGCAGAGATTGTTGTGGCAGAAGCAACTGGAAAATGTCCTGAGATTGAAACACAGACATATTAACATCACCCTTGTGGACGCTAATGACTTGCACTTTAAAATGCCAGAGGCTCATACTGCCAGCTAAAACAAAGAAAAAACCACATTTTTAGTCTCCAAAGACTTTAGATCTTTCCAAACTCTGAGGGCAAATTCAGCCATAATGTATTTTTGCAGTAGAGCAGGGCAGCTCATGCATGCCACTGGGGGAATCATTGCCTGGAGTTGCTGTAGGCAGTGTAGTCGGTATAGCTAAATAAAACAGCAGCTGAAAACCTCTGAGAGGTTAAACCAGTAATGAAGCATTCTATAATGCAATGCAATCAAACCTAAACAGTCTGAAGGCATATCTTGCTGACACTCACAGCCCTTGCCTTTCTCACTGGGATGCATTTAAGGCAAAGACCACCAACCACAAGGATTTCTACAAGAGTTTTACAACTTAAATTGACACATAATTAGGAAAAAATTACTTAAATCTTTTGATGGAGTAGCAATGTCCTACTTAACACTTCTAGATGAGGAGTTCCTTGAAGAGTTTACTAGTAATGGCAGATTGGAAGCTTTCTGAAACTGTTAATGTTTAAAAAGCTCTACTCCAAGAAATGGAAAGGTAACAGGAAAGGAAGAAAGATGCTGACAATAAGGAGAAGGCTAGGAAACGGCTTAGAAGCAAATATGTCGAATAAAAAGTAAAAAACCAAACTGGCTCAAGTGGGAAAATATCTCCCACTCAAGGGAGGAAGAAGATAGGATAGGAAGAATACAGAAGCCAAAGTCATCTCCAGTAGAAATCTAATGATGATCCAAGCCCAAGAAACTTTAAATGGACTGGAAAAATATTTATTTCGTTCTTTTTGATACTCCTTAATGTGTAAAAGAAAAGAATTCCAAGTGTTCTTTGCTTACATTAAAAATGTGAGCTGCATGCACTTTCTTCTTCACAGATTCCATAGATGGCAAAACAAAGAGCAGGGTAAGATTTTTGTGCTATACGGATTGCACTTAACCTGAATAACTGAGAAAGTAATTTATACTTTGCCTAACTGAAAATACATCATCTGCTTAAGGATAAAAAATTCAAAGTAATGTTATATTGCTTTCTTGGTGACCTACTGCTACCTGCAAAAATTAAACAAAACATCTTTTAAAATTTTTATTAAAATCAGAAGAATTAAAGTAAGAGGTTTTCTTTAATTTTCAA
Source organism: Vidua chalybeata (assembly GCF_026979565.1). Lineage (NCBI taxonomy): Eukaryota > Metazoa > Chordata > Aves > Passeriformes > Viduidae > Vidua > Vidua chalybeata. The sequence goes on along the minus strand of NC_071532.1, from coordinate 29,538,114 downwards.
ATTACATTTTAAATAATCCTTATAATAGAATGAATCTGAAAAGAGAATGCTTTGTTAAAGTTGAGGGAACAAAAGTTGTAAAAGAGGTGAAAAGGCAAAAAGATTTTGAAGAAAAACTTCTGCACCCCACAATTCTTTGGCTCTTTCTTCATATACCCCTCAGTAAAGATATGCCATAAGCACATTTAAGCCAATGACTAGCATTGTCAATGAGTTATTAAAAAGATAAATGTGATATTTTGAAGGTTACAGGCAGAAATTAAAATTAGAACAAAACTCAGACAAAAGCAATTAAATTCCTCCCAAAAAAGAGGAAATAAAAGTAACACATACACACAACTAAAATCCAGAAGAAAATATTTACATTCTGAAGGCTAATATTGGGAAAAAATGTAAGAAATTAACTTCTTAAGACCTTCTGTGTAAGAGGCACTCACCATTCTTCTTTTGACTTATCTCATGAATAGGCCAAACTTTTCCTATTGCATTCCCCATGCATTCCAGCTAATTACTATGCATCTTCTAAATTCAGATTTTGATGTAAAAGTCTTGGAAGCGGGTTTATAGTGGTTGAGATTCCATTTGTTCTTGTAAAAATGTTTTCTAAAACTTGGAGCTTCAATTTTGTCATGTATGAATAACTTTTATTAAAAAATCTGGGAAGACGGAGAGATCAGATAATGAGAATTAAGTGTAAATGAACCTCCATGAAAGTGGGTGTGCTTAAGCTAAGAATGAGCAAATTATAAAAGATTCAAACACAACTTGGCCAGAAAAAATGTACAGCAGTGAACTGAATTGGAGCAAGTGAAGCAATTGAAACTAATATAATTGTTATTAAGCTTATCCATAAATCCTTGCACACCCTAAAATGCTATTGATGAAGTCCTTACATTGAAGTTCCTCAAGAGCTAGAAACACAGCTTTGGGCTCTGTTGGGCTCTGAATGTACAGATTTTTCTGTACATTTATCTTTTTTGTGTGTGGGGGGGGGGGATACAGAATGTAAATTTAGAGTGTCTGTATCAGGCATGCTTCCATGCCAGTTTAATTTTCATATACTTCAAAAAGTTCTTCCACTACAATAAAAATTTAAACTTGTTGATAAATTACATCAAGCTTACCTCTAAAGTTGCATTCAATGCTGAAAGAAGCTACTTAGGACTATTACTGAAGATCATGCTGGGAAGCCAGGGAATATCTAGTACAGGAACCTAGGGTACGGATAGCTAACAGTTGTCACCAGGATCTTTCTCCTAGCTTCCACTTCCACTCTCTAGCTAAATCAAATAGGAAAATATGCTGCTTGGCTTGACTTCAGTTAGAGCACTAACTGAAGCATTGGAACCTGACAGCAGCGTTAGAAACAATTCAGTTGTACTCTACTAAATTTTTCACTTAAATAATGCTTAATAACTCACTAGACTGCATTTTACAAATTGAAAGGATACTTACAGGTAAAATAACATCAACACTAAAAAAAGACAGGCAGCATCAGTCTCTCAGCTTCCCATTTCTGCACAAGCCCAGTCCTTGTGATCACCTTGTGCTGGCACAGACAGAGAACTGACACAAGGATGACCAGAAGGCTGGAGCACCTCTCCTATGCAGACAGGCTGAGAGAGTTGGGGTTGTTCAGCTTGTGGAAGAGAAGGTTCCAGGGAGACCCTATAAAAGCCTACCACTTCCTCAAGGGGAAGACTGCCTCCAAGAGAGCTGGAGAGGGACTTTTGAGAAGGACATGTAGTGATAGGACAAGGGGGAATGGCTTTAAACTGAAGAGAGGAGGTTTAGATTAGACATTAGAAAGAAATTCTTCACTGTGAGGCTGGTAAGGCACTGGAACAAGTTGCCCAGAGAAGTTGTGGATGCCTTATCCTTGGCAGTGCTCAAGGCTGGGTTGGACAGGGCTTTGAACAACTTGGTCTAGAGGATGGGGAGTTGGATGATGGTTTTTGAGGTCACTTCCAGCACAAACTGTTCTATGATTTGTGTGGTTGTGCATTCTAAAAGGCCAGGGAGATGAACTGGGTTAAAACGAATCCAGACTGATACATCCATGTGGTTCATCAAGAAACTCTATGAACACTTGTTGCCAGAACAAAAGGATGGTGCGGGTGAAGACTCAGAGATAAAATACAGGTTAAAGGAAATATTTTTAGTATATCCTTCTTGCTACTTATCTCAGTGTTTCTCAGCTCCTGGTGACAGATTGATTCCCCCACAGACATCAGACTGTGCTCACACAACAGCCTCACACTTTGACACATAACCCACTGCTTCAAAGAGAGCAACTACTTTTCAGGGTATAAAGATCAGGTCAAGCTTATTTACTTGAAAAATCAAATTTTTTTCAAACTTTGATATATTTCCCTAGTGCTGCCCTGACCCACACAAAGGACAATCACAGGCAGGCCCCACGTAGGTAATGATGCATCTCCAGGGAGCTTCCCTTTCCAATAAAGTCCTCTTGAGCACTGACAACTCATTCTAACACATCTGAACTTACATGGGCTGAAATAACTTGGTTATTGTTTATCTGTTCCACCTTGACTTAATTAAAATAATTTTGCGTAAGTGAACCATTTCCATCACTTACTGCTCCATGGCTTTTTTAACTAATTCAAATAGTGACTTTTCTTCAAGATTTCAAGTAAAATACTAAACTATCTCCATATGACCTCACTGGATTGTAATTTATTTTGCTAATCATTCCTAGCAAATACAATTTGTGTATTAGTAGTTAACTCATGCTGAATTTACCATTGTTGAAGAGCAGTAATTTTTAATTGGTCAAATGCTTTCTAGAAGTGTGTCAGCACAACTGTCACCTGTATCAAGCAGACTTGTCCTTCAAAACAGTAACAATCTCATTTGACAAGACCTAAATTCTATGAAATCATGTTGGTTAACATTAAGTGCATTCTCAGCATTAAAATCTCTGTTGAAGTCCATTATCAGCTGACCTGTTACTTTCTTGAGGCTCTTTGCCTAAATAGCTATCTTATATTACATTTCCCAAATCCCATATCTCATCTGCTACAGCAGGAGCAGATCCCAATTCTCTGGAATTCCTCAGATTTTCATTCAAAATCAACATCTTGGTACAGACAGATTTGCTAAGAAACTCTTGGAATGACCTGTTTCAACCTGCTTACATAAAAATCACAGAATCAGACAACAGTTTGGGTTGAAAGGGACCTTAAAGACTAGCTGCTTCCAATACCCTTGCTGTGGATAGGGACATCTTCCACTTAGACTAGGTTTCTCAGGGCCCCATCCAAACCAGCCTTGAACATTTCCAAGGATGGGGCATCCACTCAATCTCTGGGCGACCTGTTTTAGTGCCTTACTACCCTCATAGTTAAGAACTTCTCCCTAACATCTGTTTCTTCCTTGCCTTTTTTTTTTTTTTTTTTTTTTTTTTTCCAAATGTTGACTACAGAGTACCTGCATAACAGCAGGACATTATATCAGATATGGGAACATATATTCTGAATATCTGAAGATTATAAAGTGCCTAAGCTTCAAACAGGACTCAAGACACCATAGCATGATTTTCACTGATGCTGCAAGCCTAGCACGGTGTATGTTGGAGACATCTGGTCTCTTAGATGGAAGAGAAGTTTTCCAGGCATTCAGATGTAGCCAGAAGCTCCTTTGCATAAAGCAGAAGAGAAGGAAGAATCCTTCAATCTCAGTTTGTCGTGCAAGTTTCTAAACCTACCCATGCCATTTAAGAACTGGGTTTTTTTGGTGTGTTGTTGTTTTTTTTTTTTTTTCCTTGCTAACATTTATTCAGCTCAAATATGACAAATACATTGGAAGAAATTCTCACTGTGAAAGAGTTCAATATACTCTTCCTGCTGAAAATAAGCAGCTCTTACTGGTACTTTCCAAAGAACAGCAACAATCAAGAAACAAAATGAACAGGGACAAAGCTGTTCTTTAAATTTCATTTTAAGCCAATATTCAGTGTACAAAATCAGACTTAGTGGAGCATGAAATTCTTGTTCGAGTCACTGAGTTAGGAAAATAATCAAAAAGTGTTTGATGGCTTCATCAAAACATATATTTTCCAATAATAAGCAGAGGATTTTGCAGGGTGAATCCACATTTGAAAAATTTCTTTCTGCACTGCTAAAAATACCATCTCTTTTGCATGCTTTTGATTAATGCCTTTAAAACATGAGTTTACAGAAATACACAAATACCTCTATACCACAAAGTCACGTATTTAAAACAATTAATTAGACACAACAGGGAAAACTAAAATGGATTTTTTCACAGGAGATATGTTTAAAATGTTAGTAATTTCTTCTTCTTTCATAGAGATAATTTGTGCTGGATAGCCCAATACATGGATAGCCCAATATATTCAACTGTTCTTTTATCTTAATTTATCCAGACAGTGTCTGCCCCAAGGGAAATGTTTGAACTTTCCAGCCTTCACACACTGCAGCAATGGGAAAATGTTAGCAACACAACCCATGCTGCTGAAACAGGTTACTCTCTAAAGTTAAATGATACCCATTCCAGTCACCCTAACTGAGTTTTATGAAAAAAAAAAAAAAAAGTTCGATAGACTTTGCAATATTTAATGATAAATGCTTGAGTAGTATAAAAGCTAATTAGTTAGAAAAATGTAAAGTACTAACAAACCACAAAGGAATTGAAGCTGTTTGTTAAGCAAATTTGGAATTCACCCCTGAATTCAACTTTCTTTAACTGAAATTTTATTTCAATTGAGCTGACATTTTGTCCCCAGCTCACTGGGTGCATACACAGACCTAGCTAGAAAGATGTTTCACTACAAATGTGCACTTCTTGTGGGTAAAAACTCCATCCCCACCATATTTTGTTTTTAGGATACAACATGAAAAAGTATAAAACCCATTCAAGGGCCTAAAGCAACATGGAAAAGACCACCACTGAATACTGTTTACGGTAAGTATATCTGTTTGGATTGTAAGTTTTTAAAATTCTGGAGCTCAGAAAGAAACAAACATCTCCCAAAAAAAACCCAAAAACCAACAACAACAAAAAACCCAGGGAAACAAAATAAATTTAGAAACTAACTGCACTTGCGTTCAAAGTTTTGTTTTGTAAGACGATCAGTATTTGCACTGGAAAAAAAGGTAAAATATAATTTTTTCTACCCTATCTTCACAATTGGAAATATTACTCCTCAGCTAGAGCACAGCCATATAAACATTTGATTTGGCATTTGACTTAACCAGTGGGGCAGAAATGTCCAACAGGGATGATGGAAAAATTAGCAAGAGAACAAAAAAAATTCTCAAAGTAGATCAGCTACCAAAAAAATTAAAAACTTTTTCCAGCAGTGACTGATCTATTTTAAGAGATTCTTGGTCTCTACCTTTCAAAATGCTTGTTTACACCTCTCTGAATATTTCTGTCTTCTTGGTCACTCAGGGTTGTCGACCTACAACACGAGGGAAGAGAAATAAATATAAACAGAAGTCTTCAACACAATGAAAGCGAATTTGATTATTGTTCATAAAGAGAACAATCCAAGTGCCATTTTAGACAGCCACCTCATATTTGAAGGACCTGAATGGAACTAAATTGCTACTCAGGTAAATGAGCCATACAAATAAGCAGCATGCCGTATCTGTCCCTGGTGTGTGCGCCAGTGAGGCAGACGTGTGAGGCACACACAATCTGCATGTGATTTAACATTTCTTTTAATGTTAGTGGATCAGGTTTTGCAGAGTATAAGTGGCCTTTGGATTAAACCTTCTACATCCTGTATGATTAACTGCCCAAGTCCTAAACTATATCCAGCAATTATTAAGATAAATCAGAACACTTGTGAGAAAATCACAAATACTTCATACTAAAGCAGATGTCTAGAGTTTAGATGCTCTTTACTTCATCTGTCTAATATCCAGAATTATTAATTCTTTTTATTATTTGGGATAGGAGGAGATTTGACAGAGATTTGGTCAGTGTGCCCAGCAATATAAAAACAGCATCAGATTTCTTATATAAAGTAAAACCTGAAAGCATAATAATGTTTTATTATAATTTCCCAGTCCAGCTAGTAATCTGTATGATCTCCAAATCATTCCACTTCTGTTTCCAATCAAAAGTTAAACTATGACTCAAAATCTGAAAATATTTTATTACATACTGGAGCTACAGGCAGCTGAAATTCATTTTTAGTATTCCTGAAACTTGTTTTGCTGTTTTCTCCAACTACTTCCTCTCCAATACTCATAGCAGCCAAACCCTGGGACATGTAAGCCAAATCCAGTTTAACATGTAAAACAAAGGTAATGACAGAAGAAATACAGTCTGTGACACATGTGTGTGTATGTACATATATATATATAAATTCTTACTTTGTTATTATTTAAATGAAGATTTAAGATACTGAAGGACTAGTAATTGGTTACAGATTTATGACTGGTTTGCAGTTTTCAGTAACAGTAAAATATGCAAATCTCTGGGCTGTATGATTCACTACAGCTCAAAGAATATACCTTCTGACAAAAGCAGCTACCTCAACTTCTCATTTTATGCAGCTTATAGAAAAATTTTAGATGTGACCCAGTTATGTCATAACCATTTTCATATTGTGATCCTCTGAAAAGTAACTCTACAAAAAAAGCACCTTCTTACTCATCAGATCTACTCCCTGTAGATAGTCAGGACAAGATCTGCTGACTTGGTTACAAAAATAAAGGCACTACTACTTATTAAAATTTCTACTAACCCTGCAAAACTAATATAGCTGAGGAGCCAAGGGAGATAAATCCTTTTGCAATTTCAGTGGAAATAATTATTTTACAGTGCAGTACAGCTCTAAAAGTGTTCATCAAAGATTTTGAGTGGGATCAAACAAGAGCAAACACATAGTTTTGCTGCAGAAACATTTTAATTAACATATACATACAATAAGACATAAATTTAGCATTTTGTTAGGGATTAGGTCACCATTGCCTATTGGAAAGGAATTGTTTTACCTGAAAACCAAGCATTCTTTATAGAGAAATCAACAGAGCTCTGAAGAAACAATTTTCCATTCAAATTGTCTATTATTCATCTTTCTCCACCTCTCAGGTTTGCCTTCTTGCTTGTAATTTCAACAAGACACTTGGATACTATTCTACAAATCCTAAAGCATGGCTCTTTGATTTTTACTTGCTACTGCTAGTTCCTGTTCCAGTTCCTTGGTTTGATTTTACCACACTGCCAGACTCCAAGCACAGAAAACCAATATGCCAAAGCAATATGCCAACACCATCAAAGCTGTGCTGTCAGATCTCCATAAAATCTGATATTGCCTTAAACTTAAGAAAATTTACAGCAGGGATAGGGGAATTTACTCTGGGGGAAGAGTGGAAACAATTGACACTTGAAAGATTAACAGGTCCCCAAAGCATCTGAGCAGCAAAGTGTAAACTTAAAAGTCCAGGAAAAAAAAAAAATCTTCTCACCATCTTCCTGAAAGTGAGCTGTGCTTTCTTTCATCTTGTTTCTGCATGTGAACAGCAATCCTTTTTTGTCATGGTCTAATCCCAGCTGCCAACTAAGCACCACACATTCAGCAGCTTGCTTTATCCCCAGCAGGATGGGGGAAGAGAATTGGGAGGGTAAATGTGAGCAAACTCATGGGCTGAGAACACTCATGGGGTTTCATTGTGATGAAAAGAAAAATAACATAGAGAAATAAAATCCAAGAAAGGCAAGTGGTGCAAATTAAAGCAATTGCTCACCAGACAGTGGTCCTGCAGCCAACCTTGCCCCTGGTTTTAGTGCTGGGCATGATGCCATATGATGTGGGATGTCCCTTTGGTCAGTGGGGCTCAACCCACTGTGCAGCCCCAAGCTCCTTGCTGGTGGGGCAGTGTGAGGAGCAGAGAAGGCCTTGACTGTAAGTGCTGCTCAATAATGCTGAATGCATCCCATGCACTGTTTCCTGCTCAAATCCAAAACCCAGTCCCAGCCAATAAATAGTGAAATAAAATACTAATGAAAATTAACTCTGTCCCAGCCAAAACCAACACACTTTTCCAATCAGCAACCTTACCAATTACTCAATTACTCCCATCTCAGATCTCTCCTTCCTTTCCAACTATTCTGTGTCACATTTCCACACTTTTCATCTGAACATGTATGTTTGTACCATCTCTACCTCACTTCTGTAGCTCTTGAATATCTCACTTCATTTTTATCCCCTCAAAATAAAACCCATCTAGTGCAAAACTCTCAGTGACTTCAATCCTATTTGCAACTAGAGATTTTTCATGGAGCACCTGCTTTGCTATATATAACAACAGCTACATTACAAGACCTGAAGGACACTGAAGTAATAAAAGGAGGGAATCTGGGAACGTGGAAAATATCCCAAACAAGGAAATCACATTATTGCTAGCATGAAGCAACCTTGAGAAACTTACATTTGTTTAAAAAATCCCCACTCTTTTAACATATTTTTTCTCTAAATTCATCAGACATCCTCAGTTTATGCTTTTCATTTATTTTTATTCCTTTTTTTGCAAATGAAGCTGGAATATGCATTTTCACAAGATCTGAGAAATATTAGGAATTCAACTGGAAAAAGTGAGTTTGAAGTAACAAGTGTGTGAGTACTTTAAGCTGCTCCTACTTTGTCCTAGAACAAAATGGAAATGAGATATTAAAAGTGTACAAAAAGCTCGACAAGCAGAAATTTCACTTAGATTTTCTTTGCTGTCAGAAGAGTATCTGTATATTATCTAAATATAGAGCTATCTAAATCTATATATAAATATACCAAATATCACAGAGAAACACATTCATAATTATTCTTTGATCTTGAGCTAGCTTGAGAGTCACCTCTTCCAGAGCTGTGTGCCCGAGATTAGGCAAGAGGCTTAAGCCAACACTTTTAGTCAGGTTAAGTGAACAAGCCATGGGGAAGGGTCACGTTACGTCAACAAATATTAAGGATGCATATTCTTCATACCAGAACTTCTTAAATAACACATTGTCTGAAATCTGAACTTAATCAGCCATCAAAAAAAAAAAAAATATTGATACTAACATTATATATACGTAAGTATCGCACCACCCTCACAATTCCATGGCCCACCTTCCCCCAGAGTCACAGGTAAAGGCTGCAAATTACCTCTCCATGGCAAACCTTCCTGATAGTGCACTTCTCAAGAGGAATGCAGCCCACAAAATGAGTTCTGGGAACTGTGTTCCACTATGCTCCCTCTCCCTGTTGTGTAACGTAGATCATGCCCCACCTTGAATTAGGACCTTGGTGGGGAATGGATGTCGTACTGCACTGGTGACATCTGCACAGGGCTGCCTCCAGATGAGGCCATTTGAATTTAGGGAATGGGATACAACAAGCCAAAGTATGGAGAGGTTAGGAGCACAATATCTTCCCTACACACCACAGGATGCCTTGTCATCACCTGAAAACTTCCTGCCTTGAAACATCTAGACAGGAGCCCCACATTTCCAACAGGGACTTGATGGCCCGACCACACAGCTCAAGTACCAGTAGAGGACACATCTGAGACTGCTGAAGGACCCCAGAAATTCACCCATACCCCACTGCACAGCCTATGTCTGACTCTTTCAATGGTCAACCTCTCAGAAACCTCCTATATGAGCCACAACCCTTGTTACCATCTATGCTCTGACACACACCAGCCACATCCAAACTGCCTACATGCAACACTGGTTCTCTTCTGCATGTCCTCTTATGTTTCCTTCACTTTGACATGACTTGGATCATTCACTCCAAAAGTTTTACACTGAGATTCTGGGGATGCATTTATAGCATCATTTTAACTTTGGATTTTCCAAGTTTCCAAAGTGAACTGTAGCATAAATTAGTTTTTTAAAATCTTTTGTTCACACAGGGTTTTATTTGAAGGACAGGAGAGTGAATGAGGAAAACTCTAATTACCCATGTCATTATAACACTTGTTTTGGAAATTACTATGACACATTTCAACTAAATTTTAAAAGCTAATAATAAGTGCTTATGATAAATTCTCAATGGAATTAGCAGAAACCTTGAGAGAATTGATGAGTTCCAGTAGAGGTAGCATGCAGATGACTGAAAGAATTTTGCTAGAATCCTTGCTTTTAAATCCTCCCACTCTCCAGCATAGCATGGCCATCTCCAAACCACCTACTGCAATGGTCCCAAGCTGATTGATGCTAATTCCTCAAACTTTGCCAGGCAATTGTTGGCATAGGCTGAAACTATTATAGAGAATAGGAATTCAATACCAGAGACACAGTTCCAGAGCACAGGAATATAACCTGGCACTGTTTAATTATTATCTCCAGGGGAAATTATCTGAATAATGGGAATAAATTCCTTGAGCAGAGTGAATCAGGCCAATATTTTTAGACTATGTGGTCTATGGCATGTGTCTGCAGGGAGAAAAACTTCTCAACAACTACTAGTGACACAGTGCTTTCTCTAGATTTTTACATTAAAAGGCTAATATTTTTTCTCCACAAATAACATTCCTAATTACACAACTCATCTTCTTCATCCAGAGAGCTAAAACTCTCACCTAGACTCTATAAACATTATGTCTCAATTAACGAAGTTTTTCTCATTTTCAGATCTTGATAAATGTGATCTAGACCCTCTCATCTAGAGAACTTCAGGAAATATAATTTCCTAAGTCTACTGTTTCAGCTAAATCACACTTTGAATTAATTTCTCAGGACCTATTTTCTTTTTCACATCAACCAAGCAGTTGTCTTTACCTGTGAAGCAGAATCATGTCTTCCCAGCTTCTCAGTCAGCAGTGAAAAGACCGAAAGTCTCTGAGCAGCCTTTTGTTTCAGATCCAGTTTTCCACCAACTGGATTATCAAACAAAGAGTTCTGCATTTTCTTCATCCTTTGGAGGAATTCTTAGTAAGTATCTGTCCCAGTGTTCTCCTGCTAAAACACTTCTTAAAGTACTTTTTACTGATTCAGCAGCAGTGAAATCTCAGTAACTTCATTTACTATTACAGAGAAAGTCTTATGCTAACAAATGGCATCTCATTTTTTTTCTATCTTCCAGTCTGTTGGGGTTTAGGGTTTTCCATTCTGTTTCTTTCTCCCAGGGAATTTTCTCCCATATGTTGCTAAGAGAGCAATACTTAAGAGAGACAAAAGAAGTTGTCTCAAGAAGGGTGCAGCCAGATACTCTCTTAGCTGGGGGGGGGTTCTCTTGGAGGGGTAGATATCCAGATTTGGGCCTGAAAGAAAGGGGCTGGGGCAGCTCCTGGTGCTTCTGCTCTCTTGGCATTTGGAGGGGAAACAGGCTTCAGTTGCTGTGGGAGATTATGCCACCACTGCTGGGTTCCACCTCCTGCTGCCTTCTTCTACAGGGAGTGAAGCTCTGCTTGTGGGAGCGGTCATTGCATTGGGACCTTATAAACACCATACCTCACAAAAAAAGGACCTTTTCACCATCTGCCTCAGAGGAAACCCCGGGACCACAAACCCTTTCAACCCCCAAGGAAGGCTCTCCTGGCGGTGTCCAGGAGCTGGGCTGCCGCTGCCCAGCCCTTCTGTTTCCCTGCCACTGCTCCGCGGTTTTTGCTGTACTGTAGCCACACACCCCCCCCCGCGTGCTGGGACACCCCAGGGCTCCTAAGCTCCTGCCACAGCTGCTGAGTTTCTGCTGCAGGATGTGAGCCCGCCCTGGCGTTCGAGCCGCTGCTCCGAGGTTCCTGCTGCAGCCCATTTCTGCCATCCAGCCCAGCCCGTTACCGCGTGAGGGAGACGCGGCCGGACTCGCGCCGCAGCGCCCCCTGCAGGCGGGGGAATCACCGCACCTGCCCTGCCTGGCCGGGAGCCACCAGCGCCCCTGCTGGCTGTGGCCGGAACTGCACCCAAGGGGAAAGCGCTTGAAGAGCAGCAAGAGACTCCACTGGGCCGTCTGCTCTCGGTTGTTGTTGCTGTTTATCTGCCTTGTTGTACATACACAAGCTAGTAAAGAACTGTCATTCCTTTTCCCATATCTTTGCCTGAAAGCCCCTTAATTTCAAAGTTATAATAATTCAGAGGGAAGGGGATCATATTCTCCATTCCAAGGGAGGTTCCTGCTTTCTTAGCAGACATGTCTTTCAAACCTAGACACAGTTCTTCACTGTATCATTTCTGGTCCTTATTGTAAATAACATTGGCATTTTTTTGTTGTTTCACTAAAATGAGCTCTCAGGGGCTCTAACATGGGGTTTCCTCTCTCAAGGTTTTGGAGGACACAGCCTCCTTTTATCCTAACTCTTGGCCACATGTTGCCCTCTTCATTTCCCCATTGTCTGTGGTACTAGTAAGGTGAAGCCTTCCCAAACCACCTACCACGTATTCCCCCCTTGAACCTACTATTTTATCCCAAAATTCAGAAGCTCAGGCTTGTGCAGACCCTTGTCTGTTTCAGGAGCCAAGCTGTCTGGGCTCTGCAAGGAACCTGCTGTCCAAAGTTAGTAGAGATATTAAGACCCATTTGAAAGATGTTAACGCTCATAGCTTCACCCAAATTATTTGTAAAGACATTAGCTTTCCTCTCAAGACTGATCTCTATTCCATGAAACTCTGTAACACTGATACAGCAGAAGCCATGATAAGCAGTAACATTGCAAATATTGTCTTACAAGCTGCAACTCGTTCCTCAGTGAGCAATGTTGAACATCCAGGACTTTGATAAATAACAAAAATGAGTGTACATAACATTTAAAAACAGAGCATTTTGCATCTTGATGATGAGACAAGTCTTTCCAAGTAAACGGTAATTGGAAATGGCTGGTCATAGTCGATCTGCCTTTAGAGTAATTATTTGCAAGTTACAGCAAAAATAATGATGTGGTTTTTGCATGAAAATATGCCTTCAATTTCTAGGTACTTCAGTTAATGTTTTATGTCATAGCAACCAGGTTAACTTGGATGCTAAAATGAAGCATCAATTCAGGCAGCCTCTTAGTAAATATCTGCAAGCTCAGGCAGAGATTTACTATTGATATTCGGTTTAATAAAGTTCTTCCCTCTGCCCGTCACTCCCAGGCGATGACAAGATTTCGGCAGAAAGGCTGATAGCGACCAGCAGCTTTTCTAGCCCAACTCCCCACGGCTCCCCTGGCGTACACGCCGGCCCGCTACGCTTTCGGTAGGGTCTGGAACCCCTCAGGGGCAGCGAAGAAGCGACTGCCACCGCCGGGCTGCAGGGCAGCAGTACTTGGGTGGGCAGACGGGGAGAGCGAGGCGGGCAGGGCCAGCAGGTCCCGCGGCCCGGCACGGAAGAACTCCCGGGACCGCCCGCCGGGAATCCCAGCGCTTCCCGCCGCTTCCTCCCGCGCGCCCGCCTTCCGCCGGGGCCGCTCCCGGTTGGCTGCCGGGCGGCCCAACCCGGGCCTGCGTGGAACGGCCCATCGGCGGTACGGGGTGGAAATTAGCAGCGCTGGCACCTGAGCGGGCCCTTTCCGAGGCCTGGCTCAGCGCCTCCCCCCTGACCGGAATGGTTCGCCCCCGTCACGTGGGGCCGGCGGCGGCGCAGCGCCGGCGCGAGGCTCACGTGCTGCGGGCGGTCATGGCCGCGCTGCTGAGCTCCGCCGGGCGCCTCCGGGCGCTGCGCCCGCGCCTCCCGCCGCTGCTCCCGCCGCTCCTCCGCCCGCCCGCTGCCGTCGCCCCACCGCCCGGCCCCGCCAGGTGAGACTTCGCGCCGCCGCGCTGCCTGGTAGGGTTGGCGGGGCCGGCTGAGGCTGCGCTCCGCACGCCCAAGGGCACTGCCGGCCATGCCGCCGGGCCCTGCGGCGCCGCCTGCCGCGGCTGCCCCGGGGGCTCCGAGGCAGCGCTCGCCCCAGGCCGGCCCGCCGGCCTCACCGCGTGTGCGCGGCCTCGGGGTGAGGGCAGGGCAAAGGCCGCGCGGGAGCCCCGCTGCTCTCAGGCTGGGCGGCCTGGCTGCCCGCGCCTTCTGCCAGGCTGGGCTCAGAGCAGAGCAGAACCCTGACCTCCGGGGGACACGCCGTGTGGAGGGGCGTCGAGGAAGAGGGGAAGACTAGAGGAGATAAATAGCGATGGAGTGGAGTTACTGTCCCTGGAGGCGTTCAAGAAACGACTGGACGTGGCACTTGGTGTTCTGATTATAGCTGACAAGGTGGTGATCGGTCAGGTCGGAGTCAATGATCTTGGAGGTCTTTTGCAACTTAAATGATTCTGTGACTGACTCTGAGTACCTGCACAGTTGGAATCTGGGCTTCCTCTTCGTGCCCTCAGACTCTGCTGTGTCTCCTGTGAGGCGGCACGGCTAAATTTCTTTGCCATGCTTTTGTCTCCCTTCTGTCACGCAGGTAGGGTGGAAAACTCAGCCTATCCTACCCACCTGTGTGCATCCCGGCTGCAGTTTTGACAACACTTACATGTGGTTAGTGCTCTGCAGGAAGTTTAGAGACACAAACCTTCCTTAGTACAATTTCAGACACATATAGATTTATGAGCTGATATAAGGGCTTAGTGCTACCCAAGTTGTTCTGTCTCTTGAGTCATACTGTATCTGTCTATACTTATTGCTTCCTTCAAGTCACTGTAGCTTAAATCCTGGTAGAAAACCATAACAGTTTTCTGCCACTCTAAATAGATAAATATGTTTAGCAGAGGATTTGGTGAATTCCAGAGGTCCTTCACAAGAATGGATGGGAAAAGACAAGAATCAGAAATTGAGACCTCCTAGAGGGAAGTCTCACTCTCGTAATAAGGACATTGTTGTTAATATCCCTACTTTTAGTGCTTATTAGTTTTACTTTGGGGCTGTTTTATTGCTAGCCTGGCAATAATCTTACTTTAAGAAAATAGTTTTCTGTGGTCTTTAATCATTGAAGTGTATCAGATGCCAACAAATGCTAAAGTTGGTGTGAAGGATGGAGTAGACCAGTTTGGGAAGGACCAGGAACCAGGACTATCTGGTTTATGGTTGGCAACAGAACCACACATTTGGTTATCTACCAATTATCAGTAAACATTTCTTCTTTCTAGCAACTAATTTTTGTTTTACTCAACTGGAAGCTTAATTCCCTAAGTTAATTTGTTGCGAGAAATAATATTCATTGAAATTTATATGTGACTTGGTGAAGGGCTAACTGTTTTTATAACCTAGAACTCCATTTCTAGAAAGAACTTTAGAAGTGCTTTATGTGATGATATTTTGTTTCTTACAGCTGGGGTTTGGTTTATTGGTTGTTTCTCTCCCAGTACTTTTTTTCTCACACCAAATTATGCTTAATTTCAGTAGCATAGTTCAGTGATCATGCTGAAAACTCTTTTGAAACTTTTTGTACATTGTCCAGTAATTTCATTTCTAAGACAAGTTTTCACTTAAAATCTCCCTGTCACACTACTGTGTGTTTAGGCATCCTAGTGCACAAGTGATGATCTAGAGTCAAAGTGTTAAGTAAAGGTAATACTTACAAACTGAAATTTCATGTATTAAGCATATGATCTAAATTAATTTTTTTTTTTTTTTGCTCAAGCCTTAAATTCTGGAACTGGACGTCCTTTGAAGAACTAGACTGGCATATGGACAACATTTGGGCTTACTGTACTTGCTGTTCAGGTCTCAAGATTATTTTGAGAATGAATTGCAGTCTATTTGGAATAGTAGGGAAAGACACTCAGTTTTAAGATTAAATAAATAAACAGGAATAATCTAATAATCTAGCATTTTGCAAGAAAATTGTGTAAATAACTATGTTTCCATGTGCTTGGTATAGTCACTTTAGCATTGAACATAAAGTCAGTTCAGAGGCAAGTCTGTGACTACCATTACAATAACGGTTACAGAAAAGTTGCAAATCTGTGAACTTCTTTAGAAATGTGAAAGAGCGAGCATCACATTCAAGCCAAGGTTTTATCAAAGCATCATTATTGCTTTGATTTTTAATCTAAGCTTCTTTGAAAAATGAGTTAGGATAGGAGATGCATGTCCTAATGGTTGAGAAGCATTTCATAGCAAGTCAGATTTAAGACAAATTTACTCTTTCACTTGACCACCTCTGCTATGAAATGTGAAATAACTTGGGCTACATCGTCACTCTCCTGCCATGCAATTTCATTGAAGGTAAACTTCAGCAGACCAGTACAACAAACTTCAGATCTACAGGAGGAGATTTCAGCAGTGCGCTGATTTACATGGTCCAGGTGGTTTACTGGAACTTACAGAAGCTTCACTAGGCAAAAAAATGCTTGAATTTCCTGTTAGTATCTGACTGTCAAGAATAGTGTAGCAAACCTCTCCACTGACGAGTGTTTGGAGTAGATTTTTGAGTTAACATCAGGATATTTTGGGGGGACTTTATTCTGTGTACTGTAGGTGATGATGTTATGGTTTGATGTTGCAGCTTTCTGCTGTGGGAAAGTTAGTGCTCAGAAATAGGGTCTTGGCTCCATTCTTATGACACCCTCCTGTTGCTGGCCACCTTGTCTGACTACATCAGGGAAGGAGAACAGTTAGGCTCCTAAAGCATACAGATCATGGAAGTATAGCTGAAGATGAAAATCAAGGAGAATCAATACAATAATAAAGTGAAATCAAGCTAGCAAACCTGCTCGAGTTTGGGTTCTTCTCTCTACAGGCCCAAACGTCCTGCCTAGACCCTGCTCCTTCGTGAGCTTGTCTCTGTTTTTAAAACTGAACTCAGCATAAATCCAAAAGACAGCCCCATACATGCTACTTTGAAGAAAATTCACTCTAACCCAGGCAAAACCAGCACAGAAGGTGCTTGTAAGAACTCTTGCTTTTTGATCCATTGTGCTGTGTTTCAAGTACGTTGGTAAGATGGGAAAGTGAATATCCTTTTAAAAAAGGTTTCAGACTGGGGGGGATGGATTTGATTAAGTCACAAATTAAAGACCCAAATGATTCATGGCTTAGTGAATGATGCATTTTAATTTTCTATTTTTTTTTTTTAGATTAGCTGGAAACAAGTTCTTTTTGACTATTCACTATCATACTCAGCAATCCATTACCAATAGGCAGAAATGTAGAACTGAATGCTTAATGAAAGCACAGGACTGAATGCTTATTTACATTAACAAAATGATAGAAGGAAGGGTCTTCAAATGCAGAGGAGGCATAGAGTAGACTTGCTTTTCATAATACTTTGTTTAATACAGTTGCACAAGCTGTGCTGTTGTAGTTAAGTGTTTTAGTGATGGATATAAAATGCCTAGATACTTCCCAAGAAAGCACAGAATCTTAGAGATGTTAAGTTTGGAAAACATCTCTAAGATTGAGTCCAACACTTGACTGACACTGCCAACTGCAATGCTAAGCTGTGTCCCCAAGTACCTCACGTACCTGTCTTTTGAACACTGCCAGGGAAGGTGACTGACAATTCCTTGGCCAGCCTGTTCCAGTGCTTGACACCCTTTTCAGTGATGAGTTTTTTCCTAAGATCTTAAGTGTAGTACAAAGCAAAGATTTTCTCTTTTACTTCTTGTGAATCACTTAGGGAATTTTTTAGATATTCTCCAAGAAACACAAAGTTCGTCAATCTACATGGAAAGACATGAATTTTTCTCTCTGGTAAGATCCTATATCTCATTGAAACAGCTATATGGTGGCCTGAACATTGTGGCCTTTTTGTATAGCTGATCATGGCTAACAGTACAAGTGCTGTTTTAACAGTTGTGTGAATCATGCTGGGATCTCAGGTGGTAAATTTAGTGTTATGTTTACTGAATTCAGTGTTAGATCTGGAGTGCTTTTATGTACACTAATGAATTCTAACTCACTTAAGTTTGCCATTATTCTGCTTTGAACATGGCTTGATTTTGAGAACTATTTCATACAGTTTTTGCCTATTTAGTTTAGAAATAACAAAATATTCAATACTTTCTGTAGGAAAAGTAGAGCAACTACCTTATTGTGGCTCTGATAAAGGGAGGCGAATGTCTAATATTTTAATTAAACATGTGGTTATCTTCATATATTTATACAAATATATAAATAATGTATGGAGAAATATATAGCTGAATATATAAATATATATTTTTTTAATGTTTGAAATTGATCAAGTTTTACAGAAAGTAACCTTTCTGCTGCTGTGAGGGGAAACATGAACATCACCTACTTTTTTTTACTTAGGCTTGTATGTAAGATATGTTCCTATAGGAAATTAAAGGCACTGCCTTAAGTCTGCTCTAACAATGTGGAAGACATAAGTATGTGGGTACAGCACTGGGATTCCTACTTAAACCCTTATAAACAGAAGAATTTTACTGGTTGACTTGATATAAATTTCTCCATGCACACTTCATCTCTGCATCAGTCTTTCTGTGAGTTTATCTTAAGCTGCTTTCCCAATATTGTAACCTAAACAGGAGGTGGAGTTATCACTGTTTTGGGATTTCAAATGCACAGTTAACCTTTCCTGTGTAGGGAAGGGTTGCAGTTGTAGAGATGAAGCTGAAAATGGTGTAAAGGCTCCAATATCTGAAGACTGCTTCTAATCTTGTGACTGTGGGAGTTGGAGAGAGATTGCTTCATAGGGCTCAATATATCCTTTCAAGCTTCTCCCAGTTCTGAAGTGTAGTAGAGAGAAATTACACGTTTTGGGGAAGAACCAGATTGCTCATTCAAACAGATCTGAAATTGACTGTGCAGCTTTATTTACTTTGCAAGCTTTATGTGCTTGCAAATAAAGTGTTTCACATAGAGAAAATCTTAAAATGCCTTTTGGAGGTAATAGATGAAAGTAAATACTTGGTACTCATTGCAGCTCTTAGGGAAGTATGTGTTTTGTTGTGCAGCATAGCATTTAAGTCTGAAAAAAGTGAATTAAAATAATCGGGAAAATATGATTACATCATAAAACTGTGTAATCAAACATCTAGTACTGAGGTAGGATCAGAAATATCAAGGTCATGCATAATAGTTTTTCCCCACTCCTAATCTTACTTTAGAAGCTTCCAAATGAGCAAGCTTGACTGAAGTATCCTATTCAAGTATTTAGTTACACTTAATATTACAACCATTGATATTGGTTGCGTGATTCCTGATGGATTAGGTTCAGTTGCTTCTGTGTTTGGAGAGTGGGATGGGATAGATGAGTCCTTTGGGTCTTTCATACTTGGTATTTTTTCCTGAATAATCATACCATGTTGAAGAGATCATTATCTGTATTTTAGCTATGTTCCTGTGTTTAGGAGCTGAGAATTTGAATTCTTTTTGCTGTGGGACATTTCATGCTTAGCAATGCCTCATTTTCAGTACCCTCTGTGCTGCGCTGCTTAGCCAGTTGTACCTTATAGTAAATTCCTGCATTTGTGTTTTGTCCAAAACATACAACTTCTTCTGTTCTGTATTGAAGCTATTATTGCACATGGATTGTGCCAGTCATTTGCTAGTTGGGTCAGGAGATAGCTTCACTTGGACTCCCCGGCAATATTCCCAGTTCTGCATAGAACCACATTTTAATTTTGTATATGTATTTAAAATTTTTGTTTACACAACAACTGGACCAATATTTTGCAGCTAGAAGTACATTCTGTCTCCTTGTTTTGCTTATGAGCAGATTGTCAGGTAAAGTGGTGCCAAAAGCCTGTATATCAATCTGTATTTTTTTTGTTAGGCTTCTGTTTTTCCCACAACTTCCATGGATTTTTCAGAGTAAATCCAAAGGACTGGAGTTTTGAGTAAGATCCAGTAATTTGCCTTCAGTATATGTTAATGTTTTCAGGAATTATTTGAGTCATTCTTCCGTATTCTCACCTACACCCCCATTTCCTTGTTAAAATTAGTAATGATAGTTAAAATTTACAGATGGTTGCAATTAACATTTCTTGAAAGCCAAACAGTGTATGAGCTGTCATTTTTTCCTTGTGAAGAGGTAATTTCGAAAATCATCTTTATTAAATTTAGCAACCTTTCTGGCTGCCTTTTTAGGCCACTTCCTTACAGAAATGGTTAATGTGGCCTTCTTGATTTTTATCCTTGTTTTTTTTTCTATTTGATTTAATTGTGTGTAGTTAGCTTCTTAATTGTTAACTTCTTTTTGTGTTTCGTAGGGAGGTTGCCTACTCTGTTCTCCTGCTGTTTGACTGGTTGCCTGAGATCAAACCTTAGGCTGTGTCCCTTAATTCGTTAAGTCTGTATCTTTCTTTGGAAGCTCACTTTCTGGTCTGCTCAATCTTTCATCTTATAAAATAGTGAGCTCTTTTTTGGTCTTTTTGTTTATTTAAATTTAATTTTGAGTTCTTTGTTGATTTGTAGTGCTACATACCAGATTCAAACCAGTAGATGCTGCAGCTTCATCCAGCTTTTGAAGCCACAGTTATTTTTAACAAATTTTTACTATAGGATTGGCTTAACATTACGCAGTACCTTAGTGCTAAAAGTGTAATTCATTCAAATGCTGAAGGCCTACATATGGTGAGGTACAGCTGAGTGTACCTTATCTGAAACTTATTTCAGATTGATGATGATAGTTAGGTGGATTCCAGTGAAAGTTTGAGTTCCTCAGGTTGTTTTATCATCTCAAACTGTTTTCACCTGTCTGTCTCAAAATGAAACTCGGACTCCCATATTGCCATTCCTTAAAATGTCTCTAATCAGTATAAATTAACAGAAGCAGCAGTACCTTATTTGGTAATATTGGGGGGAGGGTGTAAATAGAAATGCTCAATTCTGCTCACCTTTCAGAAGGCGAAGTTACTGTATAAAAATAATACATATATGTGTGTAGTGTTTTGCAGTGTGCAACTGTAGCAATTGAAACTTACCTTTTAAGTTATAGTGTCCTGCTAAATGCTAAGCAGGAGAGTTTAGTAGCAAATGAAACTTTAGAGTCTTCTTTTGCTGTTAACCAGCTTATGTTGAGCATGCACATAATGTTTTTATCTTTACACTTAATCTGATGGTGCCGTGCAAGTGCTTTAAAATATTTGTGACTTCTGACAGGTGGAGACTCTTACAAAGATGTCTTTCTTAAAACAGTGCAGGACTTAAGAACTGTAGATACCAATTTGTTTATGGTTAGAAGTGTGCTGTATGTAATAAAATACTGTTCAGTAATTTGAAAAATACTATAAAACATTAGCAGGTTTTTATAGGAAAAAGCATTTAAATTCTAATCTGAAGCACAAGAGTTGT
Source organism: Vidua chalybeata (assembly GCF_026979565.1). NCBI lineage: Eukaryota > Metazoa > Chordata > Aves > Passeriformes > Viduidae > Vidua > Vidua chalybeata. The sequence continues at coordinate 29,516,987 of NC_071532.1, read as the reverse complement.
GTCCACTTGTGCTTTGATTGTTAATGGAAATTAAAGTATAAATTTCTGTGTTGCAAATAAAGCCCTGTGTTGCTACAGCTTCCAGAGCATTTTTCTAACCTTTCTGGAAGTATTCTGAAAAGCTTTCAAGTAGCTCTTTTAATGGGTATATAAGAGTGAATGATACCATTTTCTGTTTTAACTTATATCTTTAAGAAAAAGATAAAGAACTTGCAATCATTACAGTTTCATTCTTCTAGCTATCCACTGGCTCAAAGTTGAATATTGCTATTTATGTGTTGTAAATTTAAGTTCTAGGTATCTCACTTGTTTGTTAAATCCTGGAGGAGTTAAAATTTACTATCTTACTGTTGTTCTTACCTTGTGCTACTGGATTGTATGCTAATTAGTCTAATGACTTCTCTTTTTCATAAGTGTTCTGTGTCTGGTTATAGGAGGCAATAGAAGGAGAAGAGGAAAAGGAGGGAAAGAACTGGGGAAAATGACACCCTTGAGAATACTTTTAGTGAGACATGGCATTACTAGTAGCAACAAAAAAGTTTGATGTTAATCTGACAAGGTGCTTACCATGAAAAGTGGTGTTTCAGAGCTTTTTTCCTTTTTTGTTTGTTTTTATTTCTAATTCCTAATTTTGTTAGTTTGTTTTGTTTTATTTCTATTTTATTTCTCTGATTTTAGGTACTTTTTCTTTCTCAATTTCTTTTTATTCCTGGTTCATTCTGGTGGGTTGTGGACATTGTGAGCTGTTTCCACTCTAACCTGATGGAACAGTAATTTTACTTTTTTGTAGAAGTGGATAAATTGGTATTGTGCTCAGTTAGTAAGTGAATAAACTCACAGAGGGATCTGAATAAAGTGAGAGCTAGCCCAAAGGAATTAGTGGGAACTTGCATCTATCAGGAAATGGAATTGAGACTGAAGGAGGGGATCTGTTGTTCTTTGTCAGTCTTTCTTCCCTTCTTCAATTCTTTCTTTCTTATCCTTTCCCTAGTGAAATACAATGCAGATAGTTAGCTGGGCTCTGGAATATTCTTCATGAGGAAACTTTAGAAGATAGGGCAATGCAAAAATTGTGTTCTTGAAAAACATAATGCCAAATAGTAGTGTTGTTCTTCATTATTGAAGGATTTTTAAAAAATCAAATATAATCTATGAAACTGCTATCATGGCTCTATTAGGAAAGAGATTGTGCTTCAGGCTACTTCTAGAATTTATGGCCTGCTGAGTTACCAAATCAAGATTTCAAACAGCAAGGAAAAAGTTGGTCTTTTGGGCTACTTTCTGCTCACAAGAGGCAACCAGATGGTAAACCACCAGTCTGTATTTTGTACCCCAGTGATGATTTCTCTGCCATTTAGCAACTTGCTGCCAGTGCTTCTGAAACATGGAATTGCCACTAGCAAGCTTTTCTCCTCCACTGGACTTATCTCCTTGGGCCTTAAGCTATGACTGTTGAGTGAGAAACCAGCCAGCAGACAGACCTGGGCAAAAGCTTCAGGGGCAGGAAATTGTTTTGTAGGGAATGTCATCACTCCTGGCTTTTAGGCTGCCATTTCATAAAATTTGGAGCCATTACTCTATAGTAATGGAGCACCTGTAACAGCAGGGAATAAAAACTTGGGATTTTGGGTTTTTTTTTTAAACTAGTCTAGAAAGCTTACAAAAATTTAGCTGAAGAGTTGTTTGAAGAGCCAGAGATGAGGGAGGGCAATTTCAGAAGTCGCAGAATCTTTTTTTTTTGCCAGCCAGGAATTATTACTATATTTTTTTTTGTATAGGATTCTGGAGGAGAGTAATCTGGTTTATTTTATGCAGTTGAGAACAGACTTCCTGAAATACTTGTATGTAATGATAATTTCACCTGCACAGGCTGTTCATAACCTTGGTGTGGCACGTATTCCATTTTTTTTATTCTTATGTATATTAACTTGCTCTTTTAAAACAATAAAAGGCAAACATTTTATTGCTTTGCTGAAAATAAGAACACTTTCTCATTATGGTTCTTGTTCCCATATTTTATTTTGAGAAAGTAAATGTTTAAACAAATCTGCTGTTAATGTCTGGTTTACATGGCAGAATGGGTGGGTGCTTCATGCTGGTTATTGTCAATTCTGTAAAATGTGGAACGATCCTGTTGGTGTTCAAGGTATTGCTGTCTAACATGCTGACCTCTGCATTAGTTCTTGTGCATTTTAATTGAGGAAGGTATGATTTGCTGCCTTGATTTACTGTGTTCTGGAAGATCTGTCTCTGACTGTTCTTGAGATTTTTCAAAACCTTGTGAGAGCTTTAGTGAGTAGCTGTAATGGGACAATAGACTTATAGCTCTTGGATGACTTAAAAGTTTTATTTTTGTGGGAATGTTATTTGAACCATTGAATTTGTGAGGTGAAACTAACTGAAAATTTCAGAGAAATGTGGCACTGTGAGAAAATGTATGACTTGACTTCTTAAGTAGAAAGACACTGAAACAAATCACTTATATTGGTTTGTTTATTTTAAAATGGAATGTTTTTGAGACTGTTCATCAGCAAGCAGTGCATTATCGTTGTGACATCATGTGACTAGTCTAGATCCAAAATGACTCACAGAAATGTAATTTTATTTTTTTGTTTGTTTCTGTTCAAGCAGAAACATTGTGAGCCAAATAAGGTTCCTTACACTTGCACCTCAAGAGGAAGGAAGTGTTAAAGAAGAACCTGTTTCAGAAGTTCGAACCAGGCAGACCTGGCAGTTTGACTGGGCCTTAAATAAAGTGGATAACTCTGTCAGAAAAACTGGCCGCATCCCTAAAGCTCTTCTACTAAAAATCTTCCAGGAAATAAGCAAAGCAGGTAAGTTGCTTCCAATTAAAGCAGAATTAAATTAAATTTCAGACTGCTGTTTAACCAAGGAAATTAATTGAGTGTTCTGATCTCTGAATTTTGTCTTTGAGTATTGTTTGATCTGCTGTATATATTGATGGACAGGCTTTAAACGCTTTAGAAATATTATTTTGCTTTGAATGCTCATGTTAGCTTTTTCAAGATTTTTTTTTTGTCTTTAAGAATTTATAAGTCTTACAAAAGTGTACTTTCAAGGTTTGTTTTGTTGCCTTGCTTATTGTCGATTTTTTAATCTGGTAATGCACTTTTCTCATGTAACTGTATTTTGCTCTCTGAGCTGGGATCATACATGTTTCCTTTGCAGTGTATATTTTTGCAGTGTCTGTAATGAACCATGCTGTCCTTAAGATGTCATTTGTTTTAAAATGTGGATCTACAACAGGAAAATGTGGATCCACAAGTTTCCATGTTCCCAGGTAGCTGTGTTTATTCATGATGAGAAATCTTTATTTTTTTTTGAATAAAAGAAAACCAAATGGCTGATGCATTGTCTGTTCTGATAGATTCAATACCTCTTTGGCTAAAATATATGGACTACGTGAGTATTTTGCAAACCAGCTGCCACAATTAATGAGGTTTGGTACCAGTTAGGATGAGTCAGTGGAGGTATTTAAAGAATATACTTGCTAAGTACTACTGCCAATATTTATCAATGGCAGCATGCATTGTTTTGCTTAAGTTTTGAACTTTTCTGTGTATTGCTCTGGACTGTAAAGGCTTGTCTAGCTGGCGTTGTGCTTTTAAAAGTTCAGCATTTTGTTTAAAGACTGAACCTTCAATTCATCCTCTTCTATTGAATGTAGTTTTTTCTTCTTTGCTTGGGGCATCCTTTCTGATTCTGACTGCTTTGTTGTTTTTTCCATGTAAACCTGTAATTTGCAAATGTGGGTTGGCAAGAATTTTGTGTCTCTAAACCTCTCTGCAGGTAGTTCTTCATGAACCTTGACTAGTTCCACAGTTTCTAAGTCATACTAACAAAAAAAATTCTTAAATGCTTATAAGGCTTTGGAATTGTATATAAATTGTATATAAAAATAAAAGCATAGACCCTCACAAGTTATTTAGCTATTAAAATAAATTGCAGATATTACCATATGAAAAATGTAGTCCTTGTTTATTAATAATGAAACTAGTTTAGCAAAAGTGTGGAAAGTTAGTGTTGATTTCTGCCTGTTTGTGTTATTTTTCCATTTCTAATTACAACACAAAAAATACCTGAAAAAGGTGTTTGCCGTAGATCTTGTTGTGCATTTCCCCATGCTCACACTGCCAAAAGTTTTTGGTTTTCTTTTCCCTTTCAAGGTACTATGAAACTGAAGATGTGTTGGCATTTTCATTGCATGAAGTAATTGTGTGCAGGGATTTAAAAGCTGGTCAATTATGAATTGATGATCATACTTCATAGCATGCTGCTTTCTAAAGAAGCTCTCATTTTTATCTGAAATTGCTGGGTTTGCATCTAAAGATGGGATGGAAAAAATAATTGCCTTCAGCTGATTGGGTCACCTGTGATAGATTCTGCAGTTCTGCCTTTGCCTCAGGAATAGTAGTGAAGTTCAAAAATGAGATGAGTTTATGGTTAACTTTTTTGAGATTCTGTGACTGGTACAGAAGTCAGAAAAGGCAGATAATCTTACAGCTTCCTTCGCTCTTCTCTAGATACAAATTTTCTCATTTGTTATGTATTAAGCATAGGCACATCTGGAACTGGAAGTTTACATGTGGAAATGTCTCTGACTACCAGTTGTGGAATTATATTGAATTGGTATGAAGTATTTTGACATTTTAGAAACTTACAAGAAAGTTATGTCCCTGTTATGATGAAATTATCTCAGGATCTTGAGTTGGGAAGTTGAAAATATTAGATAACCTAAGTTTAGGAAGTTTGTGTTGTCTTCTAACAATTTCTGCTCAGCTGAGCTCATTATTATACTAAATGGTATGTTTTGGCATGAATCTTTTTAGGGTAGTGCACAGTAATGCCATTATTTAATCATTTTGGTATCCTGTTAATTTACAATCTTCAGTCTTGGAGAAAATTATATTTTATAGAAAATGTTTAAATATTTCAGTAGATCAAGCTCAAATCTTCTTTCTAATATTGAATGCACAATTATTTATGAAGAAATTTGTGGTTTTATTCCATCTGCAGGGTGTCCAGGGAGTAACCACACCTTGCTTTTGTTACAAAGTTGTGGTGCTGTCTTACCAGAGGTATTGTCACCTGAAAGAACAGAACTGGCCCATATGATATGGGACAAGATGAAAGAACTTGGTAGGTTGTGTCTGTTAGTCCTTCTTGCAAGAACAGCTCTGTGCTTTAGTTACTGTCTTTGTAATGAAAGACAATGTATTTTAAAGATGTTTAAATGTTAGGCTATAACAGGTTGTACTTACTACTGAATGAACAGTGGATTTTATTATTCAGGTGAGAGACCTGTTTCTAATTCTGGGGGTTATAGTGACATCTAGGGGTGTTAATCTAAAATTCTAAAATCTAAAGATTTTTTTAAGATGCTTAAATTGGACTTTTGCTTAATTTTCATTATTGAGTTTACTTTTCTGTTAGATGTTGCTTTTATATCTGGTGGGCTGAGTATTCCTAGTGCTACCAGCTATTTGATGAGATGATATTTTTATTGTGAGTAATTTATGTATAGATAATGCACAGGTGAATGCTTTTTGATAGTAACATTGCTGAATCTGTAAAATAAATATAGCTGTAGAAACTGTAGAATAGCATGCACATGAACATTGCTGTTAGCCTTTTATAAACAAGTGAGCTGTTAAATAAACGTCTGATACTTCAAAGGTGAATAAAAGGAAGCTGTCTCCTCAGTTCATACAGAATAAAATTGACATAAAATTAATTACCTGAGAAAGCTATGAAGCTATGTTGAATTTAGAGAATCTACACTGACTGTGGTTGAAATATTTCCTTAGGTGCTGTGTATGATACAAGCCATTACAATGCTTTGCTTAAAGTCTATCTTCAGAATGAGCACAAGTTTTCTCCGACAGAATTCTTGGCCAGGATGGAGGAAGCTAATGTGCAGCCCAATCGAGTAGGTACCTTTTTAAAGGATCTTTGTTTTCGTTCTTAATAGTAGTCTCCATTTATTGAATGGAAATAATTAACTTCCCCATTTTGTTTTCTGTAGGTTACATACCAAAGGTTGATTACTGCTTATTGCAATGAGGGTGACATTGAAGGAGCAAGGTATTTTGCATTTATGTTTAAAGGGATTTTCACAGAATCTGTTTCTCGTATTCCCTGCTACTGATGTTAAAACTGATTTCTGCGTAATTCATAGAAATTGAGCAAAGCAAAGAAGGGTTTTATGTAAGTATATTTTAACCAGGCAATGAAGGGCAATTTCCTAGAGACTGCCAAAACCTACACAAACAAAATAAAAATGATAGACCAGTTTGTTCAAATCAAGTTGTATTTACATGGCTCAGAAATAACTTTTGCTTTTGAAAAAGTGTGAGGTTATGAAGGCTTACTGCCTTTGCAAGAAAATGGCTACTGGGAAAGGCATTTGAGAATAAAGTGGGCTAAGGAGCAAATAGTAATAATTCTGGTTGTTGTTACACAGGGCTTGCTGGATATCTCTAACAATTTTAGCAAGGTTAAGCTGTAACAGTGTGATTGGAGGGCATGAGAAATAAGTAAAAGGAAGATAAAATAAACGCCAGCCCCACCTTAGTGTATGCATGTTCCAAAGTGGCAAATACAAATTTTTTTTTTTTCAGTAAGATTCTTGGATTTATGAAGAGCAAAGATCTCCCCGTCACTGAGGCAGTATTCAGTAGTCTTGTGAAAGGACATGCAAGATCAGGGTAATGTTTAGTACCTTTTATTCCTTTTGTTTACTGTTAGCTTTACTAAAATATAAAGTGATACTGTACAGAAAAAATTACATACTGCAGAATAGCATGATGGTTTTGAATAATAATGTGTAGAAGACTGTCTCTACATTTATGAAGCAAAAAAAGCTATATAACAAAGGAAGTAGATTTTTTCTTGTGTCTGAAAATCTTGTATTTCAAGATAAATTACTGTACTTTTGTAGTGTTTGAGAAGAAATTTGCTGCATTTATTTCTGAACTTCATCATCTGTTAAAGTTGAAAGTGTATTTTAAGTAATACAATTATTAAAAAGATTTGCACTTTCACCTTTCAGGATTTGCCTAGTTAAAATAAGTTTCTCTAAGCTTGTTGCAGTCTTTGTTTCCAATTCTAATTAATTTAGTGAGGAAATGTAGAAGTCGCAATAAACATCATTATGATTAAATCTGCTGAAGGTCTTGCTTTGAATTCTTTCAGAGATATGAAAAGTGCAGAAAACATCCTTTCAGTGATGAGGACGGCTGGTGTTGAACCAGGTCCAGACACCTATTTATCACTGCTGAACGTGTATGCTGAAAAGGGTGATGCTGATAGCATCAAAAAGGTATTGCAAATTTGAATTTAAATACAACTTGTTTGATCTTTTGTTCAAATAACTTTGGAATGGTTTCTGTCTGGTCAGGAGGAATAATAAAGAATTTTATAATTGGTTTCTTCCTACTTGGAAGCAATTAACAAATTTTTTTATTGCAATTAAATAGTTGGTTAACTGAAAGCAATGTCACAATTTCAGAAAAATACTTGTCTTTTGATAGTGGCATTTCACTCTGGGAAGATAGATTTGTCAGTGAGTGATTTATTAATTTAGGGTTTTTTTAAAGGCAGCACATGTGGGATATCTATGTATTTACTTATGAAAATAAAAAGTAAACCTTGGCTATTCTGTTCCCATTGAGCCATCCTTTGTCCATTGAAATGACAGGATCTTTCCAGTAAAAATGATTTTTTATTTTGAGAATTCATGCAAGCAACTTAGGTTTTTGTAAGGTGTAGCTTCCTTACAGCCCTTTGTGTAGCTGATTTTTTTCAAGTATTCTCTCTTACTTTTTTTTTAAATCAATGAAATACTCATGAAACAATGAGAAAAGATCAAACCAATTTTCTTAAGTTGTATCAGCAGTTTAATCAGATGTAGAGGACCAAATCAAGGAAGAGGCTATTGGAAACATAATTTTCTTCTATGACTTAAACAAATACTCATCAACCAACATTCTTCCAAACAGTGACAAAATATATGATTAGTCCTTCTTCCCTTTACAAAGTAATTTCTTTTGAAAGTCACCTCACAATAAGAATACCTCTGGTGTTTTCATATGTTATTAGATATTAAAAAGAAACTATATGTTATATCACTTTTAGGTGTCCCTTTTTCTTTTCACCGTCTAAATGTGCATATGTATATAAATAATACTTCTTGAATATTTTTTCTCTCTACCACGTTTGATTATCTAAATCTGTGGATTTTAAAAAAGATTAAAACCCAGGGTTTTATGTTTGTTTTGTTTCAATTTAAAAAGTATTGTGGTTTGAGTCACTTTGGAGTTGATTCAAGTTAAATTTATTTTGGTTTTACAGACTCTAGAGCAGGTTAAGAATACAGAAGGGTACGTTATGGACAGGATTTTGATGCAGGTGATTTTTAGCCTTGCCAAGGCTGGATATCCACAGCACATCGAGGATATTAAAGGACGCATAAGATTTGAAAGGGAATTAATTCCAGGTATGTCCTTGGTTCCCACAGCAGGGTGGAGAGAGAGCACTTTTTCATCTTTTTCTCGTTTCGTTTTGGTTTTTTGTTTGTTTGTTTTTGTTCTTGTTGGTTTTTTTCCTTCTTTTTCCAAAAACAGGCAATTTGGTAGTTTTGTCTTGAATACTGAGGGAAAGGAATATTTTTGCCATTAGTTTGTGGATTAATTTTTGTGTTTGTATGGTTTAGATTGCATTTTATAAAATCTAATTATGAAACAGCTTTAATAATTTGCATACCGAAATTAATCTGTCATTTAAAAAAAGATTTCTAAAATGCATTAAGCTTTTATAAGACAGCAGCAAGTGTGGAGTCCTTTCTTCTAACACTACTGTTAAGATTCCTGTTTATGATAGCTCTTCAAGACTGCCATAAAAAAGGGATACTAAATACTGAGTACAGTTTTTTATTACCTACCTTTAAAGTTGCATCTGGATCCCAGCATGTTTAATCTGATTGATAACTGTTAATTATACTTCATGTTTTTCTTTTTTTTAACATGTCTAGAAATGAGTTTCTTTTTTCCTTACCCTTCTGTCAGGCTGCAGTGGTGATACTTCTGTAATTTTTGGCCTAGTCTTCTTATGAGAAAAGTGAATTTCATCGATAAATATAAATAATTCTGGAAAAGGTAGTCTCAGATTTGGGTTGTGAGTCTTGTTTAAAAGTATGTTAATGGTACTTGTAAAACATTTACTTTTCTAGCCTTCACTAATTTTAGTAGCTTAAGGTGAAAAAGTTGTGTGCACTTTGTTAATATATTAATATTGCTGTTCTCCGTTTTTCAATTGCTAGATGTAATGAACCTGTGTTTGACCCTGATAACTCATGGCTTTGAAGATATCAGCTTCAGCATCTTGAAGTCTTTGAGTCATTTATCCCGTGAAGATATGGACCAAGGTAGCTTCTTCTTGCAACATTGTGTAAATAGAGATCTGGTAAGCAGAATAGTAATACTTTTTCACTTCATTTAATAATAACAGTGTATTTATTTAGTTTAATGCAACTGTGAAGATTGAAAGTGGTGAGTTGTTGCACAGTTCTTCAAGAAAAAAAGAAACATTTTATTATTTTGTATCAACTTGTATAATAAATTGAAATTCACAAAGTAATCCTGTTTGACTTGTGTAATATCCATTTTACAAACATTAGAAGAATCTGACATTAACAGTTTGAGAAATTGATAAATACCTTAAATTAATTTTTGAAATTGTTTGCAGCCTGTGAACAAGCTGAAGCAATTCTGTAACGAGTTAAAAGAAGCAAAGATGCACTCGGCACCGTTACCATTTATCTTGCGTTGTGCTTTGGAGGCCAACAGACCAGGTACTCTGCTTTTTTACTTATTTTACCTGTGCTCATTTAGAGTACTTGGTCAGTGTTTAATTATTTGGTAAATGTTTTCAGCCTTGGCCATTGCTGTGATGAAGATGATGAAGGAGGAAGGCTTGCCACTCAGACCTCACTATTGCTGGCCACTGCTAGTTGCATACCAGAAAGAGAATAATCTTAAAGGTGAGTTGTCTGAAAAATGCTCCTGTGGCATTATTGCTTACCTAGTGCACAAATCCTACTGCTATGAGATTCATCAGAAATTTAACAAAGCCCTTGCTGTATGTCCCCATTTCAAACAATTTTTCCTTCAGAAAGACTTTTTTAAAACCTCCTTTCTTGCTGATTGCGATGCAGTTCTACAAACTTCAAGTCTCACTTGACATAGAAAGATTTGAGAGAGTGCTTAGTTATCTTTTTAACTCTACACATTCTTTCTGCATTCCAGAGTACTTTATGCTGCTCATTACTATTTACAGTTTACTCTTGAAGAAACTGCAATCCAAGTGAAGAATTTAAAAGTAAGGTTATGTTATTTTAGCTCTCTTGGACTGCAAACCCAGTCCTTTATTCAAGCCAGCTTCTACTATTTGCCTGATGAACCAAACGTGAGTTTTGTTAGAATAATAAAAACTGCAGGAGAAGTTACATTGCTGAATGTGTGAGCCTGACCTGACAGCATACTGATTGAAGGACAAAAATGCTCAATCTTTGGGATTCTTAAGTAGGTTTAAGCATTTAGCATACTTTCCCCTGTTACACATGGGGATGTCTACAGGATATGAATAAGAATTGAAAAAATATTAAATTTTAGAGTACAGTATCTAATTCTTTGGTTTGCGTTATTGGTAATTCAGAAAGAATGGTATTGTAAAAAGATGCTTTTAACAGAAGTACTTCCCCCTTGGGGAAACAAAAAACTGTCTTTTTCATCTTATCTCACAGTATAATGTGCTTTAGAATGAGATGCAGAGTTGTTAGTGTGACACTGGGTGACAAACAAAATGCACAAACAAAAAAAAAGTGCTTTTAGCAGACTCTTCCATATCGCAATTTTATCTTAAATATACAGTCACATTCCAGTTTGGAAGAAATGCTGAAACAAGTATTCCCTAATTGTTTCTGGCTATAAAAATGTCTCAAGTCTTTTTCAAAAAGCCTTTGTGAAAACAATATTCAGTTTTTATTAACTCCTTAGGCTCTGTTCCTGCTAGATTATTGCCCAAGTTTATGTTCTCCCAGGTTTTCAAATCTTTGAAAGTTCTGTGATATTTTAAAAGTCTGGCAATATTGTTTTAGTTGGGTCCTTTGTGACTTACTTGGAACACAGTGTTGCCAAAAATAAGTAAATGGAAATCAGTACCATACTTCTCTGTGTGGATGCTGCCTACTGAAAAAAGCTGCTTTCTTTTACTCCATGAAAAATTTCACCTCACTGACACAATTCTGAAAAATGTTGGAAGTATTTTTAGATTCAGACTTGACTCCCAAAATTAAAACAATATTTGAGTGTCAAGAGAAACTTAGGTTTTTATACTTTTTCTGGTCTTTGTCAAGATCAGAGGTTGCCTTAATTTGGACTCCCTGCTGTAGAAATCAACTGTGCTTTGGCAACTGTAGTTGCTGCTGGAGGTCAGGTAAGCAAATTGGGAAGAGAACTGATGAAGGATCCCTCAATTCCAATATTTTTAGCCATTGTTTTTCTGTCTGCAAAGGCATTGCATACACATACCCCTGTATGGCTGTAAGATAATGCTGTGAATTTGCAAACTCAGTTTTGTAGCTTGATGCTCACTATCCAAGTTGATATTGTCAAGTGGAAGCACTGTACATGCCTACACAAGTCAGTGATTTTTCAAGTCTTTAAATATATTAGGTAAGAAAATACCTGCTCTGTTGCTTCTGTAGTATAGAACCAGTGTAACTATTCTTCATGAATAGTGAAACAAATTGTCCCCTTATGTAAGCTTGCATTCAATTTTCTCCAAGTTAATAATAAAAAAAAATTAATAAATAAGTTCCACCATCTAAAAATACAGCCAGTACACTTGAAGAAAGGTAAATAGGGAGGAAAAAACCTCATCCAACTTGGAATTGTTTCATAGAAATAATAGAGCAAACAGTCCTGCTTCAGTGAGAATCTAAGGGTGACAGCAGTCAGGGCAGTAAATGAATAGAATAGTGCTTTCTAGGAGCAAAAAGTAATGTGAACAGGTGTATAGACACAGTATCATATCTCATACCAAAAATAAGGTAATTAATTTCTCAACAAAGTAGTAATGCCCAGTCTAATGTGTGTGCTATAGGGAAGGCTGGTAATGGAAGAGGACTTTGAGAAAAAAACTATTAAAAATATGATAGGATGTAGACTGGACTAAATAATTAGAATAAACAGAATAAAATCAACAAGTTATCTAGAACTGCAGTGTACAAATGTCTGAATCAGTACATATAGTGTGACCCAAACAATTAAATAACAAATGCTATTTTTTATGTTTAATTATGTGTTTCTCTGATGTTTATTATAGCAAAAACTGGATAGCAAAGAAAATTCTGTAATTTCTGTATTACAGAATTGTGTTTGAAAGAAAAGTAGCAGTGAAGTGGTGGCTAGGAGGTATGAAACTAAATAAGTCCATTCTTAAGTACACGTTAACCACTCTGAAATAGCAAACAGTTCTTTTCAGTCATTTTACACAGGCAGATAATTTCAGGTGGGGCATTGCCTTTATGTGCATCTGTTACATGAGTTGATAAATACTTACTTCCTTAGTATTTATTAGGCTTTTAGGAATGAAAAGTGCATGGAGGCTTTAAAAGATAAATATGCAGTGGATCTGAAACTGTTACTGTCACTGAGAGTTATTTTGTATCAGATTATGCACTAAAATCTGGAGGGCCTAGTGTAACTAAGCAGAAATGTTCAATTTAGGCTTATTCCTGAATATTTGATAGCTTCCTTTTGCCTTTGAATGATCATGCTATTTTTAAAAACACTTGTAAAAAGTGTTGTTGAACTATTGTATAAACTATTGTTACATACAAAACCCATGGTTAGCGAATGGTATTTCAGTTTTTACTTTGGAAAATAAGAGTCTGGGTCCAGAAGGGAATAAGGGTGGTGATTTCACAAAGTTACTGCTTGAAATCCTATTTTATACAGACTCCTCTGGCAAAGAACATTCTGAGTGGATCTGAAACTACCAGCACAGCAAAAATATGTTAAATACTATGCTTTCCTGAATGTGACCTTACTTTTTGAACTGAAGTTTTGGTTTTTTATTTCCTCGGAAAACTGCTTAATGCCAAATTTATCTTCCCTTGCTCATGTAGAGCTGTACATAGCTGCCTTAGAAATTCCTTCTGTTCTCATGGGACTGCTTTAGGGAGTAGGCATGACTTAACTGTGAGAACTTTAGGAGATGCATGGTAGACTGAAATGCAAGCCTCACTTTTCAGTTTTTGAAAAGCTGCTCTACCACATAAATATTATGACTACCTCATAGTTAATCTCTTATATTTGTTGTTCAGTATACTGATTTGAGGTTAGAATCTGTTGTGGTGTTTAAGTGCTGTTTCCAGTATTGACAAAAAGGAGTTGTTTGACTTTGTTTTGTTTTCTGTTTGTGTCTACTTTCTACTCAATTATTCGATTTTGTATAGTCTGCTCCTGTGTACTTAACATATGTCAGCCTAAAACCTCAAAAAGCCTGTTCTCAATCAAGTAGGGAGATGACCAAAAGACTCTACTGGGGGTTTTAGTCATGCCCAGTCTTCTGGATCAGTGGTCTCCAGAGTGGGTTGTGTAAGGCAATCCATTGGGTTGTGAGTGGACTGTTAGCAAATAAATATTTTATCATTTTATCATTTTTGGCTCTCTATTTTCATGTATGTTTGATAATGCCCACAATACATATGAATGTATTCTATACGTGTGAATAATTTCTAAATCAATATACATGTATATTTAGCGGGGGTGTCCCCAAAAAAGGTTGTGAGAAAAGTGTTCTGCATGATCATTACTGCACTTTTGTGCCTTTCTTTTTTAGTTTGTTTTTTGGTTGGGAGAGAGAGAAGAGGTCAGTATGTTTTCCAGTATGAGAAGCAAAGAATTTATAAAAGTCCATGTACATAATGCTCAAATCTTTTTAACTGAAATGGAAATGTTTCATTGCTTAGTATTGTGGAAGATGTTTATTTGACTATAAAGTAGTTCTGCTTTTGGTGAGGTAGAAAATGTATGCAAAACTGTAGGACTCAGTTGGTTTCATTAATCTTCTGTCCCCCCAAAAATTGTACATCAGCCGCCTTAAAAAAAAATGCTGCCACATATATTTTCATTTTAAGTTTGTGATTACTTTGGCTATGCAATTACTTTGGTGCAGTATGATTGTGGTATCTGCATCTTGCTGTTCTGTTAGTGTTCTCACACCTGCCTTCTCCTGCTCAGGAAATGTGCCCTAGTCTATCTGCTAGGGAGTAGGGATGCTTAATAAGCCCGTTTTTTGCACTCTTCTGCATACAGGCTTGAGTTCAAACCTCCTGAGTGCACCACACCTTATTCACTATGGGATCTAGTTCTTGATCTTCAAACTACTTTTTAGTGTTACAGTTATTTTTGAAAAAGTTTCAGCATGAGAGGACATAATATATTTTCTGGGATGTTGAAAACATGAAATAGAAACTAGCTGTCAACATTTGAAAGGTATGAAAAAAGACTTGGTGTAATTAATTCTTTATTCATATTTTTGCAGATTCTGGTCCAAAATCAGAATTTTGTTTAAGGCGAACTCAAACAGATGATGCGACTTTAATCTAGTGTGACTTTCCTGCATGTATTTTCAAGTGCTCAAAGGGAATTCACATTTGATTATTTGCACCATAGTGCACTGCATAAAATATTCATGGAAGTGTCACTTTTCCATAGGTGGCACTCCAGGGCAAAGACAGGGACTTTGGACATTTTTAAAGTAATAAGTACGAAATGCAAGTTGAAAAAAACATATGCTGTTTGGTACTGGTGTCCTGCAGCAACTGACAAATCATTTTTAGACCAGCAAAAAATTATTATACCTGTATTGGTTTTGACAGGAGTTCAGAGTTTGGTAGCTAAGGTTACTGTAAGAAGTTTCTGCAAATCAGAAGAGTGTGAGCAATTAAAAAGAATGACATCTACTCTACACTCTAGTTGCTGGACTATTAATATTGGTGTTTGGTGTCTTCAAATGTGACTTTACAGAAGTGATACACAGTCTAGTTGTGTGACATGATGTGAACCCTGTAAAAGTTACAAGTAGCTTCACTGGGCTTGGGAGACTCCTTTTTCTGACTTTCCAGTTTAAAGCTGATCTTTTGTAATCAACCAGTATCATTACAAACATGTTACTACTTTTAAACAAGTCCAGAGAAAAGTCCTGAATACTAACCCTAAACAGAGTTGGATACTGGGAACAAAACTCAGAATGCTATTATGTGTTGAAGAATGTGTTTGTATCTTGAGTTTATGTACTTTACATCAAATTTCAGATTTGTTTTTTATGCACAATAATATGGACATTTTGATACATAGCTCTGTAAGATGTTCTGCAAACATGAGTAACTCATATATTTGCTGTGTTAGAAAATAACTTTGTATAATAGCAATTTCCAAACAGAATTTTCATGGTTTTTATAGTACGGCACACAATACAAAGTTTTGTGAATCTATTTTAAGTTTCACAGTTCAGAATTCCATTAATACCTAAAACAGAACTGCAGGATTTTTCATGGCAATTTCAAGGAGGGAAATTGAGCCTTATTTTGTAAAGCAACATTTATTTTTACATGTTGATTCTCAAGTTTTCATTTTTCTGAATGCTTGGCCTTATTAATTTTGCTTTGATAGGTATCTTTGAGGTCCTCAAAGTGATGCACAAATTGGGGGTGGACCTTGATGCAGAAACATACACAGAGTATGTTTTTAAAAACTTTGCTGATACTGAAAGTGCCCATGCCCAGCTGAAGGTGAGTTTACATGTAAAGTTTGTAAAAATTACTATTATGTGACTTCTTATGTTTTCTGTGAGGGCTTTAGATCCCAGTAGTGCTCCAAACATGAACCTGGTATGATGGAGCCTGTTCAGAATACTTAGAATATTTTTCAAACAGTTGTTGCACTGATGGTTTGTTTATCATGTCTTCCTCCTGCTTTACGTTTTCTTCTTCAGAGCCAACCAAAGTATTTTGCTCTGGACCTAGTAGCTTTTCGTTTCCTGAACTGGAAAAGCAAATGATGAATAGTGCCCCTTTTTTTGTACAGGGGACTGGAAGTACTACAACTGTTTCTGGTGAATAGTTTTTTTTACTCAATAAAGATCTGAGAATTGGAGACCAAATACAAGTGTCCCAGTCTTTCTGCATTTCCTGACTTTATCTCTTGCAGTTGATTTCAGTACAAAAAAAATTTTGATCAGTAGCAACTCATTTAGCTGCCGTATAGACTTCTGTAGAGTGCCTTCTATGTTCTCAACAGCTACCTTTGGGAAGGAAGTGTTTAAAAATATGAAGTATCAGGAGGTCTTCTCTGTGTAAAGTTCCATGGTTGATTGCTTTTTCTCTAGGAAAATGGCTGCCTGTTTGAAAGTGTTGGGCTCTATGTAGCAGAACTAAGAAGTGAAGCACGTCAGGGGAGACTGGACAAAGTTCTTTCTATAAGTGAGTATTTTTTATGTTGCTTTTTACTGTGTACTTGGTGATAGTGTGGATTGATTGTAGGCTGAGATTTACTTGTATTAATATGTGAGGTTTCAGCATATGTGGGGAACTTGAGTAAAGTGCTTATCATGTGAGGTCTTCTATGATGACTTGTCAGATTGAAACTACCAATTCTGAACCATAAATCATAGTTTAATTCTTCTTTGGTATTGAACCTTGCCATAAGATTTGTATAGAAGTTATTTGCAAATAACAGCTTTACTGTGATTGTGACAGGAATGTGACACTCTTGTACTTAGCTTAAGCAAAGAGTTTGTTTTTCACAAGCCCTGTGAGGTGGTTGGTGCTGGGATTGCTTTTGTTTGCAGCATCAATAACTGTAGAAAGCAAGGAATGATACAGCTCTGAAGTACTACAGAATTACTCATAAAAGAACCAGCTTTAAAGATCTGATGGTCACTGACATTAACCTGAGAGTGTTCTGCTGATCTCTTGGTCATGGAAATTGTGTATAAATGTGATTGGTTAATTAGGCATTGAAT
This sequence comes from Vidua chalybeata, assembly GCF_026979565.1. NCBI lineage: Eukaryota > Metazoa > Chordata > Aves > Passeriformes > Viduidae > Vidua > Vidua chalybeata. The sequence continues at coordinate 29,499,875 of NC_071532.1, read as the reverse complement.
TGTACCATGTTTAAGAGTTTTCTCCAAGACTGTTCTGATGCTCAGTGCTTGCAAATGTTAATTTGGGTCATTGACTGAATGTATGGGATGGGATAATTTGCTTGGTTAAGTAAGAATGTGATTATCTTCAAAATTTAAATAAATTATTTTTATATTCCTGGTGTACTTATATATTAATAAAATACCTAAACTTGGGCTACACCTGATACAGAAAAATCTCTTTGTAAACAGCAGTTTTATTTGTCCTAGGCTTAGGGAAAAGCTTAAGCAGTTGCTTGCTGTGGTTGTCACTAACTGTTTTGTTTAACAAATACAGAAATAAGTAGTGTATAATCCATGACTCTGGGAAGCTGTTTTGTTGCAGATGAGAAAATTGAGTAGTTACTAATCAGTGATTTGATTTAGGTATTGGAGAGTTATAAATTAGTGAATCCTCAAGATTCACCTTATGTTTTGCCAGTATTTTGTTTGGTTTTATTACAGAAAAAAAAAACCAAAAAAAACCCCAAAAAGCATGAACCCAGTGATTGACCCATAACATTTAAGTACCTAAAAAGAAACTTCAATTTTTTTTTTCAAAGGAAGACTGTTTATTAACAACAATGAAATCTTTCCTGGAATGTGAAATAGTTCGGGGGATTTTTTTCTCCATGAAAATGTAGACCCCTCCTTTCATTCTGGTTAGCGGAAACAGGCTGGCTTTAATGTGTTGTAAGACACAAATACATGTATGCCTGGTATATGATAAATGTATATATCAAAAGTATGACACAGGCACATAGAGTAAGTTGAATTCTGTCTTATTGTCACAAAATTAGTATCACTTAATATATTATTTAGCCATTGTTTATGAGTTGAATTTAAATCTTGTAGTGATATTTCTGTTTACAAAGACCAGGGTTAATAATTCATGGAGACATATCAAATTTCTTTGAACTTGAGCTTTAAAGGAAGCTATTCCGTAAATAGTTTACCAAGCTGAAATGAATGCTAGTAAATCTAATTAGCACCTATGTGATGATAAGGCACAGATATTAAACAGCTGATTTTTTTTTTCCTTTTTGACTTGTCTCCTTTTGCAGTATTACAAAGAGGGAAAAATAGATGCAGTATGGAAAATTGTTTGAGATTGTCTCATCAATGTAGTCAGAGGAGGCAAAGGTTGGTTATTAATGCTGGCTGCTATCTAGGTGTATTGATTCAGCTTCTCATGCCTTATAATGTATAGATTTCTGCTACTGACAAGATGAAAACTCCGAAGCATCAGCTGAGGAATCTGGGCACATAAGACAGTGTACATGAGAGCCGCTTTTTCCCTTTATCATGCCGTTCCATTCCACTTCATTGTCAACCCCTTGATTTTCTCAGACTTGTTTGTTGCTAAGGAAACCAGGTTGCCGATTGTCAGCAGCAGTTGAGCATACTAAGATGCTTTTCTGCTCGTTTTTTTATGAGCAAAAAGTTTAATATACTGCTGGAGGAGAATTTGTATTCAGAGTGTCTTGAAACCAACTTTACCTGATGTTTTCAAACAAAAAGAAATGTTCCAGCATTTAAAACTAGAGTTAGACTAAGGAAGTGCTCTTAGCATGTTCTTGTCTTTGACTTCCCAGGTTTCTTTAGAGCTGGTGTTTTTATTTTATCTTCTTTATGGTTATCTTCTACCATATTGCAGCCCTTGCTGAAAGGGCCCTATGCAGTCAGGGTTTTACAGCAGTTAATTCCATTGAGATGCTGAAGTGAGATGATGATAACTTCATACAGGACATAAATGCACCCACTACTGTATTTTTTTCTTTGCTGGTCTACGGTGCTGGAGTGAGAGACAGCAATTCTACAGGAAGAAGGTAGAATGTTATGGAATATTTAGTCAAGAAGTTATGTAAAGATGAGGACATGAAGCATAACTGTAAATTACCTTTCAGGGACATCTAATTTTAAGTGATTTTGCCATTTACTTTGTGTTCAAATATTGCTGTATATAACAACATACAGAACTTTATATTTATCTCTTTTTTTCCCCTTAGATTTAATTTAATTCAGTGGATAGCACTTTCCATGGAACTGCTTTTTGTTTCTTGTCAGGGAATTTATACTAGAAGAAGCAAACACTTAAAGTGTTATGCCATTGATTTTTGCTTGGATTTTTTAAATCTTATTTTTATAATTATTTTAAAAATAAAAGACAAAAATTAAACCTATTTTAAGGCAGGTGTTCAGTCTGAAACAATTAGCAAACCATTTGCCTTCAGTGGAACTTTTTTTGTTCCAGCACAAATATATCAGGTTTTCTTGATTAGTATTGTTTGAGATTTGTTTTGCTTTTTGGAACTGGTCTTGTACTTTATTACAGCTAAAGATGCTTTATGCAATTAATAATTCGTATAAAAATCTGATTTATTAACTATTGACATTAAAGGCAATGTAGAGGGAAAACTTCTCACTCTCTGAATATTTGATTGCTTTTAAAATGGATCAGATTTAGAGCTGATAAAACCAGGACTGTTTCAAACACTTTGATATTTTAAATCTTGGTTTATAAATGTTTGTCAGCATTTAGCAAACTATCATAATAGCTTTTCAAGTGGTGGTCTATTGATGGTCTATATATGATCTGCTGAGTTGTTGCAGTTCAGGGATTTTTTGATAATGACTGGTGAGAAACATTTCTTTCATTTACAGTGTCTTCAGCAAATACACCTGCTATAGATTATCGTCTGTTTAGAAACAGCCTCATTTTGGGTTTTAAAAGGTAAGGTTGTTATATGAATACTTCCTTTTTCCTGTGTAACAGGGTTCCCTCTCTTTTTTGTCTTGTTGAACACAAGTCTGTCCAGTCTTTTGTCTCCTGGTCCATATTTTAAAAGTAGCATTCTAAGTTTAGTAGGAGACACTGTTGTTCCTCCCTGCTTTCCTGATTTTCCTTGCCTCTGCTATATATGAGCATACACTTGAAACATTATATGTAGTAGATGAAAAAGAATTTCATTATTCTTTGTTCTGTCCTGTGTACCAGTATATAAACTTAGGGTAGTAAAATTTGGGGGTTTATCTTTATTCACTTTTCTTTTATAAACAGCTATGCTACTGTAAAATTTCCCTAAAGATTGTTGCTATTAACCAGTAAAGTAATAGGGTGCTTGATGAAGATGAAATACCAGTAGGAGTCTGGCTTTTTCTGCTACATCTGCTAACTTTCTGTGCCCTCTGGGTTAATATGGCTCCTGAACACTGACATGTAACACCTAGTTCTGAGCTACATTGCCAGGACTTTGTGTTCACAGTCGCATGGTCCCATTCTGCAAGGAAGGTTCCTTGTGTATTTGCAAGATTGTCTTAAGCTTATGCAAGTATATGTGAATTAGCAAGCACTTCTATCATGCACTGCTTGCCCCAGTCAAATGTTTAGGACTGGAAATGATAGGGTTTTTTCAGCATGCCTATGCTGCAGAGAACAAGGGAAGTCACCTAATATTACTCAGGGTTTGAAGGCTGATTTTCTTATTTCCTGGAATTTTGTAATGAGTGTGAATTAGAACTGTGTTTCAGTTGGATATTAGTAAAATATAACAGATGAATGTGACCAAAATAATTTCCTAGTAAATTGCATGTTCTATCTAGCTGGGCCTGTTGTATCATGGGAAAAGGAGGAGAAAAAGCAAACCAGTGTTGAAGTTCGGTTTGTTAGCTAGGCCCTAGCTGGCCTTGGCATCCAAGGGATAAGTGAAATAATATTCTAGATCCAGTAGGAATACGTTGTTATTCCTTTAATAGCCCCAGAATCATCTGTTGCAGATGTATTAATTAAAGTAACAGATCTTCTAAACACGTTTTTTCTCTAAGTATAGATAAATATCCAACTGAAGTAGGATTTTCACTAGAAAGCAAACCATGCCAATGTTTACCAAATGCAACCAACACTGGCCTGAAATATCCCTGCCACTGGGGAACTGTGCAGGTGTGCAGAATGTGATTTAAAGTATCTTTAAAATGTCATCATCTTGCTAGCAAACTAGTTACTAAAAATTATAATCTGCCAAAGTGAAACAGTTACTCGCCTCACAGTGAGAACAATTCCTGCTGTTCTGATTACAACAGTTACTGGACATCTGAGCTAAAAGCTCAGAATTCTGATCTAAATTAAGGATAGGGGTGTATTGATGTAATTTTTTGGGGGGAATGAGGTAGTGGTGATTTTTTTCACTTTTTACTTCAGCTTTCCATGCCACTTTTATACACTTATGTCATAAGTTTTGTTTATCTGTTTTATATTACTCTTTTGTTTGCCTTTCTTGTTACCTGGTTTCAGACACTGTTTTCAAGGTCACCTATTCTCAGATTTTACCCTTAAATTATTTCTGAAAGCATACCCACTCATGTTGCCTTTTCTGCTTTAAACTTAATGGCTATAACAGCCTGAGCATGAAACTTGAGGGTATTATAGGAGAGAAGAAAGAATATTTGTAGGTTTTGTAAAGACCACAGCAAAATTTTATGACTAAATACAGGTCTTGAGTGTTCAAATGAACAAAGTTCAGTATTGGAGTACAGAAGTACAGGGTGGGGGTGCCAGGGACGCATGAACAATGTCTGTGGCAGACTAGTTTATGGATTTTTCTTGAAACTGCTCTTCTCTAGTAACTGCTTCAAAGTACTCCCTTCTATTTGTCTGATGTACCATTACTATTTCAAAGTCAAGTACTTTAGGAAATTGGTGCATTTGATATCTGCAGTTCATTGTCATGCTGTCAGTGGTGGAGTGAGTTCACGCAACAAAGCTTAACTAACCTCAACGATGGCATTTTCTTTTCCCTCTGTGTGGACCTGCATTTGACTCATTTTCAAATACAAGTGGCAGTTGCACAGAAAGAACAAATGTTTCATAGGCTTGAACTTCCTAAATAAAATCCTAAATTTCTGTGAATGCGTTCAAGTTTTTGTGTGTCTGTTCAGACTGACATCTTATTTTCCTCTAATGAGAATTGCAGGAAGATAAAATTGTCATAAGTTTTTGTTCTCTTACCCTTGCCCATGTTAATGCTATTTTATAGTTGTCTAAAAGTTACAGTTCTTGGAAACTTAGAGCTTCTAATGAGAATTTTGAAGTTCTGTGAATTACAGGAAAATACCAGGTTTTTAATACTTGCGACAGCTGGTTTACATCAAAATGTCAGGGGTTTTATACTTTGGTGAACTGGTTGACATGATTTTTGGTTGTAACCTCATGATGTACTGAGAAGTGTTCTTCCTCAAGTTCTCTTTTAATCTGTGAGGGGAGAAACTCTGTTTTGTTTTCTACTTTTTAAAATATTATGTTTCTCTCACTATAATGACCATTATACCTTAAGAGATTTTATTACTTTCTTTTTTGCATAGAATAAATACATTAATAGCTGCCTGTAGTTATCTTGGTGTATAAAAAGTCTAATGCACAGGAGAGTTAGATTTTTTTTTTTCCTAGCAAATTCCATGTATCAAGTGCTTTCTATGTAAAGTGCAGCTTGAGTGAAGCTTATTTTCTTTAAATGCTAAATAGAGAAGCATACAACAAAAAAATACAGTTAGGGTGTGTTAAAAAATTGAACTAAGACCAAAACTAAAACGCTTTCTAGTCATAAGTGATCTATTTGGAATGTTGGATTATTTTAAGTGTTTTTTCTGCAGAAATTATGACCATATTGAGTATAGTAAAAGATTATTCTTATTATCCTAAAGGTATTCTGTACAAAATTTGTTTAAACAGTATGTGGCAATTATTGTATTTTAATTTCATCTAAATAAGATGTTAATGTTCTGTGTTGTTTTAAAGAAAGCTACAAAAGTAAAATCATTTTGTTGCTTTTGTTATCCTTTGCTGCCCTCTTCAGCTCAGATGATGTACATCTATGGAGCAAGGTAAGTGGAGATAAAACTGTAAATAAAATCAAGATTCTTTAAGCATTGCATGTTTATGATGCATTATTGTAAGTCTGAATTCTGACACTGAACATGATAGACCTGCTAATTTGAGCAAGACTTCTGTCAGTGGCAGATCAGAGAAGTGTATCAAACTGAGTTTTCAAATCAGACAGTTAAGTGGAATTGTGAAAAATCAAGTCTGATGTTACCATGTCATTTAGCTTATTCTACTGCAATTTCTAGATCAATGTTGTTACTGCTGAGGTGGTTGTAGCTTCTGGACTTAAGTCTGCCATGATTGTGCCGTCAGGCATCAATTCGCTTTCCTGCCCTCCTTAAACTTTCTTCCTATCCTCACACTGGTGCTAACAAAATAGTAAGGCAGACTTAGTTCTTCAAAGTTTCTCTTATATGACTTAAAGCAGCTAAGTCAAAGCCAGAGAAAAGCAATTACCTGGATGAACTCAAAGGGAAATTACTGATCATCTTGCCTGACCCTGTGTTAGGGCTACATTAGAAAAACACTAATATAACTTGGCTGTTGCATTTTTCACAGTATTAGAATAAGGCAGATAAGTGCTTTGGATATGGTTTCAGAATTTGGGAAGAGGTGCACTGTGCTTTTTAATGTTATTCTTCAGTACTGTAACTGCTGATTAATAAAAGTACATTTTAGATTTTGCAAAGAAATCTTGGAATGAAGTGGAAATTGAGATTTGAAAAGTCACTGATCAATGATTTGCATAAAATCAGTTCAGGATGTTTTTGCATTTTACTACCTTTTACTACTATGTGATGATTCTGGTGAGAGGATATTTTTGTCTACTGCCCCTCTCCTTTCTTTTTTGCATTAAAAAAAAAAAAAAACGGAGAGGAGGGAAAGAAAAAAGGGGATCTCTTATTGGTTCCATTATGAAAATAATTTTGAAGGACAGAGCTGAAGTGATGGTGGTCTGCATGTGAAGTAATATCTAGAGTTAATTCTGTTCTTCATCACAATGGAAGAAAAATAAATGTTATTGTCTTCACTAAGTTTAGGAGTAAATACCTGCATTGAACTTCTAAAATAAGAAATGCTAACTTGGGAAATAAATAGACATCTAGAAACAGAAATAATATTACACATTTGTTTCTGTAATTCATTCCTTTTAGTATTCTGATATTTGATTCAGAAGAGCTGTTATGACTTCCTTGGATTTTAGTCCAGTGTGTATTGATTTGTCATAGGAAGATAAGGGGAAAAGGGCAGAAAGAAGCTGTAGTTTAACTGTGAACAGTGTCTATGGTGTTGTTAGAAAAGTAATAGATAAGATATTCAGTTATACATGTGGTCTTTTCTGTGTTTATTTATCCATTTTCATCGACAGTTGAAGGTGAGGGTTCCTTTTCTTTTGTCATTACTTAAAACACAGCACTTTGGCAGTGAAAATGCATCTCCTTCTGACTTCTCTGAGATTGCATTCTAGAATCATGGGAGATAAAACAAAAACTCTTGAAACATAATTTCCGTTTTTAACTGAAGATTTAATTCATAAAAATGATTTAATTTCCTTAAGAAGAGTCAAATGATTTTTAAAGTGATGTTGTTTGGGTTAAAGTATTTGTAGATAAGATGTGGGGGGCTTTTGGGTAAATGCTTCTTTTCTTTCAGAGGAAGTAAAATCTATATATTTCTTTGGTTTGAATGACGGATCAAACGAGTGCTGAATGTAATAAATTTTTATGAACGCATTTTTTGTCATTCAGAATTGCAATTATTTACAACTAACTGTATGAGTCACCTTAATTCTAGCACAGCATTATAAATGTTGTTACTTTTTGGTTTTTTTTTTTTGTATTTGCTTCTTTCAAATATAAAAAAGAAGCAGCTTTTTAGGACAATTTCAGCCTTTTGGTAAATTGGAATATAATTGTGCCATCTTTAGGCATGACACACTTTAAGCAGTGTCTTAGGATAGCTAACTTCCTGTAAAACGATATATAAACAGAATACTAGAGTGTTCCCTGTCTTAATGCTATACCTCAGAAAGCATTTCTGTTGCAATATTATTTCAAGAAAACCCTATTATTTACAAAAAAACCCCACCTTTGTGTTTCTTAGGGAATGACTATGATGTGGTAAAGAATAATACTTTAACAGAGAGATGCTTTATTATTTTGAGAATTCAATTTCAGATACTATTTGTCCTTGCTTGCTTCTGCAATGTACGATTATTCTGTCTCACCAGATAACAGAACTGTTGTACAAGGATGAACGTTATTGCCTGACGCCTCCAGGACCAACTGGTAGAGTTTCAATTTCTATGATTGTAACTTATCCACAAATCCGTTCTTCTGTGTAATGATGGGTTTGAGGGATTACAACAGTAAACACTGATTGCTTCTTTTTGAAAGTGAAATTTGAAAGCATGTTGGGTAAAATCCTGATTCAAATAATCAGAGCATATTCTGTGAGATCGACGAGATGGTTTTTTTTAGAATTATAAACAAATCTTACTGATAATGATTTATTTTTCTAAATTTATTGATCAAAATGGAGGAGGAATACAGTATCAGTGCTTAAATATTTTTTTAAAAAAAGCAGTTTTTCAACCTACTTTTACATTTAGTAGTAAAGGTACTGATTTTGTGAGGCAAAATGGTACTTAATATCCCAAATCTTCTACCTTGAAATAAGTATACCTTTTTTGTTTAATGTGTTTTCTTAAAAAAGGTTTGGGTTTTCCCCCCTCCTTTCAGAACTAGAGAGGCAAGGAGATATGGGGACAGCTAACCTTTGAGAAGGCAGTACTTGATACTCTTCCTGTTCTGGGAAGAGCTACAGGACCCCACATATTTTTGCACTGCATAGATAAGAAACTTAGCATAATTTGATGAAATCTGTTCATCTTAATTTTCATTGGCTAATAGGCAGTTTCTTCAGTGTTACTTGCTCAAATGGTTAAAATATTTTTGTATGCTTTTATATTAATATTACGATACTTAATGTAGCTTGGTAATGGAATATAATGGGTAAAATGTACAGAATAAATATGCAAAGTGTTAGAAATCTGTTTTTTCTTTTGAGCAATGACAAAATATTTGTGGCAACTATTTGGGGTAGCAGGCAGGAAAGGGGGGGAAGGCCTTGGGCAGTACCACTTCTGTCATACGGTAGTGGAAAAAAATAGATTGAAGTAAGATTCTGTACTGAAAAGCTGTCACTAGGTCTGAAAATAATTAATATTCCTTTCACTCACCAGTTAGATATGTGCTCCCAAACCACATAATCTCTATGCCTCAGTGATCATTGTTGCCATTTCAGAGCCTCTCATCAGGGTGACATCTCACACCAAAATGATTTCTTATAAATTAATCTTGATAACATGACAGTCTCAGTAATTTTAGTGGAATGCTTTCTCTTGTTTTTTTCCACAGAAGCTGTTGGCTATTTTCTTTATCACTTGATTGACAGCATGAGTGACTCAGAGGTACAGGCCAAGGAGGAGCGTTTGAGACAATACTTCCATCAGCTGAAGAAGATGGTACCATTTCATTTTTTGCTACATAATGCCTGTCCTGCCTGACATGTATCTATTAGGTTTGAAATTGCTGCTTTTAAGTACAACCAGACCACTTCTCAATGACATGCAAGAGCTGGAGACTTGAATTACGTCTGAGATAATTTCTGTTAGACGAATTTCAGTTTGGTTCTGTTTTAAAACTCATAATTTTTTTCCCCACCTCTTGGTACAGAATATAGTTATCCCTACAAGCCACTACAGCGGCATTTGCAGACTGCTGGACTCCTCTCAAGTTCCTGAATTAATTAAGGTCTGTGGTTCTATAGCAATTACTTTGAATCTAAAAAAAATCTCTGAATATATTCTCCTTTGCAAAATAAATATCTTCATGCAGTGATTATTTGTAAGCCTTTTAACCTTTCCATGATTTTTCACTGTTGTAGCTGGTTTAATTTCTAATGTGAAAGGGATACATCTAATAAGTGCTGTTTCAAGTCAGTGTAATAATGCTGCAGAACATAGCTTTTTTTACCATTGCTATTATATAATTACCTTGAACCTTTTGAGTATGATATGGTAACTTAGAGGTTGATCTTTGGGGGAGATCAGTGATTTTTTTTCTTACTGAATTTCAGGATGTAAGGTTACTGTGTCATAAAAAAACCCTGTCTACAGACAACATTCCAGAAGTAAGTAAATTCTCAGTTCTTACTGTAATAATACTGTTTGGATATGGGGTTTAGATGAAGTGTAATCACTAGCTTTCAGGTCATGGAAGTATATTAATGTTATTTAAATCTACCATTTGAAGTTCAGAGGTTACTTTCCAGAGTAGGAGTAAAGGCTATCCAGATTTTCATATAGACCTGATACTTGACCTTGGAGTTGGCTGAGGTCTCATGCCTCAGTTTCCCTGCCTGGTATATATTTTTTTGAAAGTTCTAGTTAGTTAACAGTAGTGGTGTGAGGCTTAATTCATGCTTGTAAATTACAGTGATCCACTTGAGTGGCAGGAAACATATAAATCCATACTGCTTCTAATGGTTGAGTGTCAAGTCTTTACATTTCTGATCTGAGCAAAGTGGAGATGGAAAAAGAAACAGGCTACTACTTCCGTGAACACAAAGAACTGAGTGTGAGAGAAATAGCAACATTGACCTTTGTGGATATGTGACTTAATATTGGGGGTTTTTTTAACTGTATTCTGACTCAAGTCTTCAATTAGTACGTACTATTTAAACAGATAAAAGCACCTTAAATTATTAAAAAAATTCTTTGAGTATGAAAGAAGAGGATTATTTTGTCTGTCTTCTATTAAAGTGATCCGACAAGTTGTTCAGGGAAGGGTGTTTTCACAATTGACATTCTTTCTGTTACCTCCATTTAGAGTGCTAAATCTGACGTGTCTGCTTTGGAGAAGAAACTAGAACAGCGAAAAGCTGAAAACCAGCCTATTACAGATGTCTTGAAACAACTCATACTTGCTCTTTGTGAAGAAGAGGTATCTTAAGCAATGCAGAGATAATTGGAAACACATAGCTATATTTTTAAAGGGACATAAATGACTGTGTTATGGAAAGACACCGTTAAGCAAAGACAAGTGTAGTGCTTCAGGTTTCATGGTTTGATACTTATAAATCAAACATAAGTGCAAAAAGCAATTAAATCAAAAGGTTAACTAATTTCAGCAACACCTTGAATGGCATGTTTTGGGGTTGCTGAAGTTTGTTTACAATAATCTGCAAAGTGAATGATAGTAACAGCTGTGATAGGTTTATCATACATGCCAAATGTCCTTTCAAGCCATGGCTCCGGTCTCTTATATCTAGATTGTCAAGCAACTGATACATGCACTAGTCATTTGCAATTCAAATATTACTAGGTTGTTAATGCAGGGATTGAAATTCCATTTTCCTGCAGGAGGAAAGCTCTTCTGAGATAAAGGGTCTCTTGCCTTCGTTCGGCAGGCGTCCAGCTGTAGTTTACATTCATTTAGTGTGTGTCTGTAATTTGTGGGGTATCACCACACTTTTGTTCTGTTTCTTGTTCAGTATGATCCTGCCTATAAAGCTGGATATATAGGAACAGTAACAGTTGTGCAGATGATAGCACAATATTCTCTGCTGCTACGAACACAATTTAGAAAGAGTTGTGTATCTCGGCTGTGTATCTCTACAATTTTGCATATGAAATAAAGCCTAGATGCAAACACCATTGCAAATTCAAAGTGGTCAGGTGTGTGAATAAGAATTTATAGAAAAATAAGCTTTCTGTGGAATTATTAAGTAGTTTCTTATTCTTTAGAAAGTAGTTTTTATGTGTTTGGCAGTGTACGAGGTGAAAATGGTTATGAATTCCAAGTAAATAAGAACTGTTTTAGAACATGAGTTAGTCATGTTCATGGTCTTGGGATTAAAAAAAAAAAGAAATCTCTTACATTAAAAAATGCAAGAAATACAAATGCAAAGCAAGAAAATTTATTTAGAAGTCTATTCTCAAATTAATGTAAAAGGTGTTCTACAAAAATGTTTGCAAAACAGCTTTCATTCTTAAAATTTTCTAAAGTGTTACAGCACTGTGTGCTCATATATGATCCTACACTACTAAAAGCACTAAAGCAGTCATGTAACTGCACACTGAAAGTATAAGATTCATAATGTCAGATTGACTTTTCCTCTCGTTCACATCTTTGCTTTGTTCCTTTTTTAGAATATGCAAAAAGCCCTTGAAGTGAAAGCCAAATACGAACCGGACATGGTTGTCGGTGGCTATGCAGCCTTAATAAATTTGTGCTGTCGACATGATAATGTAGAAGAGGCAATGAACCTGAAAGAAAAAGTGTAAGTACACCGGCACTGAAACATGTCACAGAGATTTATGCTGATACACAGACCTTGTTGAATTAAGTAGGTTGAGTATTAACCCCCTCATCCATTTTTAATTAATTTTCCCCAACAATGTATGTGCATTTAAAACAGTCATGGGTGTGGTTTTTGGAAACAAAAAATTTGCTTTGTGTAATTGAACATTAGAAGCAGGTACTTTGTGTGGTCAGTAATTTTATTTTATTTTTATTTTGAAAAAGGCAGATTGCTACATAAGATGTGTTTTATTTTTATTTTAAACATGCACAGTGTCTAAATTTAATTTTGGCTTAATTTACAGTTAAAGATGGGCACCTGTATTGTGTGTTACAAAGCACCTAGAATGTGTTTAGAGTGCAGGACATGTATAGAGTTTTTAGAATAGCAGTGTTTGAGTAGTGTTACTTTAAGACTGTCAATAAGCATTCTATTTCAAACTTTTATATTCAGTTTTTTGTATTTTGGCAGTAAAAGTTAGCTCCCAGCTGAAACATGCCATGCATGATTTAGCCTGGAGCAAATTCGTACAGATGATCCTTCTATTTGCCCCTTTCTTTTTTCCCTCAAAAGACTCCTTTTGATCTGGTGCTGTAGTGAATCGAAAACATGTTATATGTGACTTTCAGGGTCTCTCTCTCACATACACCCACAAAGTACTTGCTTAGGTTTTTCAGTAGGTTGGCAGACAGGTGCTCATTACACCTTGATAGTGTTAGAAATTATGTGAAATGATTGAGCTGTGAATATAAAGAATTTTGCCACTCTACAAATAAGGGTTGTGTATTGGCTTTGGCTGCAGTTCTGCTCTCGCATAGTCCCCAGTGTGAGCTTGCAGGAAGTGAAATTCAGTCTTCTGCTGGAGTTTCTCTGCAGTAACACATTTTTACTGATCTGCCTCAAGCGTAGCCTCGTATTGCAAAGAAGTGTCTCTTTGGATTGTTATACAAAGAAACAGCGGTGAAGGAATTAACTTTTAGTACTTCCAGAGAAAAGAAACAATGCAGAGCAGAAACTTCAAAATAGGGGCTTGTAACTTAGGCGAATAGTTTCAATCTCTCTGTCAAAAAGAATACAGCCCTGTTCAGTCATCTGTGCTGTTTTCTTCCCTGGCTTCTGAAAAATACCCTATTTTATGCAATAACTACCACATTATTAATTAAACCATCTGACTCTTTCTCAGAAACATAACCTTTGGCTTTTGAGGGTGGGAAGGTGTGTGGATCATATTTTTAAATCATGTTCTAATGATGCATCTTTTCCATTCTATCAGATTTTTCCTTTAAGACTTACTATCATTTTTAGCTCTTAGTGCTGTTGCTATGTTATGTACTTTTAAAAATAAATCTTTAAGCAGAAGCTATAAAATGTGAGCCTCTGATAAAATTCTTAATGCTTTAATTTCCAGCTTCCCTAAGAATTCACCTGTTGCTCTTGACAGTGGAAAGTACGTAGCACTGGTAGAAGTCTTAGAAAAGCATGGTAGACTGGAAGGTAATCCATTTGCTTTCATTGTGTGTTTCTGCTATATAATAAAGGTATCTTGCCTTGAGAATAAAAATGTGACTTGATATTAATGGTATATCATGTCCTGAAAAGTGCTTGAACATTTTGCATACAAATTTGCATGTGAATTCAACCAGAGATGCTTGGACAGTGCAGGCCATTAGTTTTAATGGATTGGCAAGCTTGTCATTTACATTTGCACAGCTCAGTGCTTTTTGCATTTCTGCAGCTAGTTTTTATTAGCATTGCTGTTTGGATTGAGTTTGAAGATCATGACTTATGGCACAAATTGCGTATGTGCCTAGACTAATGGCTTTGTTTTTGCTTAAGAAGGTCTGAAGGCTGAACATAAAACCTATAAACATAACCCTCTCATAGGAGCCAAGTACTGCAAAAAAAATTTTAACTTTTCATAAAGTATATATTTTTCTGTTACTATTCTTTTTTGTGTTTGCTGTTAATTTTATATTCAATCTGTAAACTGCTTGGAAATTTTGGCTTTTTAATGAGTGTTCTACAAACTGCGTATTTCGTATTTCTAGATATTTGCATTAAGCTGTTAGCTCTTTCATTTTTGTAGTTTAGTCTAATATAATTCTGTGGTTTACATGGTTTGGTTGGTCTTTAAAAAGAACTCTAGACTGTCATTGGCTTTAAAAGGTAATTCTGAATATTGAGCTCTATGATTTTGTAGAGTAATAACTACACTAACACTATAAAACATGGTCTAAGCCTAGAAACAAAATGTAATGGTTTTATTTAAAACACTGTAAAATAAAACAAAAAAGCTAATACAGTTTTTTTCATGTAGGATCTTCCTTTGAAATTTGTCTTGGCCTTTTATTAAGCTTACTGTTAGAAAAATAATAAACAAAGCTGATGTTGTCCAAATCATAATAAATCAGATCATGTCCACCTCTACATTAAGCAGTTTGGAAATATGAGCTTGCTTTTAAGACCATAAATGTCCCTCAGAAAATAAAATAATTCAGAAATGTAGCCAAACGTAAAGTGGTCAAAACATTCTGTCTATGCAGTAATTAAGAACATTATAAAAATGCACTTATTCCATATACAAAAATGTTTGTTTCCGCCTTACTAATGAAGCTTAATGAACCTAATGTTTTAACATGCAGTCTGTTAGAAAGCTTTCATTGGCTCTCCTTGGCTAATTAGTATCGACACAGCAAACAGGCCCTATCGGTATCAGACCATTAGTCTGGCTGTATATACAGTGTAAACATATCTTTATTATCTGGCCTCGTGACAAGCCATCTGCTGAAGAAACAATGGAGTGATTTAGCAGATGTTAGCATTGAACGATAAAAGCATCCATTTAGTAGAATCTTGCAGCTATAGGGCAGGCTGTACAGGGTTATGTGGTGCAGAGTGGGCACACAGTTCCTATCTATAATTTGTAGTCAAAGTTGCAGGAAAATGATAAAACCATGCTATTGTGGATTTATAATTGTAGTCTCGTTTAGAAATGCAAGTAGTAATTAACTTGAAATCGGCATTATACACCAGAATTTACATTCCTGCTGGGTTTGAAATGCTGTTTTAATAGCAGTTTGTTTTCCCTACATGAAATTACCTAAGGGTCTTTTGTGTTGTTTCATTGTAGATGCTATTAACATTCTAACGGAGATGAAAGAGAAGGATGTTCCTATCTCAGGCAGAACAGTTGCATCTTTTCTCCGCATTCTTAATGCCGCTGCCACGCGAGGTGAAGTTGAAACAGTGAATCGATTACATGACACCATTGCAAACTTGGGGTTGGTGCAAACTGCTGCCCTTCATGCCCCTCTGATTACAGTTCACCTTGAAAAGTAAGCTATGCTTGGGCTTCAGATGAACCAAGTTATGATATTTATATGTGTTCTATGACCTGTGTACGCAATTCACAGCTGCGCATACGTGTCTGGAAGTGCTCATGCACATGCAATTACTGAAGTGATCTTAGAGCAGTAATGAACAAATATGTTTTCTTCATTTAGCTAAGTCTCTTTTCATCAGCTAGACATCATGTCATGATCTCAGGAACAGCAGCTGTGTTTTACGGGCACATCAGAGATGAAGTGGCTATATGTTGGAATATGCTTATGAATTAGTTTGTTATAAAGTCTGTTTGACAAGATAGCTATTCAGAGTATGATAGGTGCAGTCTCAGCTCTTGTGGTTAAGTGGAACATGTTTTCACATCAAAACAGCATTATTTTGCTGTGCCTTCCAGTATATCTCAGGTGAGTTGCAGGGCGGTTGTTGAAAGTATTTTTAATTCATGTAATTCAGTTAATTTGATATCATTGCCAGTAGGCTTCTGTGTTGCTGAATTTAAAATTCAAAGAAAATACTGTCTGGTTTGTTATGTTTGAAGGGTTTTGCCTATATATACTTGCAGTACCATTTATTAGAGGAGACGAATTTCGTACAGGCATTCTGGTGGGAAGTATCTTTAATTCCATGTGCATTATTCCTTTGCATAAGTTTTCACTATGAGGTGTAGGATATTTGAATTAACATGCATATGAATTTTATAATTATTTCCTTTTAAAATTGAGGCAAGAGTCGCTTTTCCTTTACCATATGCATGATCCTTTTATTATTCTTTTGTGTGTCACTTATCTAGTTCCTGGATTTTCAACACTTGTACCTAGAGTTTATGAATCAATTTCTTGAGATTTGGCTCATGTAAACAAAATGTTATGGGCATAAATATAATACCTATGAAATAAATTAATTTTTCCTAGTATCATATACGTCAACCATGTAGGGGCTTTTAGTTCTTTTAGGTGTTCTGGGTATGCAAGGTCTGTATAACATTTCTGTATTGAAAATTTTTGAGCAAGAGCTAACTCTTGGTAGATGTGTGCACATTCCTTTTTAAAAACAGTGTTTTAGTAAAGTGGTCAACAGTCTCAGTCAGTGACTCCGCCTTGGTTGCATCACAAGCCAGGCAGATATTTAGGAAAGTAATTTAACTGCAATCATATGTAACTAATGTGTCGGAAAAATATCTGCTATGCTTTGCAGTGTGCATAAGAGCAGCTGCATTTTGCATAATTGCTTTATGCACATTGACATGCAAGTTGTACCTGGTGCTACTTCAGCTCTTTTCATTTGAGGTGTAGTGTATGATGATGTAGATAAAGGTGTGATCATGTGCAGATGAAAACAGGACAGTAATGAGGGTTACTTTATTTTGATTCAACTTTTTTTTGGATTATAAGTTTTTGGGAAAACTTTATAAGAAGTTGGAGTTTTTTTATTAATAAAAGAACTTTTGATGAGACTAGATCCATGAAGGAGAAAGTAGTTCTAGACGTGGAATTGTATGGTTTGAAGTCATTGGTCCTCAAATGTAGAGGTGCCAATATATTTCATGTGTATAAATAAAACACAAAGTAAGCCAATTTCTTATGTATTTTTACCATCTTATGGGTGGAGATTGCATCTTCTCTGATGGTAGACAGAATTTGGAAGGTTTTTTCCTGCATAATTCACTTAGGAGGAATAACTGCATTTTCAGTGGGGTGTTTGTTTTTTGGCAAGGGGGAGGTGTTGTGGTTTGGGGTTGGTTTGTTTTTCTTAAATATGCTAAGAGTATTTTGAAAGTTTTGAGTGACTGAAATAAGTGTTAGTCATTGCTTTCAGTAGTAGTGCTTATTGTTTGCCATCCTACAGCTCAAGTATCATGCTGAAATGTTGTCATTTAGCTGCAGGTCATCAGTATGCCTCTGAAATAAGCTCTGGGATATTTAAAAATGCTCTACAGTAGTGGTTGTACTAGTGTTTTGTGTTCTTAATTTATTTCACACTTTTTAATTGCTTGTAAAGGAGTCTTTTGAAGATTTCTACAATTACAGGTATAAAATGTTTTCATCCACCCATTTTTTCAGTCCTGAATATTCTTAAATTCTTATAAAGTCCTAGTGCAAGTTACAAGTTTTTACCAGAGCATGGAAAATAAAAAAAATATTGATGGTGGACAGCATAACTTTACAAAAGCCAGCATTCTAGTAGAATGGACATTTTGCCTTTAATATTCTGGGAAATATTTAACTGAAGTAACTAGAAAAAGAACCCATAGTTACCTTGCAGTTTTTCTGACCTTGAGTAAGGGAACTACCCCTGCATTGAATTTTCTGATTTTTATTTGTGACCTTGAACAGTTTCTCAAGATGGGAAAATGACATTAAAAATTGAGATAGTCCATATGGTCTTGGTCTGTCATGTAATGTGATAAAACTTCCTTGGATTGTGTGACAAAAATCTGCAAGGATATAAAGAACTTGTACTTTGTCTTAAAATATGTCTTACTTTTGAAGTGGTTCTTCCACCTGCTGATAATTAGAAAAACTTGTGATCCCTACATCATGTGCAAATTATAAAGATTTTTAAGTAGTTTTGGCTTAAGTTCTCTACAAACTCACTTTTGAAAAAAGAAACAAAAAATATTCTTCAGGTTTGAAATTTACTAATTCCTGAGATATAAGAAGTGCTCTTAGGCAGAAGGAAGAAAATTTGCAGGTAAACTATGAAAGCATTATATTACAGACCATATGAGTAAATTATTTTGTAGTTTTAAGTCAGGGAACACAAGCTGTTAGTACCTGTATCTTAAATGATAAAAAGGCTATAGATGGATTGTTTTTCTTTAAAAATGGTTAGTGTATTTTAATACAGCATCGTCCACTAGAGCATTGTGTGCTCATTTGTCATTAATCTCATATAAACCCATTTTGATTAGTTTCTTATGTAGGAAACAGAGCATGAATGCAGTGCCTTGACAATTTTCCTTCTGTTGTTTACACGGAGTTAAAATCACCTGTGATTCTTTTTGAGATCATTCTGCAGCACTTACAAGTTATTTGACTTTTATATGCACTTTTTAAAATGGGCGTCTTTGTAAATTAAGTGGTTTTTTTAGTGGGGGACATGTCTCTAGTGGGGAGAGGTTTTTTTCCCAATTTTTAGCACCATTATTTCAAATATTATAATGTTTCATTTCATTACGTGTTGCAATGAAATTAGGGATGTTTGGCTCTCTTACTCCATTATTGCAATTAGGAATTTAGCATCATCGGTGCCAAAGGACAAAAGTGTCTCATTTGCCCTATGGGGACAGGACAGTGATAAGATGATTTTTCGTCAAGGATCATTGGGTCGTAATTAAGTTACATTCATGGCTATTGCTTTTTGAAGGATGATTGGTAAATGACAGGCTTCATGTGCTTGCTATGGACAGTGTTCACTAGGGTTTTTTCTCCCTCTGTCAGAAAATCCTGTTGAGTCTGATAATGTAAATGTGGCATTTTATTCTGAACAAAAGAGCAGGGAAATGAGCTATCTTGTCTAATCATTCAGTTGTTTAACACCGACTTCCAGTTTAGACTCAATTGGCTGGAAAGCACTTGACATGTGAAGTTAGTGCTGTTCGGAACGCATGTTTGAGTAAATTTTAAAGTAAGTGACAGCTAAATTGTACCTAGGGAAATTACAAAGCCTTCAACACAGTTAATTTTTTGGGGAGGATTAGTTGTAATTGCAACACCAGTCTCCTTGAAGATTCCTTAGTACAGTATATGAACA
This sequence comes from Vidua chalybeata, assembly GCF_026979565.1. Classification (NCBI taxonomy): domain Eukaryota; kingdom Metazoa; phylum Chordata; class Aves; order Passeriformes; family Viduidae; genus Vidua; species Vidua chalybeata. The sequence goes on along the minus strand of NC_071532.1, from coordinate 29,480,515 downwards.
GAAACACATTTAGCTCTTTCAAGAGCCTGTTCTCTTTTTACAGAATAATTTTTGTAAAGCTGATTGTACCTTGCTGAATTGACTTGCCTCTACACTAACATCTGCTTCAGATTTGTAGTGAGGGATTTGTTTTACCATGCTACCCTCCACCCCCACCCCAGAGAGTCCCTTTTTTCTTTTTACCTCTCTAGTGATTTCAGGTTTGAGAGCTTTTCAATCAGTAAACCCCTTAGGTAAATTGCCACTTCACTAAAGCTTTATGCATAATGTTGCAGCACTTCATTCCAATTAAAATCAATATTTGGAGTCTTATTTTTATCAGGCAGACTCTCTGGTTGGGAAAGTTGTTTATTACAAGTAAAAGGGTTAGATTTAGTGCTACATTCTTTAAGCAAGAGGGGAGTGGCTTGTTGAAAGTGACAGGGGCTGAAATATGGGGGAATGGTATAGCTAGTCCTGCTACAGTTTGTCCTGTAAACCTTCCACTGAGTTATTTTGGCTCTTCAGATAGCTTTGTGTGATTAAAATTGCCCACACAAATACTTTGGAAGATTGGACCCATAATACTTTGGATTTCGTAGCCATTCCAAACAGAAAAGAATCAAAAAACTTGGTATCTTAACCTGAACTTTGCTTTAGCTGGAAAATAATGCCAAAATAGGACACTTCTGAGGCTGCAGAAGTGGCTGCATAAAGGCCAAGCAGAATGTACTTGTGGCTGAGGCTTCTTCTGTCATTCAAAAATTAGAGTATATCTTCTTTTTTTAAAAGAGCCAGTTTCAAAGTGCCAGAAAAATACACCTAATCTTTAAGTGGAACAGGTCTTAGTCTTGAACAGATAATATTTGTGAGTGACTTAAAGCTGTAGTATCTGGCCAACTCAAAATGAAGCATGGATGGTCTATGTTCACGTTTTAAATACTGTTTATTCCAAACTGATGCTGGAAATCTGATGTTTCCAACATGGCTATGAATAAATGGGCTTTTTTTTTTTTTTTCCTTTTTGACTTGAACCATATTAATTAAATAGTAATTTTAGACAAGGCTTTTAATGTCTTAGAGTAGTAAGTATCCTTTGGGAGGATAAAAGGGTGTTTGACATGCATACATTCTTACAGAAAGACTCCCAAATACTTTCAAATGTACAGCTGTTTGTTAGTTTAAAATCATTATGTCTAAAAAGCATTTTCTTAAAAATGTAGAAATTCTCTTTTGTGCAGCTTTTTTTATTATAATTGTTTCAAGAAACACATTAAAACGTTACATCTGCTTGAAATTTGAAGCCTACAGTGAGTTCCTTATTTTTCATTTTCTAAAAGGACTGTAAAAACTGCTTACAAAAGTAGCTGCTGGTACTTACTTGGAATTAACTGCAGTTTGTGACAGTTAAAAAATATTGCAGATTTTTAAATTATAGAAGCTCAAGTACAAACATAAGCTTGATTATTTTTTCTTTGCAGTCGTGGTAGCAACAATTTGTCGAGTCAGAACTTCTCTGTTTTATTGCTTTATATTTGTCTTTGCCAGTTTTAGTATTTATATGTTCTATAAACCCTGTTCTCTGGTGAACTGTGGATGACTGGGTTGGTTGAATGCAACTGAAAAAATATATCTGATTTTAGTAGATTAAAAACAGTTACAACAGTACATCATTGTGTAAGATACAGTACTCCTTAAACACAAACTTAGCCCCTTGGAGCAGTAGGTCCCAGTAGCAAGTAAGATATTTCAATTTATTTTTGTCTCGGGTCTTTGCTGACTTTTTTTCTCTGCATGTGCAGTATTAATGCCTTCAGCAGTATACATGTAGAGACTAGAAAACTGATAATGCTACTGCTTGAATGACATTCATTTATTGATAGCTTTGACCTAAAAACAGTCACTTTAATCCTTTAGGAATAACACCCAGACAATACTATAGCTGTTTGAACATCAGTCTGAAAAGCTAGATTTATCACTGAAAACTTTAATTTGAATGTATAAATGTTGTTGTGCTTTAGAAATTGACTAGTTTTCTGTAAAACTGTTTTTTTTCTAGATGTTAACTGAACTTGCATCTAAAGCAGGAGAAAAATACTGATTATATAAATCTTTATATCTGACTATGGTAACTACCATAGTATTTCGCTTTTATGACAGTAATCTAGCCTGCAACATCTACTTGCAGTTTTGAAATTAACCTGTAATTTAGTCTTCACCCCAAATGACAAAAATTCAAATGACTCCATGGGGTGCCAGAAGATGCACTGTAAACAGGGCTCAGCAAGGGGGATAAGGTAGAAATCCATTATCTTAGGTTCTTTTAAAGAATGCCAGTATTACTGAATAAAATTAATTCTTCTGTGTTTTACTGTTAATTTTTTTTTTAAATATTAGCTTAGATAATGATAGTAGTATATGGTAGTTTAGTTAGTTATTCTTTGAAAAAGCAAAATCTGTGCTGCACAAGAAATGCAGTGTGAGGAGAGGACATCTGAATTTGGCTTGCTTTAACAGTAATATCTTGATTTGTTAAGGTTTTGTTGATGAAAAATAACATTTTCATCATGCTTTGGAATGTTGCTTAGGGAATGTTAAATCATTATTTCAAGTCAGCCTTTCAGCTGCTGTTGTTAAGTCATTTTTATTTTTTTTTTTTTCCTGTGGTAACTTACATCATCAGTATCAAATAAGGCTCTTGAAATCTAAAATGCAGTCTTACTGAGTGCCTGGCTACTTAAATTTTGTGTGTATGGTCTTGGTTTGTTTCAGGTTAAACCTTACCCTTCAAATAATGACTTGACATATTGTTTTACCAGTGTTCCTGTGGTTGACCTTGGTTGTTTCTGGTGTTTTTGCTTTCTTTTGTTTGGTTTTGTTTCAAGATTGGGTTGTAATCCTTTGAAAAAAAGGTCTACAGCAGATGATTAAGTACAGTTGTTTATACAATATGAAAGTTTATTTTGTATTTGTTGTTACTGTGATTGTTTTTATGACTTTCCAGTTTTGCATTTTAATTATGTATACTTCTGAAGGTGTTAACAGTGTATACATAGGGGAAAATTCAGTGAAGGATTGAGGTACCAAAAGTGGAAATATTCTGTGTGTTACTTCTACTTGCTTCTGAAAGGCTCCTGACAAAATGCATTTAATGCCATCTTGTACATTTATTTACTATTGCACGGATTTACACTAGTGCCATGTCTCTGATGTGGGTAGGCCAGCATAAAACACATTTTGGTACCATACTATATTGTTGAATTAATTGCAAAAATTGTATTTTTTAAAGCAGAAAATATCTGTTGGATTCTGATTTTCATATGGAACAAAATAATGCTATAGTCCTTCCATTGTGATGGAATGGACATCAAGAGATGATTTACAGTCACTCTGTTAAGGTGTAAAACCAGCATAAAGCAATCTAATGAGCTGTGGTTATCTTAACTCTGGTGATCTCTACTGATTCACAAAATATTGTGGAATAATTGTGAAGAACTTAAAAATTGGAAATGCCTAAACACAGACATAGAGGTAATAGAGTGTACATGGTATTACTTACAAATGAGAAAAATAAAGCTGTTAAACACTTAAGTGAATTTTCCATGGAGCTTGGGTTTTGTCAAGATAGGACATAGCATAGCTTAAGAATATTGCTCAAAAATTAAGTGCATCTGATGCTGAGGAACATTCACACCTTTGGCTAATTTGTAGTGAACAGTGGTCATGAAATCAAAAGTAATGACTTGAGGGGGAATAAACACTTGGATTATAGACTGCTAAATGAATTTTCTGTGAAATTTTCAAGATTTAAGTCGTTTCAGCATGGATTGCTCCTGCTCAGAAAGTCTTTGTTCTTGTTTTGTTTCATTCCACAAGGGATGACATGCCTGCAGCTCTGGAAGCTTTAATCAGCTGTTACAAGAAGTATGGTAAAATTCTTCAACTTCATAACTTCTACTGTAAACTGGTAGAAAAAGGAGATGCTGATCTTCTGCAGAAGGGTTAGTTGCATGTAGTCAAATGCTGTCTGCTAATATGAAGTGTTTTCTGGGGTTTTTCTTCCAGGATTTGTATATTGTTTCTTTCACCAGAAAGAAAAAAAAATGTTTGTCCTTATATATAAACTTCAAAGCACTAATATGATGCCTTCATTCTTCAGATTGAAAAATTGATTGTAATTTTAAACACAGAACAGCTCTGTTTGTATAATACATCATTGAGCTCTCCAAGATTAGTGCTAATACTTGTTCTAGCTATGTATGTTACTATTAAGAAACAAATTCATAGTAATACATCATAATAACAAAACAATACATCTGTTTTTCAAATAGCTGTGCAGTTCACAAACCATATATCCTCACTTTCTATAAGGAGAGCATGCCAATATAGTCTGTTTTGCTGAATATAGTTCAAAATGTAGTGCAGAAAAACATTTAAAATATGCTCAACCACAAACCTACAACAAATTGTGTCATGTCTTGTAATTATTCTGTTTGTTTCAAAATTATCCCCCTATAGCTTATCTTTTATGAGGCTTGGAAAATATTGGTGATAGGAATGCCTGTCATAAATATTGAAATGCTTCAATATATTGAGTAAATTAATGAGTTTTATTCTGTCTTTAGTTTCAGATTTTATAAGCAGAGAATATGGTGACATGATGGCTCTTTACGATCTCTTCTTCGCCTTCTTGCAAACAGGAAAATACAAAGAGGCCAAGAAGGTCATTGAGGTGGGATTTTAACTATAGTACTCTAATCGTGCAGCTGTTTAGATTCTTAATTAGAAACACTTAAAGTTTTTAACCTTTAATTAGTCATGTTCTGATTCACATTAATAGAATGCAATCCCAGTAATAAAAAACCCTGGGCCAGCTTTATTTTGTATAATTACAGTTCAGAAGAGAGACAGTCGTCTTGTACATTGAAATTGTTTCCTTACTTTTTCAAATTTGCTCTTATATATCAAAATGATATTTGCATATTAAATATTGGATTGTGGAACAATTAAATTAAACTGGCATTCCTGGGTGTAAAGTTGCTAATCCTCTTTCCGAAGGAATTCTTTGTTCTTAAAAGCACTGGAATTTAATTTGCTGCAGACCATGCTCAGATTTATTTGTAATGCTTGTCTACAAGTTAATCAGCCAAACAAGCGCTGTCTGCTACTGTTTGGCATTTAATTTAGCATTTCTTCTCTCTCTCCCCTTTTCAGGATAGTAAGCAGCTTATAGGAAGTGGTAGGTGACAAACTTGGTCTATTTAGGATTAGTATATTTTATCTAGACTTGATTGAAATTGTGCTTACTGAAATTGATAAGTCAAAGGGGCAGCTGCAGAGTCTGCCCAGATTGTGATTATTTTTTCTTCTTAACAGAGTTGTATGCTTTTAAAATGCTGCATAAGTTTTTCACTTAATGTATGGGAGCGTCTTGCAGAAAAAGTAATAGTTTGTTCTGCACATTTTTGTGTTATGCACATACTAAACTGTAACCTAATTTTTGTGTTTTTTTTTTTTTTTTCCTTCCTGAGACAAAAAATGCTTTTTCTCCTAGTTCCTCTTAGAATATCTGAAATACCAGCTATCCCTGCCTGAATTGTCTAATGGAATTCTTGCATTTAAAAAATCTTAACTGAAGATCTGTTTGTTTGTCTGTGGTGGAACAATACTGTCCTGCTGTGGGGTGTGTGGATATTGCTAAACACAGTGTTGAAACATTGGTATTTTTGTTCTGAGAGGGTGTTTTGGAGCTCAAATCTGATAATACAGAAGAACAGAATTATCAGTGTCTGTCAGCAGATGACACCGAGGAGTTGCGTTCTTTTTACAGTGATTAAAGCATATAGGAGGTGAAAGTATGTAATCTGAGATTTGGAAGTAAAATTAAAGCTAAATGAGCAAAACTGTTACATCATGTGATTTAGCAGCTCTTTCTTTGATATTGGCATTTAATTTCTCAGAATTTCTATTGGTGTCTGGAGCTCTGCAATTGTGAATAGGATAATAAGCAAGTTATCAAATTGTCGGGGCACTGAAACTCTTGTCGTTTTCTTAAAACGTGCCAGATTCTCTCTGCAGGTATTTAGTATTTGGTGATTGATCATGAGTCACCACAAATAACCACAAATGTTTAGGCAAATAAATCTGTACACCAAATATCTGGAGATGAAATGGAAGTTCTCCTGCCTTGTCTGACCCATGCTAGAATGGCTAGACTGAAGCATGCGGTAGTTTGGTAATGGGAGTCTCTCCTGAGGTGATGCTGACTGGAAGAGAAGTTGTCTTTGAGAAGGCTGTGGGGGAGATGCTGTTCCTGAGGCATCACGGGGCTCTTGTGATAAGGTAACAGTTTGCAGTATCCTTAAACTGCCTTGTTAAGCCCTTGAAAATCTTGTTCTCAGAGGCAATAGCTACAGGTAAGGTAGCCTTGACTGCTCTGTCAAGTGTTGGTCTATTTTATTCTAGCTGTGCCTGGAGATTCCTGATCCCCCCAAAGTTATGCTGGTAGTTGCTGTTTTGCTTTACACTGAAAAAACGTTCTACCAGTGGGTACATCAAGACATGATTTAGTCTTCTTAAATACACCTCAACTGATAAGTTAGCTTTTGTCTTGAGTCCTTCAAAGATGATCATGTCAAAACAAAGTTGGCACATCTCTCTTCTTGGCCCTTACTACAAGGGCACATACTAGCTTGCTTTCCCTTGCGTGGGCACAGCATGACTTCTATGTCATCAAATCTAGCTCTGGATACTTAGGATTTTTTCCCTTACTTAGAAAGGCAGCTTAATTGCCTTTTGTCCTTGAAATTTGTTTTTCATAAAGAAAAAAGGAAGGAAATTAGGTCAGTATGTTTTGCCTTTAACTAAACTAAACTACATTAAAACTAATGTAGGCTAAAAGAAAGGGACATGAATTTTCAATAAATAGGATTAGGGGAAAAGTACCTTCTAAAAAATACTGACCTGTCCTCTGAAATGTTTTCTTATTTCAAAAATATTTAATTGGATCTCCTCCTGGAGAGAGGTCTTACATAATTATGTGGAGAGAATCTAAAAGAATTGTTTGGCCTTAATATTCTTCTAAGTCTGGTATATAAATGGGAAAAGAGTGTTTTAGAGCCTAGTCCACCAGATCTCTCAACTTCTGACCTGTTGCCTGTACTGGACAGTTAAAAGTCCCTTTTGTTTACTCAGCTGTTGATTGCCACTTCATTAAGCAGGTGCTTAAGATCTCTAGTAATGGGAAGGTCATCCAGAAGAGTAGAGTAAAAAAGGGAATGTTACACCACCTTGGAGGAATTTATTTATTCCTCTATTCACCTGTTACTCTGTTTGTTTTCATGCTGCATGGAGGTTTAAAGATTTCACTACTTACAGTAGTTAAAATATAGTTGATGTTTGCCATTTTTGTTGGATTTAATTTTTTGTTCATCTCTGAATTTTTCACCAGAATCTCATAACTTGCAGCTGTTTTGCATTCATGATGATTGGGTAGTTCTAGACTCACTCTTTTTCCTTCATTTACTCATGCTAAATGCAGCTATTTAAATACCCACTGAATCAGTGTGTAATGCAGCCCATGTCCACTCTTGGCTTTTTCTGAAAAGATTTGTATCTCTTTTAGTACTGTAACAGTTCTGCAGCAGAGGGTCAAGCAAAGCCTATCTATAAATCTGCTTACTGAAAGTCTGAACCATGTTTTCATGGAGCGGAAGTGGACACTTCATTCCTGTGTCTGAGTAGGCAAGGTATTAAACTGATGTTAAACCATTTCTGCACTGTATCAATAAAATCATTGCACCTTAAATGAAGTTTCATTGCACAGCAAAATACTTACCTGAATAAACCAAAACAAGCACCCGTCACTTGCATTTTTCATTGGGAGCTTACGGATTCCTCTGATAGGAAGTAGGAGTTGGTAGCAGTGTTCCACTGTCTTCGTGTTTTTTGACGGATGATTCTTGACATCTTTCTAGATCAAATCACATGGGCTGTTAAAATAACAGCTGTTCATTTGCTCCTTCAATGAAAGAGTAAACGCTCTCATTCCTGCTTTGGTTTAGGTTTTGCTGGAAATGAAGGCAAAGAAAATTGGAATACAGGGAAACATCTCAGAACTGTGTGGCAGAGTTTTTCGGTAGAAGTTCAACCTGTGTATTTTGTTTCCACTAGAGGAGCCTTCCTTGAAAATGGCCATGGACACTGCATGGCTTCAGAATTCTTTTAACTAAATTTTAGTCAAGTGGGACACTATCTTCATCTACTCTCATACTACATATGTTGTTTATATTTAATAATTAAATTTATCATACCATGTCCTACATATCTGGAGACATTAGTGTGAAGGCTTGAGGAACAAATGTTTGTGAAATAGCTTAATGAAATGTTTTCCATTGTGAAGAAATGTAAGAAAAGGCTTTTGCTGCTGCAATCTGGGACCTGAATAAAGAACTGGTTTGAGTGAGTTCAGTGTACAGGAATATATCTATCAACAGATGTCAAGTTAATTTAAGAGGTAAATTGATTTAAGCAAAGAATTATAGCATTCATTGTCAGCAGAGCTCAAGATACCAGTTGCCATTGGATTTAATCTGCCATAAAAACAATGAGAATATTTCTACATGATATTGAGAGATTACAACCTTCTTTCATCCAGATTGTTTTTTTTAAGAGTCTGCATCATAAAATCGCGTCCTGCTGATTTTATGCTGGAGATGAACTACCAGGAGAAGATGCTTTCTTGATTTGTGACAGCAGGGTTGGGGGAGTGAGGGGGATGCATCAGTTATCTGTAATTTAGTGATGGTTATATCTAGTGTCTGAATTTATTTACAAAGACTTAATTTTGGTCCTGTTGAGAAAAGAGTGGAGGTGATTAAAACAAAATTTAAATGTTTGTGAACAGGGTTGTATTAGATAATGGTGATCTGAGATTTAGGAATAGTTTGTAGGGGGTGTAATAGCTTTTATTAGAGTAACTGTATACAACTGAGATGGAGGGGAAAGTGCTTTTAAGCGTGCAAGCCCTATAATTACAAGAAAAGATTAATTTTTCTAATTATTGCTATTGAGTCCTATTAGTCCAATAAAATCATTACTTCTGCTTCTGAAAATGGACTCTGATGCAGTAAGTTATTAGTGAACTTGGATTTTGTTTCCATGCATCAATGTATGTAGGTTAATTTAAAAAGGGGTGCTTACTAATTCAGTGCATGTTATTTAGAAGTTCTTAAGTATTCCTTTCTTACAGGGAAGGGATATATTTCAAATAAGTAAATTTGGTAAAGGAGATGACTACTGAAAAAATTCCTTCCCAAAAGGAAGACGGTAATGTGTTCAGAATGTGGGATTATGGCAAGATCTGCGCATCTTTTCTTAGCTCCAGGGACTTTGTGTTAGAAGGAAGAAGTTTATAATACTTTTTTTTCATTCATCGTACACTGTAAAACCACATTACAAGGCCAAGAGCAAATCTTTGCTCTGAGTCTAGAATAGAGGATTTGTTGCTGGAGACTTTGTTTTAAGCAGAGTTTTTGTGTCATATTTTCTTCCAGTGTGGTTATTATTGGGAATGCCTGCTAATTTTTTTTGTAATATTTCACCACATAATTTATCTTGGAAAACTTACTGGTAAATGTAGAATATTTCAATAGTAGAATATTGAATATAATATTCTGTATTATAAAATGTAAAATATTTATAATAATGTAATATATATAATAATGTAGAAATATTCTACATTATAAAAATGTTTAAATGTACATCAGTTTAAAGTTAGAAGTTTAAATGTACATCAGTTTCAGTTGTCTTGAGGAATGTCTTGTAGAACTCTATTCTACTTTTATTTTAGTATTTTTTGGAAAATAATGAAGTTGCCTGACATTCTTCTCAATGTTTGCCTAATATAAAGCAGCGTATATTCCTCTTTCAAGTGAAATAAGTAAAATCATGAGTATTTACTCAACAGATACTTGCATTGGTAAAGTCAGTGAACTGTGAAACTGACAGAAGCTTTGAAGCAAATACATATGTATTTGGAAGAAAAAAGCCACAAATCAACAATACAAACTTTCCCAGTGGAGACTGTAAGCTTTGTATTTTCTTACTGTGAGCTACTGCTGCTTTTTACAAGTAGAAGTCGACTGGTTGCTACCTTGTGTGGTTGTAGAATAGGCAGAAAGGAGAGCATTAGCTTGAATTCTTATCAGTCTCAGGAGAATAGTTAGTGAGGATAGATGTGTAGACAAGTGTCCGTTTGTCTTTTATTAAATATCTGGTACTGCAAATGAAATATCAAATACACTTTGGCTGAGTAGGCTTTGAAGGCATGACTTGCAGTGGAGCAGCTTGTAAGTTTTGATATTCCAGTACTGCACTAGAGTACCTGCCCTCATTGTCAAACATGAAAAGTAGATATATTGAAGGTACAGATATAATTATTTTCAAGCTTACATACAGTTATCCCTTGTCCAAAAAGTTGAATGAGAGTCCACATATTTTAGATGAGTTTCTTTTTAAGAATTCTGTATTGTACAGGAGTTGTATTTTGTTTAGTCATATTTATTTCTGGACAAAATTGCTCATAAAGAAGAAAAGAAATTAGTTATTTTTTTAGAGAGTTTGCAAGGTCATCTTTTGTTTAGAAAGAGTAAAGTGAGTGAGGGTATCTTTCTGTGCCATCACCAAAGAAATAATTTTTGAAATCATTGAGATCTAAACTTCTTTCAAAGTGGAAAATTAACATGTAGAAAAAGTATTGCTTCCATTGCCAGCCATAAACAGGCATAGCTGTAATGTCTTGCTGGTAGTACAATGACTTAAATAAAAGCTGAGCTAGGAGAGCACCAATATGTTTTATTGGACAGTTGATAAGATTGCAACAAGAAAGATGCTTTTTGATGCACAGATTATTTTTAGATCACTCAGTCTCTAAAGCTGGATATTTTGTGAGCTTCTGGACTATTGCATAAAAGTTCAGAGCCAATAATAAAAATAGGGGTTTTTTTCCCTGTATATTCAACAATGATACTTCACTTAGGCTTGCTATGATGACTATAATGGGAAATACAGAAAAGTGGTATACCTGCATACATATGAACTGAAGATATAAGATTATTTTTAAAAATAATGTAAATATGTTAATTGGTATTTTTAAAAAAACTAATGCATTGTTATCTTAAAGTAAAAGAGTGTTTAGCAGGAGAAGAAAAAATAACAGTGTAAAATAGTTTTAACTATCTCATTCAGTAACTAGACTAGGATGGCTACAGAAGGTACAGAAATTCTATATATGTTCTTCTAACTTTCTGATTAAGAAGTGCACCTGCTGCTTAGTAGAAGTGAGGACTTGTGCTACAAGTTTTAACTTAGGGAAAGATTCAAGGAAAACATCCAATGTTTATGTTGTAAACAGCTTTGTTCGAATAACCTGCCATGCAAAAATTCATTAAAGCTGTATGGAATTCATGAGATGTTCATAGACATTTTTGTGGAATCAGGGAAAAATCTACCTTTAAATTAAGAACTTCCCATCAAATGTTCTGTTTTCCGTGGTGCTTATGTTGGAGAGATCTGTTAGGAATGACACACATCAGTTCTTATAGCTGTCTGCCCAAGCCTGTCTGCTTGGAGAAGTAATGCATTTTCCTGCGAGACATTGCTTTGGCATCTAAATCTCAGTAACTGGTTCTGGTACTGGTAGCATAAGTCTGTTATTGCTGCTGATGTAACTCTTCATGAAATGTTCTTCTTCCTTTAGCAGCATTAGCTGTCTCTTACTATTACTGGCTTTTTGATCTGCAAAGAGAGGAATGAATGGATCTATTCTTCCAAAGAATACCAATGGGAAGTGCAACATGGGTGGATTTTATAAAATTTGGCTGTTTCTTTCCAATATGTTTGATTAGCAATTATAGTAGAACTGTTTCCCTAGGAAAAGATTTAACTTTTTGCAAACAAAATGCAGAAATTTTGAAGTAAATGTAAACTAGGTAAGGTGGTTGGGGTTAAACTTGAATCGTTAGAATTGATGTGTTATTCACAGTGCAGTTATGAAAGGCTAGACTAAGTGACTGCTATATGTAAGAATTATTTTGCCAAACAGGCACAGTAGTCATTTGTGAACGTGCAGTGTTGCAAGGTTAAAACAAAAGCTCTCCATCTCATGTCACATATATGCCATATGAAAAATGCTGCTGCTGGTTTTTAAACAGTTACGCAACCTAAGCCAGCAAAAGTGGCAGTATTTTGGGGCAGTTCTCAACTCTTAGTTTGCTGAAAGTCATCTTTTTGAATAGGGCTCGGCTTCTGGTCTGTATGTTGTCTTTTGTGGTTTTTCTCTGTAAGTTTTGTGTTTAAAAAGAAAAGGTTTGGTTTAGGCAAGTAGGAGAGGAGTAAGTAAATATTTTCATATGCCTTTAATTTTTTAAACTTTTTTGTTAGAAAAGCTTTTTTGAAGGTAAAAAACCAGTATGGCTCTGTTGGCTGTAGCAGTTACAGAATACTAATGTAAACAGAATTTGAGTATTTCTATCATTATTTTAAAATCTGTAAAAACATCTAATAGATTCCTTTCTGACAGGTCAGTATTTTTCCAGACAATCTGTTTTCTTTCAGCCGTAATAGGAAGAAATTAGCTCAAATAAAACTGTTAGTACAGAAAATCTGCTGATTAGACCCCTTCAATCACCTGAAGTGACTGGTTCTCAGAAGGAGGAGAACAAATCAAATGCTTTCAGTGTGTTAGGACTGTTGCATGATTTTTGAGTGCTGCTTGACAAGAGTTATTCCAGAGATGCAGCATATTTATCCCTTTCTGGTTAGTGTTCCTTATTGTGTGTGAAGGTGTAGAATCAGTGAGTAAATTGGTGTGGGTATAAGTGTAGAATAAATGTAATTGATGTAGAATCACAGAATATGCTGAGTTGGAAGGGGCCCATCAGCATCATTGAGTGCCACTTCTGGCCCTGTGTAGGTCCCCCCAAGAATCACATCACGTGTAAGTTTTGATCAAAACTCTGGACTAATTTCTATAGGAGATACGATGAAGTCGCTGAATTCTGCTTAGCCTAGAGAAGAATCAGAGAATTATTGTATATACTGATCATTAGGCTAGTATGAAATTAAGATAATAAAGAAAAAGCAATTGTATATTGTTTTCTAATACAAAATTCAAGCTAGTAGAAGTTATGCTGAAAATAATTAAAAGTGGTAGTACTTTGGTTGTTCTCTGCAGAAGGTGGTGGAGGCAACCCATTGCCAAAAGATCTTCTGAATGTGATAAATCTTAAGGGGTTTTAGGGGCAACTAGATGAACTCATGGAAGAGAAATAACTTACTAGAACCAGTGTGATCCACTGAACTTCAGGTAGCTGAAGAGTGGAAGAACACTAAAGGGGAAGTATTGCTGTGTTTTCTGACATTTTATGTTCTTCTGTAGTTACTGTTACAGAGAGGATAACAAGATTTGATTTGGTACAGTACAACTGTCTTATATTTCAAAAGAATGTAGAAGAGAAATCTGTGTTTGGTTTATATGCTGGATGAATTGCATGAGTCTCTGAAACAAAAAAAATCCCCAACAAAACAAATAAACCACTAAGACTTGATATAGGTTTTTTTTATTACTTAGTCCATTGAAACAAGCATGATCAAAATTGTAAATGGGAATTTGGAAGAGTAATTATAGTTTTTTACTTAATTTTTCTTTATTCCTTGCATTCTGTTATTCTTTTTTTTAGTCTGCTGTATTGTAGAAACACTGCCGGCTGCTAAATGCAGTGTTTAAAATTCCCTAAGATTGTAAAGGATAAGCTACAAATATGGACTATCAGGCAAGCCCTGGAGATTTAGTTAATCTGACCTAGATGTTCTTTTGATGATTGAGACCTGCAGTATGTGAAAACACTTCTCAATTTCAAAATGAAACACAAGGATATCTGTTGTATAACTCAGCTGTCCTTGTAGTGACAGACACATCAATCATTTCTGAACAGGAAAGGATTTACTATAAAAAGTTTGTAGCTTTCGAGCTGTTGAGTTCATTGGCATTCGGATCAGCAGTGATATTGGAAGTTGTAAGTGAATTCAGCATTTGAATTTTACCATGTTCTAAAGAGGATTAGCTGCAAATGCAAGCAACATAGTTCTTTCTTTTTCATTTTCAAGAGCCTGTTGTGTAAGATGTTAATTCTTGACTTAGTTTTTGGTGTATTTTATGTGAAACTGCTTGGTAGATTTTAAAAAAAGCACTGAACAGGTACCTATAAGTAACTGTGAGGAGAGGAAAAAAACCAAACGAACAACTAATTGGAAAAAAAGCACGTACCTGGAAAGCTGTGTTTATATATACCACTTTGAATATGTGGGAAGACACAATTTTTCTGTAACCTTCTGGGCTAGCCTATTCTGACAGTACAGCTACACACCCAGAGATGCTCCATGTTGATGAGCTGTGGGATAGGTATCCTGTTTTAGCAAACCCTTATGTTTACTTCATAGAATGGTTGGGTAATTGGTAGGATTATATGGCCCAACATTTACTCTGCAGAACACTGTTTGCTATATATTTAGCAAAATTTTAGAGTTTTCACTGAAATTTTACATGCTGGTTCTCTGGTGTATGCTGAATTATTTCAGAAAGATGCAAGGGTAGTAATTCTGCACTTGGAGAATAGGGAAGAAGGAAATTATCTGTGTTTAAAAAAGAAAAGGTAAATTCACATTTCCAATAGTAATTGTTTCTACTGTTTTGCAACTGAAACTTAGTATTTCTCACAGCACTTTGTTCAAACTGCCTCTTTTGTGCAAACTGGCATTCAAATTTTTAAAGTTACACTTCACGTTTAAAATGTAGAGATTTCATACAATATTAAAATCTAAAAGCCTTCGAGAGTCAAAACACATGTTTCTCTGTAGGGGTGAACAGACATTTCCATGGAATTACTTTAAGCTATATTAATGTGAATCTGGACATTTGAAATAAAAAACAGAGTACACTCTCTAAATTATATTTGTGCTAAGACAAGATAGTATAAAGCCAGGAAATCCAAGTATCTCTGGAAGGGAAGGCCAAGAGCTAAAAATGATGGATGCTTTGCACACATTTTGCTGTAACCTTTTTTAGATATGTTGGACATGAGTAGGTAGAATGTGTGACAAGTCTCTTCAAAAAATTTGACTTTTCCTGTCTTTATTTAAGAATTTACTTAAGTTGAAGAACTGCCGTTTTGGTTATGGCATATGGTGCTGGGAAGGCACAATGTGGTTTTCTACACTAGTCAGAGTTTCAAGGATTGAAACCTTTTCTTTGAGCATGTGTAGCTACCATATAGCTGCAGTCTGCTTGAAACAACAAAGGAATGAGTAAGCAAAGGCTCACAACCTGGAAAAGTCAGTAACACAAAGAACTGTGGCATGCTGACAATTACACATCAGTTCCTCTATGTGCACACACATAAGTGCAAGCCTTAAATGTATTAGCTTTAAGAGTAAATATTGAGCCTTCTGTTCTGGAATAGGAATTGCCCTGCAGTTACTACACCACCTGACATCTGTATAGTAAGTATATTGGCATCACCAAATGGTGATGGTGCACTTCAGAAACATGGTTCTCTAGCTGCTAAGTTGCAGCAGTGCTGAAAACAAGTATTTCATTGTGAAGACAGTTTGGAAAAATTGGTGTAATTTTTTACCAGGAGTAATACAAAGGATTACTATAGGTAGCAGCAATAATACCCTTTTAATGTGATGATAGATGTTATTTAACGTTTCAGTTCATCTGAAGTGTATTTTAAATGAACTCTGTCAGCAGTGTACAACCAAAAAGGGACTGTCTTGAATAAGATGACTGCAATCCTTATGTTTCAAAAATGCAACTTAACATGATTATTTGTGAGCTTGGAGTTGCATTTAGATTTCAAAAAACGAACAACAGCTATGAACTTTCATTATGAATACCTGTATTATGTTTATTTTCCCTTAGAATGTTCTATGTGCAGTAATGTATTTCTTGTGGAAATATTTTACAGACTCCTGGCTTGAGAGCACACTCTGGAAGATTGCAGTGGTTTGCAAAAAAGTGTATATTAAATAAACAGGTATGACTTGTATGATGTGTTCTATGGAACTGTCATTTTATTCCAATAAAATAGTTTTGAAGTATTTTCTCGCTTGATTTTTATGTTTGTGAAAGGACATGTGACAGGCTGGTGAGGTGAACTTAATGCTGGTGTATACTTAAACAGAAATACTATTTTAGCTGAATGCACACAGCACGTATGTACACATATATAGAAAAATAATATTTTGTCTGAGGTATAATTATGTTCTTCCTTCTTTTTGAAGATGGAAACTTTGGAGCAGTTGGTAGAATCAACTCGAAATCTGTTTGAATGTGATAGAGATGAGATGTACTACCACCTGCTCCAACTGTGTGGTAAGTAAGCTTGAGATCTTATCCATGTTTGTGATCTGTTTTCCTTTGTGGTTGGAGGTGAGACATAACTCTGGAGAGAAGGGGGGGAGGAGAGGTCAGGGGTTTGTTTTTTTTTCATCTGCAGACCTGAACACTTAGTATAGTATGTGTGTATGGATGGATGTAATATATAGACTTATGTAGTAAAAGTTTTCCAATCCATGCTGTTGTCTGGTGTTATAATTTGAAAGTTAATTCTGTTTTGGCTTTCAATGTGCTTAGAGAAGAAAGTCTGCTCATCTATTATCTTCATAACTAACAGAAATCAGGGGTCCCTTGTAATTGGATCTAGTTCTGCAAGGTGCATATATTTTTTTAGTTTACTTATTTTTCACCAGCCACAACCTAACTTCTGCATCATGTACAGCCATGAGACAGTCTTGAAAACTGAAACTTCATTTCTGTGCTACAGACTTAGTGTAGGATGTATCTATGAGGTTTTCATTCTTCTTTTCTGTGTTTTTCCGTCTATGTTGGTTTGGTTATTCAGTATATTATACTGTATTATAAAGGATTAAAATGTTTTGAGATTTATTTTAAAGTACTGAAAAAATACATTGTGTTAAGATTGGATACGGAGCACTATTGTGTATGAAGCACTAAACAGTAAATTGGGACATAGAGCATTGCAAGGATTTCTGTGTACTTTAGTAATGTATGTACATATATCTATATATTGTTGAGCCATTACTGGTGTTTGATATATCTGGAAAACTTGCTTTTGAATTTGAAATCATTTTAGGTGTTCTCCATGTATATTTTTGATGCAGGTCTCTTCCCTACTGCACTTAGCTATAGCAGGTGAAGACATGAGTATTTGCCCAAAAAAATATGACCAGAGACCCCATCAGAATTTTGCTGCTTTTCATTTCCTGATGCCTTGGAAAGCTTCAGAGAAAACTGTAGCATTACCTAATTCTGGCTTTACACATACTGGTTCACCAGCAAAAATCAAGTAGGCCTGAAAATCAATCTTGTCTCAACAGGGGAAGAGCCTTCCTATTTCTCCACTCATTCTGTTCACCTCTGGCAATGACTAAGTCTGACAGTGTGCCTGCTAGGAAGAGAATCTAAGAAGATACAATTCATCAAATTCTGTCATGCAAAATTCTCAGTCTTCTTTCAGAAGACAGAACCAATTTCATCTCTTCAAAGAAGTGGAAAACATTTGTGGAAAACATTCTGTCACCATGAAAGACAAAAACCATACATAATCCTGCTTTCAACTATTTTAAATTGCCTATCAAAGCTGCCCCATGCACAACTACAGTAGGACTGTCATTGTGTACCAAAGCCATAACTTCAGATATATTTTAAGCATAGAAAAAAAGAACCTACCATCTAGTTCAAGCAATAATCAAAAATGTTGCAAACAAGGCATTTGGTTATCACAGGATAATTTATACTGGGGAAAACCTCAGGAGTCTAAGCCTAGGCTGTTTCCTGGAGGTGGGATAGCTCCAAGGTCAGATCACATCAAAGCCTTGTTTAGTGAAAGTTTGGGTGCCTCCAACAGTGGAGATCAAAAAGCCTTTCTGAACAACCTGATCCAGGATTTGATCATTCTCCAATA
The DNA here is from genome assembly GCF_026979565.1 of Vidua chalybeata. Classification (NCBI taxonomy): domain Eukaryota; kingdom Metazoa; phylum Chordata; class Aves; order Passeriformes; family Viduidae; genus Vidua; species Vidua chalybeata. Next base: position 29,462,489 of record NC_071532.1, on the reverse strand, counting down.
CACCATTGCCGTAGCTTTCAAATGTCACCTTCCGCCCTTTGCTGTGCTCTTGTGAGGAGAGACTGACTCTTGAAGAGTCAGTGAAGAATTTACAAGATCTGCATGTATAGTAGGAGAGCAAAACCTGATTTGAATGAAATGCCAAGGCAGTTTATTGAGAAGGATATTTCTGCTTTTGAGAGCTCATTTTTACCAGGGTGTAAATCGGTGGTCATAAATGCTTCACAATTGGTGACTGCAAAGCTAGAAAATGCAATGGCAACAGAAAAGCACATGCTGTAGGTATTTAAATGGGAGTGAACTGTTTTCTTTCATGAAGTCCAGATTTCTGTTTATTTGCAGTTATGTACAGTGATGCATATATAAATTTCAATTAACAGTCTCGAACAATAGAACTGATGAACTGGGATGATCACTTCTGCACTGCTTTTGAGCTGATTTCTCATTTATCTGAAAATTCCTATAATCCTTGGGGTTTTTTCCTGGCATTCTCTATGTATTAAAATAGTTTAAAACTTCAAATTTGTGATTGTATGAAGCAGAAGTACCTGATTCACTGATGAATTATTTTTCAAAGACATCATTTTGATTCACCTTAGATATGGATGTATATTCTAAATGTGCTTTTATCTGAAGTTTTAAATCTTGTTTCAGAGAGCAACAAGGACTGGGGAAAGGCTGAAGCTATTTGGACTAAAATTCAAGAAGAAAATATTGTTCCTCGTGAGAAGACACTAAATTTACTTGCCAATATATTTGAGAAAAACGGTCAGGTTGTTCCATTTGAGGTACCCAAGGTAAGTGGAGTTTAACTTTCCTAGTTAACAACACTTACGAATATATTTCTTCTTATTAAAAAAACATTAACAGATATCATTGCAGTAATTTAAATGTTTGTTTCTTTTAAAGGATAGGCCTGAAGATAGAAGTGCTGCTTCTGGGGAAGAACAGAAAATACAGATGCTTTGCAAGAAAAATGAAGCAAAAGGTAAACTGGAGTCCGCTGTGGGTTTTTCCCCTGCCATGTTAATTTTAAGGTTTCAGTTAACTGCAGAACTCTTCTGTGCAAACTTCCCAGTCTCTGCTAAAAACAGAATTAATTTCTGCATGGACGTTTGCTTTCGTATATGGAAGAGCAGAGTGTATTTCAGTGCCATTCCTTTGATTTAGTCTGTGATTAATCATTGGAAATCCATTCCTATCCATCTCATCCCAAAGCAGGGTGACAGAAGAAGAAACAGCTTTACTAGTGGGGAGGAAATCACAGAATCCCAGAATGTGTCAGCTTGGAACGGTGGATCATCTGGTCCAGCATTTTTGCTCAGGCAGTCTCATCCTTGAGCACATGGAACAGGATCCTTGAATATCTTTAGTGATGAGACTCCACAACCTCTCTGGGCAATCTCTTCCAGTGTTCAGTCACCAGCACAAATCATGCTTAGGTGGAACCTCCTGTGCATCAGTTTCTGCCCATTGCCTCTTGCCCTATTGCTCTGCACCACCAAGAAGAGCCTTGGTCCCAGTTAGTTAATTTCTAGTGTTTTCCAGGGTGCAGAGCATTTCAATATTCTGGAAATAGATATTTTCTTCATTTGTACTGTAGTAAATAACTAGGTACCTCACTTGAAAGCAGTATAGAAAATAGAATTCAGTAGGTTTAAAAATTAATTTTGCTGAATGAGAAAGATTTATAAATGCAAGACACCTAGTAATTTTCTTCTCTAAGTGTAATCAGTATATTTTATGGGTTGGACACAGATTTTTAAGCTCTGAGTTTTTAAAAAAAGAATGTATCAGTCATTCAGACATTTAACTTAGATTGTTAGTGAAATCACCATCTAGAGTTACTCAGCCTAAATATTCAGTTTATTTAGATTAGGAGTCCAAAGTTGAGTCTGGACATTCTGCATACTGGGAGTGCATTACCGTGTTACGTGTTTGAAATTAAGAATGTGTATTATGGCATACATCCTGTTTTCAGGAAATTCTTCATGCTGGTAACTGTTGGGTAAGAAGATGAGAAATGAAGAAATGTTTTCATTGAAAATCAGATGAAATCAAGGGAATGTACTTCATGACATTTTCACTAGGAAAGTGCCCTATGCCTTTGGTATCATAATTAAATCATAAATGATCAAGTGAAGAGCAGGAAGAAACTAAATAATTGCCTTAGATTTCGCAGGGAGACTAGTTTAAGACAAAAATATAAAATAACACTTCTGTGATGACTTCAGATGTTGAACGTAGCAATAAATCACTTCTGCATATTCTTTTATTTAAAGGTGCAATATTTGAGAGAAGGTGGTCTAGAGCTATTGGGAATGAAGGGGAAAAAATGTCCCAACTATGCTGTAAAACAATTTGTCTTCTTGGAAAACTGTTCTCTTGGCCTTAAAAAAACCCTAAAAAAACTAAGTTGTTACTTCTTTTTACATAACAGTATCATGTAATTTTGGTGTGAATGTAATGGGGCAGCTTTTTGATGGGAAAAAGATTAACTCAATCTAGTTATGTAACTATTCAATGAACTTTCCAAGTCTGACACGTTTTGATAATCTGTTCTCCAAAGTGCTTGATTTATGCAAAGTCATATTTTCATCTTTGTCTTGATTCCTCAGTGTGAGAACTAGACTCTAGGGGATCATGTAACACATATCCCAAACAGTCACAATTGCTGAAACAGATTTGACTGTCTTGAGAACTGAGGCTTTCTTGGCAAGTTGTCACTTTTCTAACAAATCTTTCTACTTGCAATAGCTGGTATAACACAATATGATTTTGAAACCAAGAAATTTCTCTTTTGAATGCTAATATATTTTAATAGTTTTAGATGCCATCTGAAGAAGTAATAAGCTGGTAATACCTGATCAGGGGTATGTCTCAATTCAAGATTGATCTAGGTATGCTTCAAGCATGCTTTTTGCAGAGATGCAAAATGAAGTTAAGAAAAAAATCTGAGTAGGATGATCATAGGACTGACATACATAAGAAAATTTAGAGAAATATTTTTATTTCTTCATTGAAGTAGTTATTACAAAAAAAAAAAAAATTAAATCTATTTCCTTGTAGAAGGAGATCTTATATGTTATGGACTGTGATAATTGATGGTAACATATGCCTGACTAGTAGCCAGGTCTATTTCTGTACCCAGCTGATGAAAGTAATATTTAAACACAAAATCTTAGTTCAGTCTGAAGACAGCAGAGCTTTTGTAGGAGTCTCTAAACATAAGGAATTTTTGGACTTAGAAAAAATAGAATTCAAACAGACATTTATGAGCAGAAAAACCTATTACTAGTCAGCTACATTTTTATAAGTCATTAGTTGCATTTCTAGCAGGTTATACTAGAAGGGTCAGAGGGCTATTGTTCTTGTTGAATGTGGTTGCTAGTACATCAGATTTCAGAGCAGTGGAAAGAAAAATGTCTTCTCACTGAATATAAACTTGAACACTGAATGCTGGTGATCAGCATCTGAGCAGGCAAGAGAGTTCATCACATTGCTGCAGGCCAAACTAACTTCAGACCTCTAAGTAAAAGTGGTGGAGGATTTCAGGACCTTTCTTATGTGGTCCTATTGTTGTTTCATTGCTCTTTTGGTTGACAGTGCAGTCACTCTTGTAATGTCAGACTCTCTTGTATGCATGAAACTGAAGTGCACAGAAGTTAATTTAATTTTTACTAAGACCCTTTGTCTCTGTTCATATATATATTTAACAAACTTCCAAGCATACAAAGTAGATTATGAATGGCTGTGGTAATTATATTTATTAACTTGATATAGGGGTCTGTGTGATGTAAATAATAAATTTTATGCGTAGCCATTTCTGTGCCTACGTTTCAGGGGGTTTTTGTGTATATTTTTTGGTTGAAGAAGTTTAAGATGCAAACTGAAAGGCATACCAACAGTTTTGATTAAAATTCCTTAACACACTGTACTAAGTGCAATTGGTGTAATGCTTCTTATGACATTAAGATTCAAATGAGTTATCTTCATCTTTACTTTCAAAGTAAAAGAAAAAAGCTTAATGCTTAGCTGTGAAATTTGTGGTGATAGTCCAACTATTTCTGATAAGTTTTAAAGATTACTGTGGCTGTGATTTGAACTAGCAAAGGGATTATTTAATGAGTCATTAAAAGAAATGTGCAATCACTGTTTAGATGTAAAAGATCATTTGTGGTTCTTAACACAGCTTTCTAACATATGTTACAGCATGGATGGCAGTCCTAGCTGCATGTTTATAGCTGCATAATCTTGTTTCAGAAAAATAAATGACTGAAAACTGTGCTTATCATTTTTCCCCCTTTTTGGTAACATCTTTTCATACACTGACAGTTATTGTGAATGCATGAAATAAAACTGTTAATCAGTCAAACAAATGCAGTGTAGTTTACTTGCTAAATATCTGTATATTTGTAAATTGTATGTTCTGTATAAATCTTGTCGTAGCCAAATAATTTGATCTCCCCATATTGGAATCGCCTCCTATATTATTTGTTAAATGCTGTTGTGATCATGCACCAGACACTGTAACTGTATACCCCAGAATTAGGTGTTGCTTTAAAAATCCTGAGTCTTCCCCTTCTAACCAGCTATTGAAGCAACAGCCACATATAAAGGAAGAGCAGTAGCAAACTTTTTCTCCTGTAGAAGTGTGTGTTGATTATTTGTATACAGGCAGTTTTTAGCAAGCTGTGATCCGCAGCTCTGGGCTTAAAGATGTAAGCAAAAGGCTACATAGATTTAGGACAGACCTTTTTCAGTGATTAGGTGACATCTTTCTGTGATCAATGTTCTTGCAATTTGACATTTCCTTTTGGCTTTCTTGCTCTTTTTTAGAGGCCTACAATATTTTTAGGAGAATGCAGAAGAAGGATGAGTCTCATTATCGTTCCTGTGAGATCCTTATAAAAGCATTGTTAACACAGAATTGTCTTGATGAAGCCCTTGACGTGAAACGCATGTAAGGCTTTTCTTTGTTTGGGGGACTTTTATTGGCTCTGAGAGAGGGGTTAAATAATTTCTGGATCATTTTCAGGTTAGTCCTTATCTTTTTATGTGAAAACAGGTCATGACTAGTGATTGGGAGCTGTGGTAAGAAGTACACCAGTGTTTTATAGGGTGATATGCCACATTTTTACAAAGGTACTAGAGTGACAATGTGTATTGCTAATAACTCATTTCAAATAACAATCTGAACAAATGTACTTGGCATCAGAGTTGAAAGTCCACTCTTCTGGCAGTCTGCCTTTTCCTCTTTAGAGCAATATCCAAACAGACAAGATTCCTTCACTTAGCTGCCTGTGAGCCTTCCCCTGAATGCCTGTCCCTGCTGCTGTATTATCCTGCCCACGCTCCCTGGCAGCTGGCTGCCTGCCAAATGCAAAATGGTATGTTTGACTGTGATGCCAATGGCTAGAGATGACCATAAACCTTAGATCCAACTCTTACACTTCTGAAATAAATCCAACCTGCTGTCATGAATTATTAGAAGGAAAGGAATCAAATTAACCTTTAGTGAGTTGTATGATATGGCACTTGCTTTCATTATTGCCTGCAACGTGTTCTGGTCAGGTTATAGGCTTTAAAGTGTTGTGACTTGTCAATGTAGATTTCAGAAGAACAAGAAGTTAAGTTTAAGGGTTTTAAGTCTTTCAATTTAGTCAACTAAAACAAGACTGGTGGTTGTCATCAAGTGTGCTCACTGAATGAATACAGTGGATTTGAAAGTGCTTGTAGGTGAATTACCTAATTCATAGAGTACTGTAAAAACCTAACACGTTTTAGAGCCAACTTAGTTTCTGATGTCTAGGAACAGTCTAGTGTAAGATGAGATTGATTTATTTTACTGTTTCCTTTAGAAGTGTTTAGACTGGGGAAATGTCTTGCATTGAAAAAGTGTTGGAGTTCTGCTTTCAGAAGAACAAATACTCATTTTTCAAATAGCTCTCAGCAACTGGGCTTTATGATAAGTAATGTTTGTGCCTGCAGGATATATGGCTTATATTAAGGGAAAACTAAATCAGTTTATCAAATTGATCTCCCTGTAATGCAAATAACTGATAAATCTTTGCAAGTAGAAGATGGAGGGGAGATGTTTCAGGGAATACAAGGAACGTTGATAAAATTTAGGTAGTTTGTTTCAGAGAAAATACTCAATTATCTAAAGATGTATTGGAAGGTTCTTCGGGGAAGAAGCTTGAAACACAGTGTTTCAATACTGACGATTTGTACATGGATCCACTGCTTCCCTGCTCTACAGCTCAAACACACTTGTAAGGAAGATGCACAAAGTAGTGTATAATACCAGCAGTAATTTGCAGATTGGAAGAGAAGAAAGAAGTGGTGGTTTGTTCCTAGTATTTCAAGGATTCAGAATTGTCACTTTAGATAAGTGTTGTAGTATGTAAATTCAAAATTCAGGGAAAAAATAATTTGAAATGCTGAAAAGATCGGAGATGTGTTAAGCCTTTAAAGTTTGAGAAGTTTAGGAGTAAAGTAATAGGATTTTATAAAATGTTTTCTTCTTGGTTACTGGTCAAAGCCAACGATGATCATAAGCCTTGTGCTTTTCACAACTCTCCTACTCCATCTCGTAGCATAGAAATGCCAAATAATGACAATCTGAGAAGCTTCTGACAGCTTACTGTTGCATCAAGACAGAAAATGCTTCATATTGGTCGTGTTCATTGCATATCTGTGTGGCTTTTTTCCTAGTAACAAAATAATGCTTATATCAAGCATTTTTAAAAGCTTTTCTGGATGCTTCAGAATTTTTCCAGCCTCATACTAAAAAGATTATCTCCTGCAAAGCCTAAATGTGTGGTGGCCTGGAACTTGTGCAGCTCCTAATATTTTCATAAAATACAGGAAAGCTACCTTCATTTAGATACATATTACTCATTTTACTGTTTGAAGCCAAATTTGAAAGGTAAATAATATGTAGATAGTCTTACTGTGCACATTAGCTCAGGCAACAAAATAACTACTTTTTTTATAATTTAAAAACACCCAATAACTTCAACCTGAACTGAAAAACTTCCATGAGAAAGTGATGCGGGAGAGTGGGGTAGCACTCCTACCCTGCCTTTGAAAGAAGCAAACACCAGACATCCCAAAACATTACTGATCTGTTGGTCAACCCAAGTGTAGTTGCTTTCACATTCTACAACTGTTTAGAGGGATATTTACTGCATTTAGTCCAAGAAGTTTTAAATAGAAATTTAGGAGTATTGGAATGATGGATTAGTTCTGTAATAGTAGCTAACATCTATTTAATCACACTGAAGATTGGAAGATTGGAGAAAGTAAATCCTTTGTTATATGTAATTTACAGTCTCATGCATGAATTGTTGACTTAAGGGCTTTGACAGATGGGACAAAGGGGAAAAAAAAGGCAGAACTGAGCAGTGGGTGCTTAGGCAGGGATTAAGGGGATTGGTTGGGAGAGGAAGAAAATCCTGAGTCCAGTGACTGCATTTGTGAGCCGGGGAGGCTGAAAGTGACTGAGAGGATAGTCATATTGTGTGCAATGTGAAGGATTTTCTTGGGATTGAGGAGAACAATTTAGCAATGACCCTGCTTACCTCCCAATCCGCTCAGCCCCTAAGTTCAAGTAGGTAGGCTGCTCAGTTGTTTGCCACAAGATGATCAGTGAGGTTTATCTTGATTGCTGATATGGTAAATGGTAATGCCCCCCTTTGCTCTGTAGAGATTTTGTAATCTAGAAATGAACATTTGTAAAGTTATCCTTATATATTAAAAATGGGGCTTGACTCTATGTCATTTAGGAGCAGGAACATTCTGTAGTATAAGGCCAATGTGATTGCTGGTTAGTCTCTCTTGACTAATTTCCAGAGTGTTAGAAAAGCTTTAGCAGGGTTACTAAAGTAAAGGCTGTCTTTGCTGTACTTACATGAAGTTTTGTATTACAGGAGACGAGGAATTGATAAGCGAAATAAAATTTTAATGTGGCTAAGGCAGCAAATGTAGGATGTTCGCTTTAAAACCTGTATACATCTAGATGACAGAAATTTGAAAATTAATCAAACAAATGATATGGTGTTAGTTCATAATATGCTTTAGTTTATGTTTAAAATATACAGTGCTGAAAATAAATGTTTCATTTTTATTGCTGAAAGAATAGTTTTATATTTTATAATTATGGTGACTATTGAAAAAAGAAGAAAAAGTATCCAGCTTAGGATACAACAGAACAATGCAGGGCATGCAGTTATTTTAGTCATCTAATATGTCAGCATTCAAGAATCTGAACCGATTGTTTAAAAAAAATCTTGTACTTTGTTTCTTTTGTTGCTCACTTCCAACTTTGTCATCTGTCAGAATGCAAAAAAAAATTATCCTTCTATAACCATTGACAGGATAACACAAAAGCTGTCTCCAGGTCGATATTTTGCAGCAATATTTTTAACATACGAACAGTAGTTTTTATAATTTCACCTTGGTGCTCAACCATTTATTATCGTATCAGAAGCATGTCAGTAATTCCTTTCTAAATGTCTGCTTCTTTTAGTGCTGAGACCCACATCAAGGGCTTCACACTGAACAGTGCTGCCAGCAGCCTCCTCATCATATCGCAAGTTAGGCGGGATTATTTGAAAGGTATGTCACAATGCTTGACCTTTACGTCACATTAATGCCTCTGCAGATTTTTCTTGTAACGCCCTTCGAATACTTGGATAAAGGAGTCCATTTAGCAAATTACCTGCTTATCAAGAGCCTTTTGTGGTAGCTGAGAGACGTAAATTACTGTACATGCATTTATAATACAGCTTGAATATGAATGTACTTGTCATTTGACCACTTAGTCCAGTTTCCATTCCATTTAACACAAGATGGGTTTTCTTAAGATGAATCACAGCTCTTCAGACATGCAAAATTTGTGCTCCAGAACGAGAGAAAGTACAGGCTTTCAAGTGCGTTAAAATTCACAGCACAAGTCATTTTGCTTTGGAAATTAACATACTTTAGAGCATCTGAAACAATTCCCAGCAGTTGTTTCTTGCATATTGTGTTGGTTGTGTGAGATACCAGATGAGTTAAATTGACTGTTAAATGTGCATGATTGTGAACTAAATGATTATAATATTGATTTAAAAACTTAATCAAATACTTTTTAATAGTTCTCAATACCAACAGTAACAAAATACTCTGGTTTTCTTTTTAATGTAACAATGATGATAGTGAAGAAAATGGTGGCTGAAAAGTACCTAAGGGTACCCAACAAGATAGTGCATAAAGTTTACCATTTAGTACATTTTAGTTCTCAGCATTGGCTACTTTGCAGCCTAGAGATCAGCTCCACAGTATTATGTCCTGCTTATTTAGTTGGGCTGTAGAACTCTTGTGAGAGAGGAAAACTCTGCATGCAGGGATTTGTACATGCAGGCCAATGTCTTTTATCTCCATGCAAGTCGAAGTACAGTGCTGGTACATATTTTTGTCAGTACCTTTAGGCATTAAAGCAACTATGTACAAATTTAGTGTATTATTTGAGTTGAGTTTATAAGGCCTACCAAAAAACCCATTTTTGATTGTGCCATCATTACATTTAATTTCATTCCATCATGCATAGCTGTGCTAATAACCCATACCCATGTAACATCAGCTATGTTAAAATAGTCAAGATGAGCATTTAGACACATCTTCTCACTTGTACTCTTTGTTTCCTGTGGCTGATAAACCAGTCTTCTTCCTCATTCAGCCTCCAGTTTCATGTCATTGGCAGGTGTCATCCACTGAAGTATTTGTGATGAATGCCATTGCTCCTTTTGCTCTTTGCAGATCTTTTTTTGCAGCTTTCAAGGCCTTCACCTGACTTTCCTGTCTGATTTTATTCTAATAAATCTTCTGTTTTCTTCTCTAATATGCCATGAATTTGACCAGTTCTTCCTGAATGTTGCACACCAAAATTCTTCCCTTCTTCAGAACATCAGTGTGGTTTCTATATCCTGCCAGTCTATTGCACTGACTATATGGGGTTTTTGTAGCCAGCATACTTAGTTCTCTGTCACATTAACTCTCTTCTTTGCTGTACTCTAAAAATCTTACTTATTGCACAATGCAAATTTCTCTAGTCTGTGGAATAACATTACTTTGCAAAATTATATTTTCTTTTATCTTGTGCATTGAAAAAACTTTATCTGACAGTTTTATTGAATAGTCACACTTAATCCTTGTTTCTATTTTAATTTGAGAGATACTGCTTGTCATTGTCTAAGTGAAGCCTTGAAAATGCAAGCTACTAAGTATTTCAGCCATACTGGTGATTTTCTAAGGCTCATAGATTACCCAAAACATCTTTGGGCATGGTGTTTTTGTAGTCTTTTGTTGCTGAGCTCCATTTGACCTACATCCTGTGATGGCTTTCACTTGTGTAAAACCTGCTTACTTTACCACTTGCATACCTCATTTAGTTCATCAACATTCTTTGCTGTGTAATGTGGTACAGTTAAAAAGTTTTATGGAGGCCCCTAAGTGTAGTAGCTCTGATATCTTCTAGCAAGAACTTGGTAAAAACCAGGTTGTTTAAACAGAATCAGAACTTGAGGTAGGAAATTTGCAGAGATTACAGGATAGCACTTTGAAAGATGCATGGTTGATTTTCACAAGCATATAGTTACCTGCAGAATTACCCACTATGCTACTAGTACCTAACTTCTTGCAGTAGTTCTGCACATATGCAGCTTTCAAATCTTTCTCTGTCCTTGTTCTTGAGAAGGCTGGTTGTACTCTGTGCTGGAGGGAGACCCACACCTAGTTAGGAGAGAATTTGAACTTGGCATGTGTTCTGAGATTGTTTTTTAAATGTTGTGAATCTTGCCCCCGCCATGTATTGCTCCTTTTTTCCCTAAAAAGAATGTGGGGAAGAAAAAAAACTTCCTGTGAAGGAAGGCTAAGCATAGAGGATGTTTTTTGCTTCCTCTCACGTAAAGGGTAACGCTTGGTTTCTGCATTACCTGCATATTGAATTGGAATGGCAATGCTGTGGAGTTCATGTGGGTGTATATTATGCTAGAAGTGTTATCCCTTGGTATTATAATTATCATCTGTGATTAATCCTGCCTATGCTCGTAAGGACGAAGAGATTTTTACCAGAGGGGCATGTCTTTCTGTGTGTGTTTGCTCATGGGTAACGTACATTGACAAGAATTCTGCTTGGAGAAACGAGGGTGACTTCATCAGCTGTGGGTTTGGGGAATTTGTGGCAGACGGACAGGAGATTGACCTTGTGTGTTTTTAACATATGTAATTGCTGTAATCTTAGGAGTTTCTGAGGTTGAGTTCTCAGTTTTTGTTCTTGCAAGGAGACTTGTATTAGTCTCACATAGTTCTATTTAAAAATTAAATTTTGGGAAACAAAGCTTTCATGCACACTTAAAAAGAGATCAGTATTATAATTCAGCAGTTTCTGTAACGAATACATTTTTAGGCTATATTTATTCTTAAATATACAATGTTTTTGGTTTTTAGTAAAGGAAATTGATTGTGGTTTGGAGAAGAAAAGAGTCAGGTCTTCAAAATCTTAAGAGAGTATATTTATGGCACACCTGTTTTTCTTGAGCTGGTTACAAACACTATTTCAATGTTGAAAGTAGCTTAATACTTCTTATTATGAGATATTACAGCCTTTCAATGTAAATTATTGTTGAAAGTTTTTATTATATTTATTTATTTGTTATATTTATATTATATTTATTTATTTATTATATTTATTTATTTATTTGTATATATATTTTCAAGTTAGAATTCACTCTAGTGATTGCAGGGCTTAAAGAAATTTTTTTTTGTCTACATATTTTAAATGGGTAGGATTAAAGATACCAGCAGCATGGTGCTTTTTGAACTTTCTGATTTCTGCTTCCCTTATTTCTTTACGATTGTTAGATGCCTTGGCTGTTCTAAAAGGAGTGCTTGACAGTGGTGTGTTGCCTACTAGACCAGCAGTTATTGCTCTCATTCAGGCCCTGGCAGAAAAAGGAGATGTAAAGAACCTGCAAGTACTTGAAAACATCCTGGGAGACATCACCAAATCAGTTGGTTTATCTGACTCACTAATGCCTAATGCAATTGCATGGGCTCATACGAAAAGGTAAGTATTTCTAGGACTATGTATTTAATATCTTCTGCAGTGAGCTGGGAAATATCTTGCATTATCCATTTCATTCTGTGTCCATTTTTACAGTGTCCCAGATGCTAAAATTCTAGTTGAGTATAGTGTGCATTTCTGTTCTGGTATTGTCTCCTATACAAATTTGGGGTTGAAAATTTAATGAAATACAGGGATAATAAATGTGAAGCATTAAGGGATTCTTTGGTGCTGTAATTTAGCTTTGATACCTTTGTTCCAGTGTGCACCTAAAGCCTTTCTTTGGTGTTCCTTGGTGTTTCCTTGGTGTTAAAAGCTCTATGAAATCTGAAAGTAAAATGGAATTACTTTGTCGAATGTAGCACGCAGAGATCATGCATATATTTTTTTTTGTGGCTGTTGTTGTTTGGAAACAAAAATATGCTACCTGTTCCAGCAGTTGAAATGGCAATATATTCTTGAAATATTATTGTCTTTACCTTCAAAATATAAAAGCCAGATGTGTATCTGTGGAGTGAGGTTTTTTTTCCTTGGGTTTTTTTTTTTTTTGGTAAGAACTAAAAAAGCTTGGCTGACGCTTTAGGCCGCAGTTTAGTTATCCTAGTTATCCCCACACTTTCTAGTATCCTGTGATTCAGCTGTTTAATTCAGTATTGTGCTCTGTGTGCATTTCTGGTTTAGTTGATACATTGGTACTGTGCTGCTTTGTCCTTTGTTTAAAACTGCATGAGAAAGCACCTGGAGGAGAGAGGGCAAAGTCAGCTTCTCAAATATACCAGTCTTCAGGAATCCTACATATTCTGTTGCTTTATTTCAAACTAGTTTTGTTGGGTGGGCCTCCTGTGCCTGACTTGGCAGGAAAGCTGTAGAGCTCTGTAGTACATAACAGATTCCTGGTTGCCTCAGGCATGCCAAGCCACAGGGAGCAGATCCCAGTGGTCCTTGGCACACAGTTCTAGTGCGTGGACTTCAACCTAAATTAAATGCTTGAGATGGGAAATATACTTCATTATCTGTGTTATAAGTTGCTTATTTTCCTGTATTTCCATGCCATAAAAGTGTTGCAAAGTCAGGCTTCGCTCTTTAAGATGGAAACTGGTGACAAGAATAAATAAATAAATTGTTGTACGCAGGTAGAGCATCAACTTTTCCCATACCAAAACTAACCTGATGTGTGGAAAGACTGAGCAGTGTAAATAATATGCACCCTATATATTCTTAAATACCTTGTAATCTGTACCTTTATAACTCTGAAAAACAGATTCTTACAGATATTTCCAATACAGTGTTCATTTATTGGTAGATCCATGTTTCTGATTCCATTTTCAAAGCATTTTTCATAGCTTTCACATGTGCTGCATTGCTGCTTCACCTAAAAGCATTAATTGTGCTCAGTTTTCTTTTTCAATTTAATTAGGTTTTAGAGTGGACTGGTAAGAGATGTTGTCATTTGAACTTTTTAGAATGCTGGAAGTAAAGTTTACACTTTGGTGAATACTTCCTGCATTATTTTACTAGCATTTGCTATATTTAAGCCTTAAGATTAAAAGCATATAGATGTAATGACCAAATGACATTTAGTATTGTCTTTTGCATCCAAAAGGGCAGCCATGGGAAAAATCAGGTAAATAATTAATTACATTGCATAAAAATACTTAAGTTGCATGCATTAATTATTCAGATACCTTCTGTTAATGTTTAGTTTTTGCCTTCTTGATCTGCAGGATGCATTTTCCTAAAGCAGCAAGCTGAACACTTCTTTCTTAATGAGGAAAAAAGCGTGTCCAAAATACCTAAACTTTGTACAGGTCAAAGACCATTAAAAGTTATTTATTAATTGATTTACTCATTCAGTCGTAAATTGTTTCACTTTTACAATATCTGAGTGAATAAAATGTTTTTGGTCAATGTTTTTTCATCAACTATTCTTGGTAAATACAAGCTTGATGTAGAAAACAAAAACTTTATTGTAATTACTTCTTTAGGTTTAGAAATCTTGATTTCAGAAACTGAGCCAGTTCAATCTCTTTTCCTAGCAATGACCTTGATGCTGCTGTGAAATACCTTGAGCCTCTGCTTATCTCTGGTGCACAGAATCCTGATCAAGCTGTCAGAAGTATTTCCTATTTGTTAAGAAAGGTGTCTGAGGAAGGATTAGAACCAGCTTTGGAAAAATGTAAGTTAATTGCAATGATATTTAAATATTCTGACTCGACAGAGGTGTTATGAAAGAGCTATTATATGTAAAACCTGCTCAGTCAGCATAAATCATGCCTGTTAAGTTTACAGAAGAGGCTTTTCAATCAAAGATTTTCCTTATGTACCCATCATTTTGCAGTTGGTGCAATGGCAGAACGACTGGCCAGTCAGTGTGGAATTTACAGACCTGTCACAGATCTTTTCCTTCAGTATATCAGTGCAGACAGAGTGGATGATGCCAGATCATTGATACAGGTAATGACATAACAAGAGGTACAGAAATGCTTAGAGCTCTTCAAAGGTTAACTGAGAAATTGTCAGAAAGAGATGTTGTGCTGCATAGGCTGCTACTGGGATGCATTTGAATTACAGTGTGAGTAGCAGTGCACACTTTAGACTAAACCATGACCTCGTGCTCTAGTACTGAGAGTAGCAGTGTGTGCCAGAGTCAGGGGTATTTTCTGTCTTCTAGTAACATGAAGGAAATAAAGGAAGTATTGGTATACTGCAAATATTTTTCTCCAAGTTCTCTGTTACATGTCAGTTGTTTCTTGCAAACCATTTCCTTGCAACTTCTCACCTAATTTCCTAAGTGCTGTAAACACGGTATCTTACAGCTGTACAGTTTCCAAAACAGAAGCAGGCAATGATTGCTTGTCATGGACTTAACTTCACTTGGTTGCTATAATATTGTATATTGTATTCAGGGTTTATTAAGAGCTGAATTTGCTTTCTATTTGACTGTCACAGATGCATTAAAACCCAAATGTTGGTCTCTGGGTCACAGTCTCAGCTGAGTTTGCAGGAATTCTCAGGAATTGAGACAGCTGTATTTGTGCCATTTGTGCAGAGCTAAAGACAAGCCAAGCAAGAGGTGGGATGAACTGTGGGTGCTGGAAACAGGCTCTGTCAGGAGGCTCAGCCAAGCAGGTGACAGTCCAGCAGTCAGACTGATGTGTGCATAGGCTCCTGCCTCAAACCAAGGCCTCTTATCATCTCCTGATAGTGCATGCTACCGATTTACCAGTTCCTAAGTATTTTAAACTCTTAAAGAAAAAGCTCTGCTTCATCCATGGCATATTTGATGATATTCCAAGACACTACCAACAAAGCTGTTCAGTTACTTCTGCTGCAGTGTGAGGTGTACTATTTGTAATCCCCTTACTTTGTGTAGGGCTGTGCCTAACTGGTCATCTGAATATTAAATGAAAAGGAGACTACAATTTTGCCATAAAACCCTCTTGCTATATAGCTTGAAACATGAAAATGCCAAAAAATTCTCAAGTTATTCCACTCTTCCTGATTTGTTGATTGCTCTTTGATTGACGTGGACCGAGTAAATGAAAATTGGGTATGGGTTTTGCTTTTGTGAAGATACTGGTGTTTTTTCATTTTTTTAAGTAAAATCATAGTATTCCTAAAATTTTCCAGAACATGGAGTAATATCCATGCATATATTCCTGAAACTTGTTACAACAGCATCCAACTGTTAGAATTAAGTTCATGGCTCTATAGCATACTTGAAATAACATTGTATACATTGTATCTTAAGGGGCAATTTAAAAATACCTTGTTATAAGTGGATATTTATGGGTAAGCATGAATTAGAACTTCTGTGTCTAGGAGAAAAATAGGGGGTTTCATGGCTCAGGAAAAACTTTGAGCGGTGTTTAAACTTTTGTGACTGCTATGTGGATCAATATAGGATTCCTGCTATATAGGAATCCACTAACTGAAGGCTAGGAATAATCACTCTCCATTGTTATATTTTGGAAAGTAAACAACAACCTAAATGAACTATTTTTCTTGTAATCTAACATATTAGTATAGATATGGAGGCTCCTTGCTTTCAGAAATGCATCAAAGAGTGTATATAAAAGTTTATGAAGCAGCTGCAGTGACTGCTACTATCTGGAGGGAGAATGCTTTTACTGATGAGAGTCAGAAGGGATTTGATATTTCAGCATGAAAGGGAGCTGTGGATAACATTTCTCAAATTAGACTCTTTCCTCTGAGAGCAGTTACTGACAGCAAGTGAGAATGGCTAGAACTGTTAATAAAATATTGCAAGTTTCTCTCATCAGTGCTTTGCCTCTATTTAGCACCATGAAGCCACTTCTTGTCTGTTTGCCTGAAGGAATGAACCTTCGTATCTTTTCACCTGGACCTTAAAGAGCTTGTAAACCATATTACTTATACAGAATGCTCATCATTGGCATAACCCAAAATTTCTTGTTTGCCTATGTCTACAATACTAGTAGAATGTAGGAAAATCATGGCATATGTTTTCATATGCACAATATTCTCTTTTTCCTGTGCATTTTGGTACTGATATTGTAGAGCTGTTTAAAAAAACACACTTTACATTTTTAAGAGTTCTAAGATTGACATCTTTGAGGAATATAAACTTAATATTGTCTTGTATATTTTATTTTTTCCTTGTTTCTAAAGTAAGATAGATTTTTTGATTTTTATCTGGTCTGTCTCAAACTTTTCTAAGTTTAACTTCTCTCTCTCAAACCCTGTCTATTGCAGTTAAAGCCTTTTATAAAATAGAGAGATTGAAATCAGTCCTTTGTATGCATAAGTGTAGGTAATTATACTTTAAAGAGAACTTGCTTTGTACATTTTAATTTTTATAAAGAAACGAGCAGTTATCTCCCTGACACCTTATTAAATGTATAATTAACCTTATGATCCCTAGCTCACTTGTGAATGCTTGGCAGTATAATTGGAGAGGAATAGTGTTTCTCTTTTTCATTCTTTTGCAGTCCTAAACCTCGTTTTTGTGGTGTATTGAAGTATTAGTTTAATTCTTTCCCCTATTGTTTTAAACAAACTTTATCCCTACCATTTTAAAAAGGTTTACCAATGAGGTGCATAAAATGGAACTTGGTCTGTGGTTAGTTTTTTGGTTTTCTTGTCAAACTAATATTCAATTATTTAACTTGTAAATCGGTAATATATTAGTGAATTGTTTTGTAATTGGAAATTTTCATCTTAGTAATTTTGTTTAGTAGTAACCTACTCATGTCTGCTACATTAATCATTTCTTTGTCTTCAGAGGTGGGATGCAATAGTTCGGGAGAGGAGAACTTTAGGGCGTTTTGTGGTGAGAGCAGCATCTCAACCTGGACAGGTACAATATTTTTTTCATGTATACAGTTTTATATGCCGCAAAATACTATTTCCTCAACCTTGGTTAAAGTGTTTTGAATTTCACAGTTGACAGCTTTAGTGGGTTTCTTGGGGAGGAGGGAGGTTAATTTGCAGAGCTGGTTATATTTAAAGTACAGTTGACATTATCGAGCATGATGGAAAGGAGGGTGTACTTAATATTTTTCTATTGTTTCAGTTATTTCCTGCATTTTCCATGTTACGTTGTATATCCTACAAACATTGTGCTTAGAATGTTTTACTGCATCATCCAGTTCAGTATCACAACCTGAAAGTCCTTATTTTATTGGCTACATTGTATGAATACAAATGCAAGTTAAAACTTCAGCCTCTCTCTGATGATAAAATGCCTCTGTGTTTACATTAAAAGACACATTTCATATTACTTGTTGTGGTGGTTGGCACATGTATCTAGTTGGAACATCTGTTTAGATTCCTGGCCTTGTCCTCATTCCCTGTAATTTGAAATGCTCTAGTTATGTACTTGCTCTACTCCTATTGCTCCCTCCTCCTATGGCCCCTTTAAAGTAAGCAAAAAAACCAAAACAAATAAAACACAAATCCAAAGGCCAACAAAGAAACTCCAACCCCCCCCCCCCCCCCACACACACACACACACACGTGTGTGCCTTAGCACACACAAAAAAAAGTCAAACACACCCCCACCCCTCAAACCCAGCACTGAACAACAACAACCAAAACAACCCTGAAATACACACCCAAGCAAACCCATATGGATTTCTCTTTCATAGAGGAGCAGCATCAGGAGACATTTAGTACACAAACTAGAATAAATATTTTTTCAAATGAGCCAAATGCACATTTTTGTTTTATGGAAATTGCCATTTAATACTAGTAGATTTAAAGTTCCTCTGTTGACGTGATGATGATAAATATGATGTGATAAACACTATTGTTTGGTGTCTATAAGAAGGAACGAAAAACGTGTAAGTTTCCCAGCTCATCAAGCTGAAATTGTACTAACACATCAAAGTTGGTAGTGTGTGATAAAGATGTTCTTAATTTCAATAAGCTGCTTTTAATTTAAAACCTAAGAATTTTTGAAACTGCAGTCAGAGGCTGAGGGAAGGCGATTCCAAATTTAAGCACATCAGTTAGTGATCTGACTCCTTTTAAGCATTGATCAAAGCTGCCACTGACCTCTGGGTCATTGAAGGATGCTGAGTGTTTTGCCGTTTTCCTAAATTGGTTAAAATCCTGTCATATTCTTATTGATACATTACCTACCTGAAAAAAAAAAAAAGACACTACTGTTCAGGATTCTTGAGTACAGATTTTAAACCCTTATTACATTAATTGCATTTTGTGCTTAATTTCTTTTACTATTTCGTATCTGCAAAATTTTGTGAAGGAAATTATTGTATATACTTTGAGTCACACAGTCCATTCTTTGTTACCAGTACAGTTTATCTCACTTAAAAAAATGTGCAACCACTGTTCTGAATTTGGTGACTTTATTTTGTTCTTTAAGATTTCAAGTTCATGGGGTCTTTTTGTATGTGCATTAAATCTCACAGGCAAAGAGGATTGAGGCACTTCTAGAACTGATTCCTGAGCATCTCGATCCAGCAGCGGCATACCGGTACCTCTTGAGAAGTTATGGTAAGCTATGCTCCTTGGACCAGTGTTTTAGTACGAGCTCTGGTGACATTCAGAAAGGTCATGCAAACCCTTACTTGCATTACAGTTCGAGTCATAAAGAGGTGCAGGGGTTATCTGAGGTTTTTCTTGTTTCAGTCTGTTGGGTCTGTTGCTGTCATGGCTGTTAGAATGAAGGAGCAACCAGCTGACACAAGCTGTGAATTCTTTACTTAGAACCTAAAGTAGGGGCTTCATAGAATAAGAAAGAATCCATCCTAACCCATGGGCAAAAATGCTGTAGAAATGAATGGCTTTTAAAATAAATTTAGCTTTTTCCCCCCCAAAACATGTAGTAATAATGGTTCCTTTTGTGTGTGTGTGTGTGTGTATATGTTTCAAAATCACAAGTGATTTGTTCTATCAATAATATGGAACAATCTTATTGTTATTAGTGTAAATTATTTATGCATCTTGTAATGTTGCCAAAGTTAGTATTCCAGATGCCTTCACTTGAATTTACATAAATAGTTGAGCTACTCATCAGTTCTCTTTATAGCTGAAGTCAGAAGTGAGCACCTCTAAAAAATCAAGTTTTTAGTTTAAGTATGTTTATTTACAAGACTCACTCTTGAAAAACCAGGACATACAGTGCCTATGGCAACACTCACTTGGAAGCTTGCATCTCTGAGCTGTAGAGTCCTTTGCCTCGTGTACTGATACTGTCCTCCAGTTTTATTACAGGGAGTAAATCCTTTTCATACGTGTTACAAACAAAAAAGAACAAGGACAGAAGCCTTTGTGCACCAGTCTATCACAGAGGAGATGAATAGGAATAATTAGGTAAAACACTTCAAACACAAATCCAAGATATGGTGTTAAAGGAATACAAACTTACTTATTTGAATCAAGTTGTAGAAGTGCTATGATGTGTTACCTAACTTAGAAAATTTGCTTGCTTAGTAGCATTGCAAAGAGCAATCACTACCAAAATTGTTTAGCCCTGTAACAGATAGGTTCAGGTTCACAGCATAGTAAGTTTTTTAACATGTTTTTATTAAACAAAAAATTGCCCTTTTGTCACCGGCACTGTACTTGCTGCTTTATGCTATCATTAGTCCTCTGCTGCTTTTACTTCAGTAAAAATTCTGTAAGTGAATGAAGTTTTTCACTATCCTTCCTAACTACATGATGGTATAGCAGTTTCATAAAGAGGTAGCAAAGAATCAATCACTTGTCCTGCTATACCTAAAACAGTGGTTAGAGTGTATTGAACATGTGAAGCTACACTCTGTATGAACAGATGCTTGCTGTACTGTCTTCAGGCAGAGATGTACCTGGCTCCTAGTATGTTCTAGAGAAGACAGTACCAGCATGAAGAGTTTTAAAAGCTGTTCCCAGGTTATTCTGTGCAAGCATCTTACTGTATGAGACATTGATCATTTGACTGTTAAAGAGATCATCAGCAAAATATCTAACACAACTGAAAATGAGAAGGCTTTAGATTGTGCTCTAGCCATGAGGGGTAGAAATAAAATCTTTTAAATCAAAGTTGTGGGTTTTTTTTAATTTTAAAGTTAGTAGTAAGCTTTCAAACATGATTTTTTGTTCTGGGCCAAATCCAAGCTTGCATTTCATATTTTTGAGACAAATTATTCTCCTTTCAGGCCATTGTTACTTTTAATTAAAAAAATACTATGAAAGGTGGCAGAGGATTGTTATTGCCACAATTGGTTACTGTTCTAATGAACAAAAGAATGGACAAGTAAAATTATAATTGTTTGTGTTTAGCAAAGATATAGTAGAATATAGATCACAGCTGAAAGAAGTTTGATCATTTGTCATGATGGAACAAATAAAAGGACCTTTATTCCTATCCTTGTCCTGAGATGAGATCCACTTCCAGGGCTAACTTTCCTTCAGTCTGGTGAGATGCACAATCCTTTGCTGTATACCTTTTAGAAAAAAGAAATATGTAAAATCACGATTGTGTGGTCCATTAAATGCAATCTAAGTATTAGCTCTTTTTGTTGGTGTTTCCCATACAATAAATCTATTTTAAAGTTGTAGAAAGTTAACGATTTCTATGCCTCCATTAAGCTGTCATTTCATGCAGTTTTTGCAGTAGCCTCCCACATTCAAAAAGGAGCTCATCCACTTGCCAGATGTGAGTGGGAAGCTTTTTCTCACGAGAAAGGGACACAGGCTATCCATTTCTGCACAAAGCTTTTTTTTTCCTTTATGAACCATTGCTTTTATAGCTCCTGTGGTTGTGAAGATGATGTTTCCAAATGTGAACAAGTAAAACCTGAGACAACTCCCATACTGCAGGTGTTTATGTTCTCCCTCCCAGGCAACAGAATGAATTTAACTGGACATGATGGCTTCCTTGATGTTTACAAGGTGCTAGGAACTGTTGTACTGCTTCTAGGACCCTGAGGACAGCAGTGAAACTGTCAGGGGTTGCTTCAGTTTCATCCCAATGCTTCTCAAGCAAATGTCTGAGCAGCAGTCGATGGTTAAGCATGAGTGAAAACAGGTGGAAAGAGAAACAAGTAACTACTGAGATTTTTTGGGTTCTATTTTTTTCCTCAGAATTGGATGGGGATGTTGCTTCTGTAAAGGCTACATATGAGAAAGCAAAAGCGAAGAATATAGAGCTGCACGAGGTCTCTTTGAAATCTTTAGCAACTTTTCTGAAGAAAGTAGGAGAGCCTGTCCCTTTCACTGAACCCCCTGTGAGTATTTCCTAATTAAGAAGTAGAGCTGCAGAGTTGTGTATGTTCAATATTAATAAAACAAATTGCATGAATAATTGCATAGGGACTAGGTCTCTGCAGAGACTCCTCAAAGGAGGTAATGTGTGAAGTCCTGGGTGTTGTGGGAGCTGTGGCAATCTTGCATTGGATTTGACGTGAGGAAATAAAACCTCTCAGGGCTTATGATATTTAAACTACCTTCTTCTTATCAGGCACTCATCTACAGGCGTACCTTTATCAAATCTCCTTGGGGCATTTTTCTAAGCAATTGGACTTGAAAAGGCTTGTAGAATGTGTGCTTCAGTAACAATTAATGGCTTCTAGTTTTCATTAGTGTTTTGTGTCTAGTATAAGTTGCTGTGCTAGTAGGATGGAATTTTAGAACTGTAGCAATTTTTTTTCTGTTGCAGCTTTGCTTCTAGCTGCCCTGCCAAGATACCTATGCAACTGTGCAAATATGTGTTACTTGAGGGTGACAAGCAGCATGATATTAAATCTGTGAAGACTGCAAATAGTTCTGTATCATTCCTTTGACTAATAATCTACTAGTACCATTTTTGCTAAGCAAATTTTGAAGACATTCTATTTTCCATTCTCTAAGCAAGCTTTTTATTAAAATTTTCTCACCACTTTTTATATTCTAAAAAAATGTTCTGTAATTCTGTGAAGACTGGCTATATATTGTTTCTCTATATTGCTTCATGATAAATGTGATTTTTCTTTTCTAATTTGGAAAGAATTGGTTAAAATTTTGGCACAAAAGACTTGGTTTAGCCTTTCAATGGCTATGGTAGGTTTTTTCTGCAGCTTTACATAGTTTATAATCTGAATTTTTATTTGGACTGTAAATTTAAAACCTAGAATGTCTGTTTCTTATATGTAGCTAGTGAAAATAAGAGTGTTTTTTCCCAAGTCACTGGGATGATTCATTTCCCTGTTCAATTTTTCTCTAATGTAGCTTGATCTTTAAAAGCGTTTCAATTTTTTTGACACAATTGGAGATTGAAGTTAAAAAGTATTTTCATTTTAAAAATGAAATTGATTATATTATTGCATTTAGTAATAGAAGCTTCATTATGCATTTCTGGCAAGGTTTTCCTTTTCCTTTTATTCATTCTCTCTGGTATTTCTCCTAATTATACAGACTTCAATACAGATGTAGTTTTGCATGACAGAGAATAATAGATTTTGTCAGGACGTAAGACTTTGTTCAGAATTAGTAACTTCTCAGTTGGAACAAGGTTGAACTTGTTTATTCCACTCTGTTTATAGGAGACTCTCAAGTTCTATGTGGAAAAATGGAAGAACAGAAGATCAGAAGCATCATGAACAGACAGTTTTATGATTTAGTTGTTTATGAAATTGTTTAAATACTACATTCAATAAAAACTTTAAAAAGCATGTTATGTGTAATTTTTAACTTAAATCTGTGATTAACATCACTTTCTGTAAGTGCAGTTGATAGAAACATTTATTAATAGACATGCTGTTAAATTTGTGAATGAAATATCAAGGTGCAGCCCTCTGAGATATTTCCATTTTGATGTATGATCTGCTGTAAACTGGAACTGGTTTGTTGCCCCTGTTGATCTGCCAGATACATGTATATCAAGAAAGTTGCTAGAGGGGTACAGAACTGTAACTGATGGAGACTGTCTTATCCTTTTTCTTTGCCTGGTCACTGTACTTTGGGGTGAAAATATAAGGGTGAAGAACATCTTCAGGATTCAGCTGTATCTACCCAGAAAATAAATGTATTTTTTAAGTTTTCTCTTAATTGTACTTTTTTGTGTTAAGCATCTTGATAGGGTGTTGGATATTATATGTAAAGACAAAATACTTTCACCTTTTACACTAGCCCTGTGTGTTGTAGTCGTATAGCATCTTCATTCTCATAATTGTTAGCCCAGTTAGTCAATTTTATGGATACGAGAACTCCATATCTGTGAAAACATGCCCTTTAAATAAAGCACCACCTTTTCTTTGCAGGGGTAGCAATTTTTACTTGCTAGGAGACTGGTGGACATTCTTTATTTGAAGGAATGTGAGAGTACAGCTACGCTGAGATGATATTTTAGAGCCCAGAGTTTTGTGATCATGAAAAGAAGACATGTCTAAGTTACAAAGATTAAAGTAGAAAAGACATCCATTGTCTCTGTGTATAATGATGGAAACTCACAAATGTGCACATAGGTATTGCAGATGGAACGCGTTGCCTGCTGAGTACTTCAAACAGGTTTTAATGAAATGAAAGATTGTTTTTATGCATTTCAGCTTTGTTTATTAATCTTTACATTTTCAGCCATATCTTAACTTACATATCTTTAATAGGTTTTCCCACATAGGCAAAATTGTGGTAATTAAAAATACATGCATACGCTCAAGGTTTTGGCAAAATTTTGCAAGACGTGTATGGCCAAAGAAAGAAATTGGGACTTAATTTTTTTCAATTAAATTATTATATTAACAGATACACAGAAAAATCCTGCTGTACTTTAAAAATGAGGTTTCACTGATCAGGAGCGGGGAGAATGGTATATTTTGTTTCCAGGCTAGCTGGATGAATGCAAGCAGTGTCTGCTTCCTCAGTGGTGTGGTTTTGCAGTGACCTTCATGACTCCACAAGCATTGACTCGACAACATACGGCAGCTACGTGGCTCGAATCATCTCACACCCTTTGTTCCTGCCTTGTCAAGATAAGGCATTAACGTTTGAAATTTCATTCATAGCCTAATGCTTGTGTGCCCTATCTGAAAGCAAGCCTAGGCAGGACTCGGTTTATTTCATTTCACAAATGGAGATGGTTCTTTTTTCTAAAGCTGCATCTACATTACATGTGTTTCAATGTAATAGCAGCATAATTGAAGACTGTGTCAACTAGTTGGCAACCCTTTCTCTGGTGCCACAGCTCTTGTTTTTAGAGGTCATCTCGTGAATCTATCCATTTCGCAGCAGTAGTCGTGTTCCTGTAAGTGGAGTCACAGCTGAGCATAACTCGAGGAAATGGGCAGAGATGCAGCTGGAACTGAGCTAGCACATGGATTAAGGAAGAGCATATTACCTGAAGCAAACATCACATCATCACAGAGGAAGTTAACAGCAGATCTGTGGATCTTAACTCCCTTTTTGACAAGGAGGTGAAGTCTCATGAGGCTGTGGATCAGGTACTGCACCTATCAGTGGTCTGTGTTGTGATGCCAAGGGGTCATGTTTGCTGGCTGCTGCCCTCTGCGGCAGGAGAGCAGCACACAGGGCCACAGCCCAGATGCAGGGCTCTGTTGCTGGTGCCCATGGTGGGGTCTGACCATGCAGGATTGGTGCCAGTCAATATCTTTCCATTTTTCTTCTGGTTTGCCTCTCAGCCAGAACCATGCCCTGTAATTGTTGCAGTTACTGAGATAATAAGTACATTTGATAGCCTATAACTGAGGAGTGTAAGTGAAATTGTTTTCAGCTCCAAAATTGCCTTTTGAGGGACCTCATGTAAAGTAGTGGGCTGAGCAAGCCAGCTCTGGAGCCCATTAAACATCAGCTGCAGGAACATGAGACCAAAGGCAGCCAGGGTTTCATGGCAGCAGTGACAGGGAAATGAGCTAAAGGATATGCTGACCATTTGGGATCCCATTGGAATAGCCTGGACTTAGGGAGCCCAGCCCATGTCTGTGGCAGAGATGGGAAGAAGGGAGATTATGCAAAGGATGGGCTGCTGTTGTGTGATAATACTTTTGATTTCCCATTCCAGTAAATGTTTCATGTGCAGTTAAGGGATGATTGCACACAGAAGTGCAGTCTCTCCTGTCTTTAAAATGTGGGCCAATGAGGGATTTGTGCCACTCTGGGGCACAATCATCTCCGTCTGAAACAAGGTTATACTGGGAAGGTTTTGCAGAATTGGCATTTGTGCCGACTCTTCAAGAGCACGCTTGAAATGATAATATTTCTTGTGCATCGTTGTGCTGAGACTCGGCCATTTCAAGCATGAAGAAAAGTGCAGTTTAGAAGGTTGGCATTTCTTTACCAAATAAGTAGGCGGTTTCATTATTTCTTCTTCTTCAAAGAGAGAAACCTGTAAGATGACAAAATGCAGAATGGCAGCCTTGCGAACTTGTCACGGTGATTTACTGGTCCTGAGAGCAAACACACTCTGGCACACTGACCACAGCATGCGCCCCTTTAAAGCAGGATAGAATTATTTGCCACTGGCTATTGGATAACTGGGATTGTGCAAGATCCAGACCAGGTCCAGTGTCTGTGAGATGGGAGCATGCTTTTCCAGAGGCCTCTGTGGGAAGCAGAGAGCCTGCTGACGTGCCATGACCTGACATGTTACTGCAGAAAGCAAATTGTGGGAGTGTGTATGTGTTTGCATAATCGTGTGTCTTGATTGGGGTTGAGAGGACTGGGAAAAGCTTGCTGCCTGAATTGAGATGACTTAATTTCACTTCTGTGCCCTGCACCACATTATGGGCTTGCCTCTTCCCCCATTCCTCTTGAGGCAGGGGCAGGAGCAGGGGGCTTTTGGGCTTTTGAGATCAAGATGGGAGAAGTTTCCTCGTTAACTACCGATGTAGTCATTTGCAACATGATAATTGCATGCTATGGTTTTATCCTTATCTACTAAAACAGTTCGTTCAACTCATTGTCTCCTGAGACCCTCTTTATGGCAAGAATTGCAGCTCAGTAGGTTAGTAGCTGTCTTCACACTTTCTTAATATGTACCCACTGTTGAAAATGGAGTAGCTGAAGGGATTGTAACTCTGGCAGTGAGAGTCAGAGAGTTTTTATAGATTGAATGCCTGAGTCAGCAGGATTCCAGCTACAGTTTACATGACAAGGGAGAATCATAACTGAAGGGAAGATCATGAGTGCACATACTGACAGAGGAATAGACTGGTAGTGTGTTCACCAGGGTACTACTGGATTTAGTGCTTTTCTCTGAACATGTGATGCTTTTGGACTCCCCAGGAACACAGCAGAGGAGAAAGTGACAGAAGTGATAGATGTGACCAGGAGGTCTCACTGTTCAGTGTGAGAAATCTGTCAGTATCTAGAAGGAATGTCCAGTTTCCTGCACCAGTTTAGTTTTACTGTAAAGGTGAAAAAAGTAAGCATGTAAGAAAAAGCTGAGACTGTCATTAAATGTAGCCTTTTTTTTTTAGCAAATATTTCTCTGCATTTCTTAAAATTATTCTCATAATTTCTGTGTAAACTAACTGCCAAGAAGTATTTTCTTTCCAGAATGGCTGCAGCCTGTGGTGGTTTGCCAGTGCTTCTGTGAATCAATAATCAGAGGAAACCCAATATCCTTCTAAGTTAGTTGCTCCAGCTGAGACTGTAATTGAATCTGAGGGCATCTTCCTGAGTGTGCAGGTCCTGAGCTACAAGAGCAAAGTGCTGGGTTTTCCATTAGATATGGAAATAAGATATGGAAGTTTGAGGTTTAAGTTTTCTCTACTGTTTCCTGTAATTAAGAAAATGAGATAATAGAAACTGCCTGCTATAGACGGGGGTTCCACATTGATCTACTTTTAGATAAAACTATTAATGCAAGGTTTCTCTCTGATACTCAAACCTTTATATTGCAATTGGCTAATGCTTCACAATTCCTCATGTGATTGCTCTTGAATACTGGTAAAGCACTGGTATCTGTGGAATTGCTATTGTCTGGAGTGATTGCTACAAACCTCTTTGTAGCTCTGTGTTTCTCACAATTATTTTCCTCAGCTCTAAGTGCCAATGAACTCAGGGCTTAGAAAGCAGCAAACCGCGGTGTCTGGCAGTGATGAGCCTTCACAACCAGCAGCAAACTTAATTCTTGGCTTTACAAGTAGTTGGCATCTGCTGTTCTTCATGTAGTCCATGAGACGAGGGCAGATATGAAAAGTGAGTTTTGGGAGGGTTGTAGATCGTTGGAGATGAGTCTTGAGGGCAGGAGTGGAGGATGTACTTTCCAGATGGAAAGCTGTTTGGGCTGGAGGGAAAGCAGGGGATTGTGGACAGGACAGGGTTGTTCTGGCTAGCCTCTTCCAGGCTGTCAAAGGCAGCTCTGAAAGGCTGTTTTGTTGGGTGCTGGATTATTATTTATGGGAGATGGGCTGGGAGGGGTGGTTGTCAAAATACTGGATCAGTGCAGAGGAACTCCGAAGGGATGGGAAGTATAGGGAAACTGGGAAGGATGGCAGTTGTAGGTCTCAACAGACAAAACCAGCAGCTTCAGCATGATGCCTTAGGCCTGGGATTTGGGAGTGATTGGGATTGGGAGTGAATGACCATGAGGGGAAGGAGCAGCCTGAAGCTTGTTGGCTGCCGTGGTCAATGACATACCGCCATGGACCTTTGCTTTTTGCATGGCTCCTGCTGACTCGTCTTCAGCTACTTCTCCTTGAGGTGTGCTGCTGTGGCAGCAGCAAGGGCTGCTAGGGGTGTGTTGGTTGCTGAGCCCAGCTCAGTGAAGGGGGAGGCCACAAAGGACTGATCAGAGCTGCTGAGTCAAGCTGGCCCTCATGCCTTTCCCCCACAGGGAGCTGAGATGGCACCCGGCCCTGTAATCACAGCTGGGTGACTGAAGGGAGAGGAGCATCATCACAGGCCAGAAATTCCAAATGAAGTTTGTCCAGGAGCAGCCTCTTCAACTTCTCACTTCTCAAATCCAAAAGCAGCTGTAAGAGTAAGTGTGGTGTTGGTGTAATTCAGGGTGGTGCTGAACAGGAATCTGGATACAGGACTCTGTGTAGCATTGGCGCCGTCACCATTTCTTTGTGTGTTCTGATACTGGAATTACAGCCCCAGGTGAGGTTGGAACTGAAGCAACTGTGTCCTGTTTCTGAGGCTGCTACTGAGCCATAATCTGAAAAACTTTCTGCCTACACCAAAAATAAATCATGTGATTGCCCTTGTTACTTGCAGAGTTCCCTGGGATTTCCCTCCATCAGTTTAGTTAGTAGATGGAACAGTTTGTGTGTGGGGTTAGCTAACTGTAAAGCTTGATCATCTCTAGCAATTGTCCAGTTCTAGGGCCCTCAGAACCCTTTTTAAGTAAAATTATGTTGCTTTTCGTTCTTTTCTTCTCTCTCCGACTTCCTTGTTTTTGCCCGGTTACAGTTTCCTGGAGCGCTGGCCACGCGCTTCTGGGAGCCACCGGAGAGAGGGAGAGGCAACAAACACCTTTGTGGGTTCGTTCGATACGGACAGAGCTGTTTAGAGAGCGCGAGCAAGACCGGGATAAAGAAACTCAAGAGATTGGACACTTGTTGTGCAGTCCAAAGTAGGTTGTATTTGCCCGATCGCCGCATGTACAAGTGACCCCGATCAGGGGTCCAGACAAAGGTTTTATAGGGGAAAATAAGAGATAAGGTGAAACCAATAAAACAATGCCCAGTGTGAATACATTATAGGTAAAATCCAATGGGAATAACTCCAGGGGGAAGGATGAATACACGTAAAAATACAGAATAGAAACTCCAGCTTTAAGTTTAGGAAACAGAAACTCCCATCTCAAATTCACAAAGCCCTTTTGCTCCGTTTGCGTAGCTGCACACTGCAACAAAATTACACTGTAAAAATTAGAAATATGATAGAAAGCATATGCTCACTGTAAAGTCCATTAGGAGCAATATATCTGTAGACTTTGCTTAAACAGGGTTTTTGTATTTCTTCATGATATTATTGACACAGCCTACATTTCAAACATTAATGTTCAGCAAGAAAGAGCACTGGTAATATCATGTACTGCACCTGGTTAACAGTTCAGCATTCCAGAGAGGAGGAAAAACACCCTGATGAAGTATGTGATAGCTGAAAATAGATATCTATATAATGTGAAATTAATTATTTTATATACTCTAGTTTTCCATCTTTTTATATATGTGTATTTAATGCCAACCATATTTTTCATCCCCTATAGTACATATAAAATATTGTGCTCCAGTTGTGTTTGTGCCAAGGAATACAATTTCTGCATTTGAATGTCTTTCTCGCTGTCATCAATAACATTATGAATTTGTCTAAATTCAGCAAGTAAAAACAAGGTTGAAAACTATGTTTTATACCACTAGCTGCAGGGGGCATAAAATTACGGTAATTTGTGGCTTTACTATTGTCAGTCATGTTCAAGAGATTTTTTCCAGTGGAAATTTGTCACACGCCTGTCACTGAACATACTGCGGAGCTGAAAGGCGTTTTTCTAATACAGAGGCACTGAGCAATTCCCTGTGAAGTACATAAAGCTAAAAATACTCATTCACCTTTCTTTTGTCTTGCTTTTAGAAGAAACTAACCTGGAGCAAGTGTGTGGAAAGCGTTCGGCAGTGCTGAGCTCTGCTGTAACCAGACAAGTGCGCATTTCTTGGTAACAGCAATACTTGGCCAAAATGCTTTTTTACATGATTATTTATAGGAGTCGTGGGGGGAACTGGGGAAGCGGGTACAGTTTGTGGTGTGGGAGGCCAGAAGTGCTGTGTGCAGAATCACTGTTGGGCTGGTGGGACCGTACTGGCTTTCAGACTGCGCCCACCAGCCTGAAATGCCCCTGTGGTTCTGCAGGGGGTGGCAGCTCATGCTCCCGTTGCTAGGAACTACAAGCCAAAAAGTTGATTAAATGATTCTATCAAGGGAATGCTAAAAGAGCAAAGAAGTTGTTGGTGTTCTGCTTTGCTCAGCTGAGATCAGAGTCTCTTGTGCTGATGGCCACCACAGGTTTCACCTGCAACTTTCCCAACTGGAAATCCAGTGATTGCCTTGTGTAGCATAACATCCAGTACCTGGCAGCAGCTAGTAAGGGCACCACACATCTTGTTATTCAGAGTTTTCATTTTGTGTAGCACATTTTTCTGCTGCCTGGTTTGGAGCTCCCATTTTTTTGGGTTTATGCCTTTCCATGGTCAGATGAAGCACTACCATGAGATGATTGGCTATTTTTAACTGAGTCATAGAAGATTCGGGTGTTTTTTGAAAAGTGATTATTAAGATAATACTAGTTCTTTTAGGGCAATCTTCACAGCATTGAATCGTGAGAAGGATGATGTTTACTTGTGTCAGGGAGGAACTGCTGCAGTGCTGCTACATTGTTTGGTTTTTTTCCTTCAGATTTTCTCAGTGAAACATGAAGGTGTTCTATTTTAAGGAAGTTTCTGTTGTTTTCTAAACACTTTCCCCATCCTCCAGTAAGTGAAAGTGAGCAAACGTACTGTTTTGAAGGCTAATGATGTTACCTGTGACTTGATATAGTTGTATGTATATTGCAAGGCACTGGGACTTTATTGAAAATTACATGTTGTGTGCATTTAGGTTTGGATTACTTGTGAATGTTCATACATTTCCAATTCCTCTGCATTTGCTTGAAAATTCAGGCTTATTTGCTTGAGTAAAAAAATAGAAGTTATTTTTGAGGGAAGTGGCATTGTTTGTTTACTCATCATGTAGTTCTGGCCAGTAATTTAACACTTAGGCCTCTAAACCCACTTGTTCAACATGAAAAACTACTGTGGGGCAGAAACAGGGCTGAGATGCAGTAGGAAATGTAGCAAAATCTGATCAGATGCTTAAAGAAGAGCAAAACATACAAAAGTGTTGTTGATGGGAGATGCTGGTTCTGAAGCCATGGTGTGAATGTTGAGGGTTTGAAGTTGCAGGATTTTTAGCACTGGAAGCCTTATAAGTATCTAATTGTGACCATGAAAGCAAAATAATGCCAGTAAAATTTGCAATTCAAAATAACCTTTAAGTTTGATTTAATGACAAAATAAATGTCAAAAACAGTCTTATATTAATTATATAAATTGGCAACAGCACTTCTACAAATTATGGATTTGAACTGTGTTTTAAATATGCTCTACAAAAAAAAAAATAGAGCAATCATAGGCATTAGTAATGTGTGTATATACATATGTATGTAATCCATTCATGCAGATACTTCTACATACTAACATGAACACATATATATATATGTGCTTTCTAAAGCTCAGCAGTTCTGAAAAGGGTTAAGCAGTTTTAAAATTACCTCAACCCACTGCTTAAACATTGTTGCCTTAATTAATAGCTGCTAACACATGAAGGGCTTGTCTTGGCTCTCAGAGTATATAAAAAAAAAAAAAAAGGCAGCATGTCACAGAGTTCTGTGTACACTGTTTCTTGTCTACTGCCATTAAAATTAATCACTGTGGCTGTAACCTGAAAGTTTTGTTATTTCTGGTACAAGTGGACACACCAACACCTGCAATTTCTTACCCAAAGAATCTCCATGTCTGTGGTTTTCTGTGATTTTTTTTTAAAAGGAATTCAATGGGTTTTTTTATTAAAAGGAATGGCTACTGATACTTGTTACTTAGCTAGCATTTCTGAAGAGATGGAGAGATTTTTGGAATGAACAAAAATGAAATGAGACTTTTGGCAACTACTTATTAATTTAGTCTACCTATAGTGAAAGCTAGTCCTCCCAAGGAGAAGTTAAAAATATTTTGGAGGACCACTACCTATGAGCCAGTATGCAGGGCAGTGTTTCTATAATCCATTTTCCAGTGCTAAAAGAGTTTGTCCTTTTGGCGTAGTGGAGAGACTGCATAAACTTGGAGTGGAAATTGGGGAAGAACTTCCCACCTCTTGCCATATTAAATACTGAACTAATAAAGGGAATTTTTAAATCTGTTTCTTAACAGATCAGTATCCATGTAACCAACCATGACTCTTGTGATTTTAAATTTGGTGAATTTTCCTTACAAATATCATTGTTTGTATTTGATAATCCCATTCCCAAACTGGACACATCTGCGCACTGCAGCCCCACAGACTGGTGCAGCTGGGTTGAACACAGTTCAAACTGTAGTTGGACAAAACAGCCTGGAAACCCTTAACCAATTAAATGTGGTGCCAGTTCAAAACCAGTTTTGCACTGAGTTGGTTCCCTGCAGGAGCAGGGATTGGGTCTTACAGATGAAGAGATCCCTTCTAAAGCTGACCAGGGAGGATATAGGGAGAGCAAAGACAGCAGTTGGTGAATCCTTGGGATGGTGGCACTATCGGTCTGGTGGGCAGTACTTTGCTGAGTGGCACATCTGCCTTACCACGTTGCTGAAGTCCCTAAGATTGTACTGGCCCTGTGGAGTGGGCAGTACAGTGAGTTTTGGGCAGTGCCTTCCTTGTGTTGTTTAGTCTCAGTGTTGAGATTGTTGTAGATTTCAGTAGCTCTGGCTATACTGATACAGGGAGTGCAGGCAGGAGGGCACAGTGAGCCGCTGCTGCTGATACAAGGATACAGTCTAAGGAAAACGAATGGCTACTCTCAAACTTGGAAAGCAAAGTTGTGCTGAATTTCAGTTATGACTTTTAGCCTTGGCTGGAGCTCAAGGGAAGACTTCTACAGCCTCACCAACCATTTGCTTTTGCAGCAGCAGCTCCGCTGTGGAAGCATGCGCAGAGGCCAAGGCATGACCTTCACTGGCTGAGAGGAGCATCATTCCCCCAAACTTGCGTTATTTGCAAGTGCCAGCAGTGCAAGTGGGGTAGGTTGTGTGTCATCCACCCACTCGTGCCTGAGCTCTTCTCTGTACACAGCCCCATGGATGCTATTGTTAGGCATGAACGCTAATTGCTGGTATTTCAAAGCTCCTACCTTCTTATTGCTAAAGCCTGTAACAATAATCACAGCCTAGATTCCCCATCTCTTGGCATCAAGGAAACAAGATATGATCATAGGCAGTGTGCTAATGTAATTGTAGTATATAGAATATGAGCTTTTTCTGTGTAAACAGAGGCCTGGCCACATCCTATGATAGCTCTTCCCGCACTCCGCACGCGGGCTGTTCCTCGGCTCACCGCTCAAGTCCCCATTATGGATACATCCACCCTTGTCATAACACCACCTCTGAAACACTCACACCGTTTGGTCCTGCTGCATAATGGTGAGAGGGTGGAATATTAAATGGAAAAAGGCTGTTTAAGTAATGTCAGCAGCCTGACTAATTTCACAAAAGGAAGGAAATTCAAAGTTAAGGCTATAGTATATTCTTATCTAGATGCCTGAAGATTTCTGTGCATGACAATATGCCCCTAAAATTCAGAGCTGTCCCTTATGTCTTTAATTTCTCCCATTGTGTCGCTCCTTTTTTTTTTATTAAACATCAAAGTGAATTCACAACAGAGAGTCAGCCTAGAATTTAATCCTCTAAATACCTTGAAAATAGAGGTTTAGACTAGAAGTACCAATATATACCCTTAAAACTTCAGTGTAATATAAAAGAGATTCTAATCACAACAGATCATTACAAAGAAGAGTAAACCACTTTAAAAAAATTAAGTGTCTTAAATATAATAAAAAGGAATAATTAAGAATCAAACAGGAAGCTGCTATTCTGACAATTTAATGATGCTGAATTGGACTGAAAGAATTGGCTTTGCCACTAAAAGGCAGTGAAAATCTGATAATTTCAAAATGGCACTAAGATCAGATCAAGTGGTTTTTTTTTGAAATCAAATGCAGTAGAAGGGGAAAGAAATGCTAGTATTCACCTTAGAATGTGCTTTGGATTCCTACTGCTGCTTGGGGCTGAAGATCTTATTTTATCAGACCTCCTTAACATCTATAGACCAGGGTCCTCCTGGGAAATTATTACCATGTGGAACCTGTGAAAAGTAACATGGCAGTCCTAACTGCCAAATAGAATAATAAAACACAGTTGTTCTTTTGTTTCTATTTCTTAAAACAAACAAACAAACAAAAAAAAAAAAAAAAAAAAAAAAAAAAAAAAAAAAAAAAAAAACCAAAACAGAACAACCAAAACCAACCAAACCTCACAATTTGCATAACAGTATCTGGGACATTACAGTTGATTGCGCTAGGAGTTTTCCACTGTGTGTGATGTGCAAATGAAAGTCAAGCAGACAATCTGCTTTGGTTTTCTATATGTAGGAACAGAGATATGCATCTAAACATTTAAAAGCAAGCAAGCTAATCTTAAAAAATGTTCACAGCAACTGTACACATAATTTGCACATGCACTTACCATGACTCTGTGAATTACAGCCATTTATTTACTAGTACTCATTTTCTGAGCATAACTAAGTGCACTATGACAAGCATTAATAGGTTGCATAGTTAGATTTTTAATTACTCAGGGGCAGGTTGGTGTTTTGTACCTGAGAACCTTAGGAAGCAAACTTGGCAAATTGCTATGATGTGTATTGCAACGGAGAAAGATGTCATTAATAACAATCAGTTGGTATGCATTTATATTGTAAAAATAAATCCAAGAAGAGATAATTTTATTTGTTACAAGGTCTCATCCATACAGTGAGCAAATACCTGTTTTGGGCATCATCAGCATATTATTAGAACACAAAGGCAAAGCTTTAAAACACAGAAATAAAGCTTTAAAACACATAAGCAATTAGAATACAGAGTAGTTAACAATTGTGTTTTCCATTCTTGCATGTTCTCCTGAAGCACTTGTGAAATCTCTTATGTTAAATGTCATACATGCCACAGAAAGTGTTTTGATCTTGTTCTCTTGTAGCCCTCTGAATTAAGTAAGTGATCATCATATGTTCAAACATTACAGACTAAAACATCAGCTATTATTACAGAGTGCCATGGGTCCTTTTATATCGGTGGCCCATAGCTCAGACAATTTCCAGAAGTGCAGGGCTCGCAAGCGCCTTTTCCCTCGTTCAAATCGTACGCGAAGCAAAACCCAAAGTGAACCCAAAGCCCACCCCCGACCCCAGTCCCAGGCTGCAGCCGCGGTCCGTGGCAGGCTCCCGCCCGGCTCCCGACTCCTGGGGTTCTGCTGCCATCCTGTGGCAGCCGCGCTGCCGGCGCTGCCCGCCGCTCCCCGCCTCCTGGGCGGCTGCCGGGGCTCCCGCAGCGGGAGCCTTCTTCCCCTGCCTTCCTGCAAGGGGGGCCGTCCGTCACCTGCTGTCTCTGCTGCCCTTACCAGTCTTGGGTTGACTTCTGCTTGATGAAGCGCAGAGATAAATAGTATAAAAGCAGGAAGCTGCAAATGATGCCAGTGAGGACAAGGTAACTTACATAGAGAGGGTGGGAGTCCAGGTCCAGAGCCTGAGTGACCTGTAGTGATCAATAACACAAAATTAGGTAAAGGCACATTTTCGTGCTGGATCTGTGAAATGCGTTTTATGCGTAAGCTTCCCTGGCCCCTGCTACCTTCTCCTGTTTTCCAGCTTGGGTGTATCTTCCAGGGTGGTTTGATAGAGGGCTGCAGCTACACTATGCCTGTTTCAGAAGAACACAGTTCAGCTTCTAAATAATTCAGGCAAAGTGCATAGTTGGGGCTGGTGTAGGAAAGAGTTGCCCTTTATTATTTTGTTTTTACTCTTCAACTAAAAGAAAGGCATAGAAGGAGTGACTGCTGTAGGGCCATCTTCAGGAACAAATTTACAACCAAGTGTAACCCATCTTCATGTGTTGATTTGTGATGCTGAATTTGAGGCCTACACCATCTACTTAAATATGACAGGCATATAAATAGCATTCCAATTTCTTATCAATGTGTGCAACAAATTTTATTACTGACTTACAAGTTTTCCTGGTATTTGATAAGTAATGTTTCGATCAGTCATTTCATATGTGGTGTCAGTGAACTGAACTTGCATCATTCCTTGAAAATTCCATCTGAGAAAAGAGATTTTTGAAACCCAAAAAGGAACTGAAAAAGAAAATGACAGAAATTGATTCACACACACAAAACTTGAGACCTAGAATACTGCAGTGCTGCTGCCAAATACAGCAGGTTTGTCTCACTTCTTGACAGCCGGAGGCTGTAAACATGTGACAGTTTATTATTGGACAAAATGGCAGATATACTTTACATAGTTACATGGAGATGGGAAATCAGGAGTTAGCTAATATCCATATCCATCAAACTCCCCCTGTCAACGAAGTCTTCTGCAGCTCCATCTTCCTCTTTTGAATACAATTCTTTTTACTGAAGAATTTAGCAACCACATAAGAAGCTAGCCTTTCACTCGTGCTTTTTTGACTAAACTTCTTGTTGCCTCATTTTCAGATGGAGAAACTGATGCAAAATGGGTGACCTGACTGCACTGTCACCATCCAAGAAGATAATTACAAAGGTAAGAATAAAGCTGAGTTTTCCTGCACAGGACACACTGTCACTGATGAAAGCCATTGATGTTTCAGTTTGGAGGGAGGTGGGAGCTTTGTCTTACATGTCCAGAGGCTGTTGAGGCTTATCACAAAGCCACCACTCAGATAGAATGATGTGAAGAGGACATTGCCAAGGAAGGCCGAGAGCTGTAACGTCGGCAGGAGAGCTGCCACCCAAAGCGCCATGGCACGGGCACTGTAAACAGCCAACCACAGTAACAGGAAGTTCAGCAGGAAATGTTTTGGCTCAGGAATGAGGTTTGCCAGCCAGTAGATGGGAATCCCATAAATTACAACAAACATGCAGTGTTCTGGGAGCTCCCCCAGAATCTGTTTGGGAAGATGAAAAAGAAAATTAAAAAAAAAAAAGAGAGAGAAAAAGGTGAATGGTAATTACAAAAATACATAAGATGTGCCTTAATGTACTTGTGGACTGTTTATAAAAGCTATAGGAAATACTCCCTTAGAATGTAATAATCTCCATGTTAGGGCTTGCCAGTGACATGCAAAACCAAACCACAACAGAAACAAATCCTTGCTAGTTTTTCTTCCAGCTGTGACAATGCCTAAAACTAATTGTTACAGATTGTTTGGTTAAGAGTTTTGGGAGAGTCTAAGAACACAATAAATACACTTTTGTTGTGAACTGGTGTGCTTGATAACAGTAGTATTGTTACTGACTCATGGCAACTGAATGTTTTGTCCCAATTTAGTTGAAACCAGTGTGAGGTCAAATTTGAGACAAATGTGGTTGTTGGTCCCTTCACCACCTTATCCCAAAGGCAATCCAGGTAGCAACTTGATTAATTGTAAAACAAAAGCATAACTGGGATTTTCTCAAATATCTGAAGAGGTATATAGAGAGTATTAATTCTTCTAAAGAGAGTTGCTACTATCCTCTAATACTAAGGTTGTAACAAATTGCATCGATTTCTCTGTGAATAATGTGCAATCTTTGTGACACAATGCAGAGAATTTTTTTTCTCTGGCAACCACTAATAAGCATTTAAAATCTTGTGCAGAAATGGAAACCTAAATTACAGATGCCATGGCAGGCAGAACTCATCTAACATCACAAAAGAGGGATTATTCAAAACCCTTGTGAAAAAGAGAATGTAGTTTTTAAAAAGTTCTAAATTTAATTTAGAAAATAAAATAGAAACTCTGGCTCTTTGTGCACGTAATACATTTTTTAGCTCAGACCAACACAGGCCCAAACTGGAAATATCACAGCATTTTTTCATTTCTGTTTTACCTCTGCTTTAGCATTTGATACAAATGTTTTGTTTTGCAGATCAAGATATGTAAGCAAACTTTCAGAGATGCTGCAGTGAATTAAATACGCAGGTATGTAAAATTGTCTAAACCTGGAAATCTGAGTCTGAGATTTCTCACTTTTTTGGCCAAAGAACCCAGTGAAAAGTTCTTCTTTGCCTTTTCTGGTGTGGGATCTCAGCCGTGACTTATGGCAAAATTCTAAACTAGTGTGAGGCCTAATCTAATAATACTAAGGAAGTGATAGTGATAGCCTTAGCTGGCAGACACAAAAGAACAAAGTCCGATATGAATGTGATTATTTATACAAGGCATTGTGGTTTGCTTGTGTTTTTTAATGTTCAAGACAGCCGTTTGTATTTCCTGGCAACAAAACCAATTACCTTAGCAAAGAAGTATGGGCTAACAGAATACATTCCACCTTCCAAGTCATGATAAAGCATTGCTCTTTCTGAATGACCTGCAGGGTAGGAACAAATACACTGGGTTGTATTAATAAGTTTTTTTTTTCATAGATTTAAGAATTTTTAAAATTTTGATTCCTTATAGCATTTACAAGAAGTCTGACACTTACATTTGGCAATAACATCCAAAATTATTGTGAATGGGATAAGGGCACCTATCATGTACAGCAGTGCTGTTGTGTCACGAATAGAGAGTCCATTTTTTTCATGGCCATAGTACAAAAATCCAATTAGTAATGACATAAGAAGGGCTTCAAATCCATGGATTAATAATGTTGAGAGATCTCTGAAGTCATTGGAGACCTGACGACTAGGAAAACAGCAATATTGACCGTAAGATATAATACAATAATATTACTAATGCCAGTTATATTCAGACGCATAGCCCCATTGTTCAAACCTGTTCTTGGAACTTGCTGGCTTTGGCAAGGACAGGAGTTGGGCTCCCTGTTTCTGTAAAGGATTTCACCTAATCAAACCTATGAAGCACCTGTAGTCACCACGTATTTCAGGTCTAAAATGCTGAAAGCCTGAAGGAAGACAATTGGTATGGGATGTTCTGTGCCTCTTTCTGATGATTTTAAATACAAATGGGCATGATACATAACAAGATTACCTTAATAATATAGTGAACTGCTTTAAGGCTCCTGGTAATTGATCATTTAAATGGTGAGGCATATTGATAACCTCTTCTGAATTTCTGCCCAAAAGAAAAAGAGAAAAAAAACTGGATTAGCACAAGGTGTAGTTATTATTCCAGATCTTCTCTATGACCCTCTTTTCTTTACCTCTGCTTGATGACTGTGGTTTCAGTGTTGTCTCCTTCAGTAGCTTTCCATAAGAAATCATCAAAATGTTTGACCTTTTCTACAAACAAGTTGGCAAGAGTATTTGCTCTTTTTTGGCTTTCCATCTCCTTTTCTGCAGTCTGTTTATCAATACTGGTCAAGTCAACTGCAAGACATGACTTGATTTGAGTCCATGTGCTATAGAATAAATAACTTTATGATGTGTTTAGAATCAGGGATTTAATTGGGAGCAAATAGTCCAACCTGTGTACATTCATTAACTTACCACAGTTAAAACTATCAGTTACTTTAGGTAATTAGAGATGAACAGATTGTTAATGTGTATGTTTCTTACCTAGTCACTTAATGAATCACTGAGAGATTACATAATTGCTTATTATCGTATTATAAACTACAATTTCAGATTTTTATAAATTTCATAGCACCTTGAGAGTAGTGCTGAGAAAAAATAGTTTGAATTTCCTTCCTGTCATGTAGGCATTTACAGTCTTTTATGTGACTTTCACTTAAATCATGTTTTTTCTTCATGTGCAAAATTATAGTTACTGTCTTAGCTGTATCTTACAGAGGTGCCATAAACTTTACCCCATACTGAGAAAGTCCAAAAGGAATATTATCTAAGGGCAACACAGTCATACCAATAATAGTTGACTTAGCTTTCTTTTTTATCTAAACTTATAGTAGTATTTTCCCATGCTGACCTTTGGTGTGAATTGACAATATCTGATGTTTTACAGATGCTTTCTGAGAGAACTATCACTGCACATTTCCTGACTCCTTGCACTGGGCTGATCATGTTCAGTCACTCTTCAGAGGAGTACATCAGAAAGTCTTTTCCTTCCCTTCTGCTCTGGTCACCAGTTTCTCTGTCAGACACACAGCCAGCATCTGAGTGTTTCCTTCAGGTGCTCCCTCTTGCTGTGGATGCTCTGCCGTCCTGTCCTAGTTCCACCTTCCTGCTGCCCATATTTCCTTTCTTTTCCTGTGGGTATTGACTTGGTGTGTACCATTCAATGATCTTCCTCCTGCCTGTTTGCCCTCCCCACCTCCACATCACACGGTGCTGTCTCTGTAACCACAGGCTGTAGCTACAGGTTTCCCCAGGCCTCCTCTCGTTCTCCATTCCCATACAGGGGTGCTGCAAGCCTTCCCCAAGGCTGTTCTTGGCTGAGGACTGCTCTGAACCCTGATGGTGACAAAGGTCTTTTTGTGCGGCTTGACACCAAGGTTAACTTCTGTTTATCTCTGCACAGCTGGCACTGCCTGCCACACAGGCACAGCTGAAGAGATTACTCCAGAACATTATGGTTGTCTGTAC
Source organism: Vidua chalybeata (assembly GCF_026979565.1). NCBI lineage: Eukaryota > Metazoa > Chordata > Aves > Passeriformes > Viduidae > Vidua > Vidua chalybeata. The sequence continues at coordinate 29,421,661 of NC_071532.1, read as the reverse complement.
CAGGTTTTCTGGCCAACTTGAGTGCAAAGACCTAAGGGCTGGAATTGAACCAGCCTCTGTTAAGAGATTTCTGCCATTAGATTAACAGGCTCAGATTCCCTTTCCACGTTGCAAAACCCAGAAAATTAATGAATTTGAAACCACATAAACTTTCTTTGAGGAGTAAAAGGATTGCTGATTTGGATTGGGATTTTCTCCCTTCCATTGTGCTCTGTAGGGCAGCACTCTTTTTTTCCCAATACTTGTTCCAGTTTTGTCTCAGACTAGGAGCTAGCTTCTGGGAAACAAACTTCTGCATTTTCTTAATTGAGAAATCAGAGAACTGTCCAGAGAAAACAGTTGATCAGTTTATCTGTGTCTTTCCCAGAGAAGTTTCAACCAGCTAAAACATGGGGATAAGTATACTAAACATGTCAACAAGTTACTGCATCTGGCACTGTTAGAAGGAGTGTTTTTAAAATTTTGTCTGTACCTCTTGTTTTTCTTACATTTCCTGTACTGACAAATAAGGATCCTATTAAAAAGTGAACTTGCTGCAGTATTGATTTGAGTTAGTTACAAGGAATTTCTGAGACAGTCATGGGCAATAAAAATCAACATTACCTAGACATTTAGGAAAGCAAATGATTTCCAGTAACCCTTTTTTTATGACAGTGCTTGATACTGACCATAGAAATCTGCAGGATTGCTGTACCTTGGGCAGGGATAGCCTAGTTCTGTGAAATACCGGACCATGTCTTTAGCTGTTCCACAGTAGGCAGTGAGTCCAGAAGTCATCAGAAGAACCAAATCAAACAGTTGGAAGATATCTGACCGGGGCTGATGAAGTGAAAGAAGAACCAATCTGTTTCCTCTGGCCAGTCTGGATAATGTTATCACAAGGTTATGTGCAGTAAAACTGTCCAGTCCAGATGTAGGTTCATCAAGTATGAGTATTCCTGCCAAAGACAAGTAAGTTTAGCTGTGGAGAGCAGCATGTTTGATTTGGAAAATGTGTTCTAAGTGAAACGGTGCTAGTGCATGAAGTTTCACTCATTATTTTTAAATTTAAAGATTTTTTTTTTTTTTTTTTTTTTTTTTTACTTCAGTACATCTATTCCTGAGCATCACTTCTTACAAAAGCAAAAACCTGCTTTCCCCATAACTACAGAAGTATAACTTTATACAAGCAAAAAGTTTTCAAATCCATTCCCTAGGGAAAAAGCTGATGGGGAATCTTGTTCAAGACGCTCAGTCAAGGTTAGTAGTGCTTTTGATAAATATATAAGATCAGAGAAGGGATTCAATCCAGCAAACCCAGCTATGGATTTAGCCTCACGTTTTGCTTCTACTGAAGACAATAGAAGTTTCTATTTCACCTGCAACATGAAGCCATGTCAGTGAGTTGCACAAGACTGCAATTACTGACTATACAGCAAAGAAAATGACCTTTCCTGTTACTATTGCACATGTAAATGGGGGCTGTGTCAGAGGAAAGGAAAACAATCTCCATGTTAAAATAAGCCAAAGTGGCATGTGGTCGGATAAAACCCAAACCTTCTACTGATATGCACAAACCAGAGCACTGCTGTGAAAGCAACTTCAGGCAACTTTGAGTAATCTTTGTGGTGGTGGTTTTAGAGAGTGGTGGGTGAAGGCTCCTGGGGGCTCTGCCTTGGTCTGTTTCCACTTTTCCACTGGCAAAGATGACTGAAGCAAAAGTGTGTCAGCTGTTGAAACACTCTGTTTACAGAATTATTCCTGTAATAATTACAGTGTTATCTGCGATCACTGATTGCAATTGAAGCAAATGGACCAGCAGCAGTCACTAACTGTGCTGTGGAGAGGCAGCCTCTGATAGGCCTGTTAAGTGTCCCGAGTATGAACTCCTCCAGCTGCCCTAGGGGCAACTGAGTGTGTGGCTCTTCCCTGAAAGCTTCCATCTTCATGCAGTGCTCCATTACGCCCAAGTGGTGTGGGGTGTGCCCCAGGAAGGTGTGAGTTGTGCTCACCCGGGTTCCAGAGCAGCTGTACGCCGATGCTCACCCTGCGCCTCTCTCCCCCGGAGACACCCCGCAGGTACTCGTTCCCCACCCTGGTGTTGGCGCATTGCCGCAGGCGGAGCTCTGCGATCACGTCCTCCACCTGCAGGGTGACAGGCGTCAAGCAAGAGTTCATTTGCACATTCGTGCATAGATAAAACTGAAAATATGATTAATATGGTTAAAATTCATCTGGGTATTTCTGTGCTAGAGACACTTGAAAACAAATCTTGATTTTAGAGGTAACATTAAAAAATACTCAGCGATCAAAAATTTAGTTTGTCTTTCAGCCTCTCTAATGCTTTCTCTAGATTGTCATTTTTTATGAGCTTTGGAACAATTGCTGATTTCTGTCTTGAAAGATGAAAGAGGTTTATAATTCATAATCTACATAAAAAAATGCCAGATTAGCTGTTTTGACTCCAAACACACAGGATCTCTTGGATAATTCCTGTCAGACACATTTTTGACAACTTTATTTTTTCCCAACAGCTTAATTACCCTTTTTTTCCTTTGCGAGTCTGAAAAAAACTTTGGAAGGCGCAGTTTGGCAACGAACAATAGTGTTTCTCTGACAGTCAGGTGGGGGAGCAGTCGGTCATCCTGCCTCACGTGTGCTATGCATTTCCTAACAAGCTGGGGAGTGCTGGGTTTGTTGTTGATCATTACTTGACCAGACTCGATTTTGCCTCCGTGGTCCCGGCAGGTTATCACGTCAAGCAAGGATGTCTTTCCACCAGCTAGAAAAATAAAAATTGAAAATTAATTTCCAAGGGATGGTTTTGAAAAGTGATCTTATAACAGACAGAGATGTTGAGGAAAAAAAATTCTTTGCCAATTCTTCGCCAACCCCTCCTGTCATAGAGACATAGAGACAGGATGATCTTCAAAGAAAATACTGACTGTAGGCTCCTGTTCAGGAAATCTCTCCCCTCTGGAATGGAGTATGTGGTTTGAACCCTTATAATTTCTCACCAGAACTGGGTAGTAGGGTTTTGAGGACGGCTACATGAACGCAAGATGTGTCTCTTACCTCTTTGGTAACTCTTTCACTTTTGAAACACGGATCAAAGATGGTCCCGCCCTGGCTGCAGGGCTGGCACCCAAATGCTCAGCAAGAGCTTTCTTTGTGGAGGGATTTGTGAATTCAGAAACAGCAGCTGGATCAGCCGAATGACTAAGGCATTGAATGATTATACACACAATAAGAACATTAATCACGATTGAAATAAAAATTATTATTACTTGAATTAGACAAAAAGTAATTTAAATCATTAAGAAAAGCTGGTTCATACCCAGAGGTAAGAAAAGTAAAACAATGAAAATGAAACCTGATCTGGAGTCAAACAGCAAATGAATTTTTCCTTTTTGTTGTATGATTCTGTATGTAAACACACAGAACTCTCTTATGATTAGATGTCATTTATTTCTAGTCTCCCTGTTGAAAGATTAACTCCACACTTGCTTCTTAATACATACATCTTAAAAAAGAAACCCATCCATCTGTAAACCATGTATTGCTCTGTTTAAGAGTGACATATTGATTGCCATTGACAATGTGAAACCCATCAGCAGTTTAATCCATTTTACTAAGGCATCTGATGAAATAGATGATAAACAGCTTTTGAAAATAGTTTGACTAGTTTGCTGAAAGGGGTTTGTGCTCAGTGTATGTTGCCTTACAAAGGTGCTATATCTATAACTCTGTATGTTATTTCATCACAAAGCTTTTCCTTTTATTGTCAGGAGAATCTCTAAGGTAAGCTTCACTTACATTAATAATATGTGCTAAGGAAAAATTCCCATGGCAATAGGAAAGAAAACTCTCATTTTTTAGGAATAAAGTTAAAACTTCTTTGGCAAATATGCCTTGCCTTTGAGAAAGAGCATTTTCACTGAGTCACTGAGCTAACCTGATGTAAGACTCTAGTGGAGAAACAGCATGGGGGTTTTTACCTCCCAAGTATGGCATTTTTTACTTCAGTTTAAAGGTCCTGTGTCTACTTCTTGTCCCCCTTGACCAGTACCACCAGAAAATGGAAGAAAAAAACCAAAGCCCAGTGTAATAAAGCAGTAACAGCAGACAGAAGAGGAAGTCTCTTTTCTTCAAGTTTCTATTAATAAATGCAAATGCAATATTTTATCCTGTAAGAATTGTCTCAGTCCAAATGGAATTCCTGCTTATGGTTATGCAAGTTGGCACTGATCTTTCTTATGGAGTTTGGTCTCATTTGTTTGCTATCTGAGTATGGTCTGCAACTGGCCTGTTTTGAATCTGAGCCATGAAAGTGATTCATGTCCAGCAGATCTGGGGCTGCCAGGCCACACTTGTAACAATACCTAACTACACCTCAGGAAACAGAATGCAAATGTGTGCAGGGCATAACAAAATCGGGTTTGAAAATAAATTTTAATTCCCCCCCCCCGCAGTATTTTCTTTATTTCCTTGTTCATCATGTCACTTAAAGAATGTAAGAATGTATTTTTTCTCAACTAGCTTTCTTCTAGTTTTTTCTCAACTAGATTTTGACATCATAAAGACTGCAGAGTGTTGCTCTTGTGTTCATTTTATCTGAGAGCTGGTCATATAATGAAATGTGGTTGCTCTTACCAGTGGTTCCTATAATTGCAAGCATCTGACCACTTTGCACTTTGAGATTCAGATTTTGGATTACTGTCACATGGGAATGGGGATCCGATTTCCAGGTCCAGGGCATTTTCATCTGAGCAAGGTTCTCATACCAGGGAATCTGGGATGCTGTGTTAACCTAACAAAGAAGGAAACAAGTCCCTTCAATTCAAGCAGTAAACTATTTAACAACAAATACCTTCAAAGTTACAATGTTAGAAGCAAAGCATATATTAAAATATTATTGTTCATCTTCAGAATACATAGAAGGAAGTTTTTTGCAGCCACCTATGCTTTCATGCCTTGCTTCTTCTTTTAATCACTAAAACTCTCTCTGTCCTTTGTTACTTCAGTCATTTATTACTGTTGTAAATTTAAAATGTTTCAAACTTTAAATATAATTAGAAATTCAAGGAAACTGAAAATTGTGAAATCTTATTCAGATGCCATAGTGAGGAGGACATGAAATATTTCACTGGTTCATTGAAATCCTCTTTGTTAGTCATCTTCTCTTTATCCCCTTCCACATACTTGTTCTTGTCAGCAAGGGCTCCTTTCATCCTTAGCTGAATAGAAAGTCCCTCTGCTCCAGCCCCCAGTTTTGCTTAAGACTGAAACAAAGCAGGGCCTAGAAACAGATCTCTTTCCTGTCTTATCCCTTAACTTTACTGGATATATTTACAATACAGGGGTTAGTCTGCTGTCAATATTGCAGCCAAGAGTGTGATTCTGTGCACAGATTGACTGTGCAACAGTTGTGTGACCTTTTCCAACTTTATTTGGCTTTTTAAATGGTCTGGGTATAGAAACAGGCATTGCTGGATATGCTTCCTGCTGAAGGGAGGTGTATAAATGACAATTTTTACCTGGTAGTTGAGTTCCTTGACCTCCAGAACATTTGATTTTCCACTGTATGTGAAATAAAGACTGTTATCTTCTTCAGAGTGAAAAACAGTATCCTGGGTCTTGGTCTGGAAAAGTTGTTAGATGGATTACAACAGTTAATTACAATAACTAAAGTGCTGCTAAATTCTGAGTTCAGAAAAGATGAAGCACAAAGGGAAATATATTTATGGGATGTAACAGTATTATTGATGAGTAACTGTAGTGCAGAAGTCTGAAGAGTTGAAATGAGTTATCAGTTATCTGTCAGTGTGAAACGTACTTTGTTCTAGTGGCATGTGTGAGGGCCAAACATGCTGTGCTGTGCTTTTCTAGCTGCTTTCAGATTAAAAGGGAAAACTTTGAAAATGGAGATAAATGTCATGTCACTACAAAGAGATTAGACTTTTTTTGAAGAAAAATGATGTACTGCTTCAGCAGTATTAGTCTACTGAATCAAAATGGTACATAATGTAATTGCTGCATTTTGGCAGCTAAAAATGAAGGTTCACTAGAAGCATGTCCATTATTGAATTCCACATGGACTTGTATCCTTGGAGGCTTTATGAACAAATAAAGCACAGCCACTAGTGCAGTCTCTTCTCTTTTGTTTTTTAAATTCACCATTTATCAGCTGGAACTTAATGTTCTGCTATATCAGTTAAATAACAAGAGTCTACTTGGCCCTTTTGCATACAGCTCCAATTATGAAGTCCTTGTTTTGGGTTTAGCTCTGTGTGCATGCCTGCAGTTTTCCTTCCAGCCAGCCATATCTCTCCCACAGCTCTGTGCTTTTCCTACGTGTCAGACTCATACCCTAGCCAAAGCAAACCTACCTGTTCCCTGTGTACCAGACCCTATCCATGCCTGTGGTATCTTTGGCAGAGGGTGACCATGATCTTTGCGTGCACCTCCTGCCCTCACAGCAAACAAGGCTGATTATTTTTTTTCGGTCTAGATATACAGCAGAAAGCAACATCACACCAAGCAGCCTGAAAAGCCACAGGAAAGCCTTCTGAATTATCCCTGCTGCCAAAGCACTCTGAGCCCTTCCTTATGCTGAACCTAATTTTTAAAAACAGGTGCTCCCCAGCAAATGTGGGGATCCATACCGAAGGCTATCCTGGGAAAACCAGTCCACGATATGCTCAGGGGTTTTCTCCCCTATCCACACATTTGGAGACCCTCTCTCAGCTCCACCATGGTGGCAGCTGAGCAGGGCTTGCATGGTGGCAGCAGCCTCTTGCCCAGTGTGCTCCGGTGGGGGATGTGGATGCTTTCTGCTCTCCATTTCAGAGCGGGAGGAGCTCGGGACCCACTGACCAGCCCGCCAGGCAGGATGGCTGCCTGCCTCTCCCAGCTCCGGGCCGGCGCTGCAGCTGCGGGACAGGGATAGCTGCTGAGCCCCTCGGGCCCCTCCCCACTCCCCGCGGCTCCCACTCACAGCCGGCCCTCGCACATCACCTGCCTCCAGCTGGCATCGTCCAGAGAGACATTTTCAGTAGTTTCCTTCATGGTGGTGGTGGTGGTGGTGGTGGTGGTGGAAGATCTGCCTCCCTGCAATGGTTTGACTATCGTCTCTGTTGAAAGTTGTGGAAATCCTTCTCTTGGTTGGGAACGCAGTCCTTTCCAGGCACCCTCACCGCAGCACCATTTCTCCTGGCGCGCTGCGTCTCTGCAGCTGGCATGACCCCGTGGACAGGGAAATACTCGCCTCCTCTGGGACACTAATAGCTCAGGCTAAAGGTACATCAGATAGCGGCTTCAGCTAATCACTGATCAGTCCTTCTCCGGAAAAAAAGAAAGAACAGGAAGCCTCTCTGTTTTCTTTGAGGTCGCAAGTGCCGGGGGCAGCGACCTGCTCTGACCCGGGACAGCGGGAGCTGCCCCTGCGCGGTGCCGGGGGAGGCATGGTGGTGGCGGCTGTGGCTGTGGCTGTGGCTGTGGCAGTGCCAGGCACCCGGCCAGCAGCGTGAGGGACGCAGGGAGGCTGCGGAGCCCCGGCACCCGAGCATGTCGGGCAGCGCATCTCCCACCCTGGAGAAGAGCGGCAGCAGCGGGCACGCAGGCAAGGGCATGGCCGTGGGGCAGCACCCCAACACCATCAGCGTCCAGGGTGTGTCCTACACCATCAGGTAGGGCTGGGAGGGCGGTGTGGAGGGTCCCTGCTCCGGCGCCAGGGGCTGCGGAGCGGGGCTGGCACTGCGGGCTGTGGGTTTGGCCGCAGCCCAGCACGGCAGGAGCGATGGTGCCAGGCCCCCCTCATGGCGCCTCAGGGCTGAGCCCTGCGGAGCCTCACCGCATCCCCTTCATGCGTCTCTGAAGGACGTGCTTTAGAGGAGATTTCCAAACGCTGTGCCCTTTCCCACTGCCTCTCTTGCTGCGGCCAGAGGGATAACACGAGGCCCTAAGGAAAGGGACAAGTGGATTAATGGCTGGCAAACATCATCAGCAAATAAAGCCACAGTTCATGGTTGCCCTTTTGGTTGTAGTCCAGAAGCCTCTTAGCAATCATTCTGAAAAATGTGCTCAGACTTTGTTTTATCTTCCAGGTAATGCCAAAGTTGAAGCCTTAGGAGGGGAAAGGGCAAGGGGGAAAATACTTTAATTTTTATTTTTCTATATTTTAAAATCCTTGCAGCTCCCATCCCACATGCAAGTAGCTATGAACCATTCACTTGCTTTATGCAAAATTTTTACATATTCTCTCTCCAAAATTTTTACTGGTGTTTGTTTTCCAAGAGAGCGTGTTGGCCCATGGTGGAACTTTTCTTTATATTGTAAAAAATGGACCCGACAAATACTAAAGGATGTTTCATTTCACATAGAAAGTGGACAGATTATGGGGATTTTAGGAAATTCTGGTAAGTTGTTCCAGTACTTTAAATGAAGTAAGATCACAGCTAATACTGGTGACTTCCATTGTGACATGAATGTGACTGAGGTCTGTGTATTAAATAATGAAATTGTGGCTGATTTTAACTTCTGCTTTGTAAAAGTGGTGCTTGGTTTTCAGAGTTGAGTCTTCTGTCATCTAACTAACAATTATAACTTCAATAACAGACAAGGTTACTTCAAAACTCAAATGTTTCACTGCAATTGTGATTTTTTTTTGTGATTTAAATGCTAATTTGCATTCTAGTTTTCCCATTTACCTTCCCTTAATTAGCTCCCATTTCAGGGCCTGTTATTTTAAAGTTATTGAGAAAAAATCCAGCTTTGTACTTTTTGCATGTGTCCATCCAAGTCAGGCTACCACTCTTGGAATCATAAAATTCATCTCAGTGCATGATTAATTTCTTTTGTTTGAAAGGATCTGGGAAAACAACACTTCTGGATGCAATATCGGGAAGACTGGGACATAAAGACAACTTCTTTGGTGAAGTGTATGTGAATGGACGTCAGCTGAAGAGGGAACACTTCAGAGATTGCTTCTCTTACGTGCCACAGGTTGATTCCTACATTTATTTTTTGTGTACGGTGCTTCCTTTTGTGCGAAAAAAGTTGCTAGTGTAATGGAGTATACTGTAATGTAAATGTGATTTTACTAGGAAATTTGGGACAAATCAGTTAATAAGCTGTATGAATTATTAGGCTTGCATGAAGAGGGACAAAATTTTAATTACTATGGGACTAACTGCTTCTTCCTCTTCACTTTTTTTTTCAGAGTGACACTTTGTTAAGCTTTCTCACTGTACAGGAGTCTTTGACCTACACAGCTTTACTAACTCTTAAGAAATGCTCCAGCAGCTCCATCAAAAAGAAGGTTTGTATTTTACAGTCTTCCACTAGAAAGTCATACAGCATGTCATGTAATGTTTTCACCAGCAGCACTTTCCATCCATGGCTGTGCTTTATAATTATGAGGTTTTGTAATCATCATTCTGCAAATGGGGAGAGAAATCCTCCTGCTGAGGAGTAGGGCACAAGCTCTCTGGTGGTCCCACCGCTTCAAGGGACTTGTGCTGGTGCCCCAGGACATCACCATGTTGCTGGGACAAAACACTCCCACCCGAAGCTGAAGCAGTTACTATTGCAGGAGATGCTGGTCTTGGTATTGAGGTCAATTCCCTTTCCCCAGAGGGGAACCTCTGTTCTCTCAGGCATTTAGGCCCATGTGTGCTGGCAAGTCTCATGGACAGCACAACTGATTTTGGCACCATTCTGTCTCCTGTAGGATATCTCTCACTAATCACAACAGCTCAAAAAAGCACTGGTCTGTTAAGCCTCCTGCAAGCTACTTTCTTGATGAAATTGGTGTGTTTTGGATTTATTTAAAGGGCTCTTTTTGGATTCTATTCAAAGTAAAATTGGATATTCTTGACCAGAGGGTCTTGCTTTCTGTCTTCTCTCTTCCCCAGTCTTCCACTCAGTACTTTACACTTTCCCAGAATTGGTGTGCCTTCCTGCTCCCTGATTTTGGAAGCCAGAGCAGCACATTGTGCTCCATACCTTAACTTCTAGTCACCCCTGAACTCTTAATCTCTTAATGCCAAGTGAGGATACAATTTAGTTATCTCAGAATACATTGAAATAAAATTTTAAAGAATAGTAATTTAAATAATGTATTAAAAATAATAAAATAGAACTTAGGCCAGATACTGTCCAACTAGAATGGATGCAAGCAGGATATTGGTAAAGCTGTAACTTAAAATTATGTCTTTGTCTTTTTTTTGCCTTTTTTTTTTTTTTTTTGCCATTGCACACAGGTATCTGAGGTGGACTGTGTTTAGTGTTTTGAAATTGTAATTATTTTTAGGTAGATGCAGTTATGACTGAGCTGAGTCTCAGCCACATTGCTGACAAAATAATTGGAAGCCGGAATGTCGTAGGAATTTCTGGGGGTGAGAGGCGTCGGGTATCAGTTGCAGCCCAGCTTTTACAAGATCCCAGTAAGTACCACTGCATGGATTTTTGAAATAAAACAAGGCTGTGTCACTTTGTGCTCCTACCATAGGTCTCTGTAAACCACTTTAAAATACAAAAGCGTTTGCATTCTTTAATTCATCAGAAGCCAGTCTGGTGATAACAGAAAAGAATAAGTAGTAACTGAGGTCTGCCATTGATCTGTTAGTTGATCTTGGAAAGCAGACAAATTAAAAATCTTAGGGACTGAACATAGGTTTAGACTTGGATTTATCCATTTTAAGTCTTTCTGGGTTCACTGTTCCCAAATGTTGGTTGTGGTCCATTAATTTATCATTTTTGAGTACATTAGAGCTATACATGTGCAAGCACTGAGCCTTGTAGTGGAGTAGCTGTCCTTGATCTATGTATGTGTGAGTAGCATGTATGTTGCAGTGCTAAAAAAATTCCAATGAAAGGAAATCAAAGCTGAGCAACTACGGAAGGATTATCCATGGGAAAAATTCTGTCAGTTTTGAGGGAGTTTCTTGAAAGTGCCAGAATCTCACTGAGTGAATGTACAGCACATATTTATTGGATGCTGGAGTCCTTGTAGCCATGTGGATGTGTTACAAATGCATATTAGGCAGGAAGGAGCTTAAGTAGCGCAGTGAGGTACATCCCTGCTACTGGTGACTCCTGGGGTGTGGTTGCTGCTCAGGACCTCACTAAACTCTACAATAAACAGTATAGTAATTCTGTGTAGATAAACCTAGAGTGAAAACTCCCTTCCCCTCATACCCTGATCAAGGTTGGACTGCCCTCTTCCATGCTATGTGTCATCTCTATAAAAATAATGGATTTGATTATAAGTTTTTCCCTTTCATGTGCAATAAAATAATGAAGAAAAGGCAGTCACATCTGCTTCAATCTACGGAATTGCATGTGTTGTATTTTAATAATTCTTTGTTTGTTCACAAATTCTATGTATATATATGTAAATTTAATTCAGAATATATAACTCCTAGCTAATTTTGTTGCTTATATTTACAATTTTGTAAATGCTGAAATTTATCATTATTGTTCTTGAAAGCAGATGTATGCATCAAAACTACTTTGGTAATTTTCAGATTTCACAGGAATTTAGAAGAAGTATTATGCTCTGAAGTATTTTTTAATGTCCTTATTCCTAGTCATTGAAACAGAACCACTGAAACGAAATAAAACTGAAAGATCCTGTCATGGCAATATCTCTGCATACCCTGCTTTATGTGTGGAACTTCACCTATAAAGTAATTTCTATGTTGTTTGCCAAATTAGCTTTAAGGGCAGAAGCTATGCCATTTGCTCCTCATTTACCTGAATTTTAAAGTTATTCCTTGTTGTTTGACAGAGGTCATGCTACTTGATGAACCAACGACAGGGCTGGACTGCCTGACTGCAAACCAGCTTGTCTTGCTTCTCTCAGAGCTTGCACACAGAGACAGGATTGTGATTCTTACAATCCATCAGCCTCGCTCAGAACTTTTCAAGGTAGATGATACCTACTCACTTTTGGCTTTTCCGCCTGACCTTTTAGTACTTAGGTTCTTTAAAGGATGGAAGTACAAGATCCAGTATAGCTGCCTCTTTTCCTTTCCTTTGCTTAATTAGAGGCCTCTCTTGAACTTTGCAACTCTGGTCTTGTCCTAGTCACAGGGCACTTAGGGACACACATTGCCTTGTGAAAATGGTGTAGAGTCTGACTGTGTGCCTAACACTTGTGTTATGCAGTTACCCAAACCAAAACCACTGGGAGAAGTAAAGACAAAGCATGTGGGTACACCTTGGTCGTGTGGTGGGGCAGTCCTGCCTCGAAGGGTTTGTGCTGGGGAAAGCATTTCTCCTTTCCCATTACTGTTTCTCACTTTGCTCTTACCCACCACCTGCTACATGAATACAAAACTCCTCTTCTGTGGCTGACTGAATGGAGTGTTAATGGTTGTGGGGCCAGAGGGGAGTAACAGTGCTTTTCTGGACTGAAAACAGCCCTGGTGTCTTGAGAATATGGATTGATCATAGCTGGTGGGAACCTTGCCCTGGCAAATGTTCACCTGAAGAGCAGTGCTGTTAGAGTCCTTAAGCACTTCAGGATAGTCTTGCCAACAATCTGGGGGGTTTTACAGGCTGGGGCTATTAAGCACTGAAGGGGGTCAGTCAGTAAGTGAAGGTGCATTAGAAATGAAGTCAGAAAGCCACATCTCTTTTTGTGGATTACCTCTGTATGCTCTTGTCATTGACAGTTTGGAGAACCACTTGAGCTTAAAGATGTGTCACTTTGCATGACCACCAATGAGAGGAGTAAAAGAAAGGACCAATGTCTTTTGGGAGAAATACAGTAAGGAAGTTTGAATGTGTCAAAACTATTTTTTCCCATCAAAGCATTTCTATTACCAAGACAGTAGCCGTATTCAAGAATGAATGCACTCCTGATCTGATCACAGTGGTGCCCAGTGACAGGACCTGAGGGAATGGCCTGAAGTGTGACAGGGGAGGTTTAGGTTGGATCTTAGAAAAAGATTTTTCGCACAGAGGGTGGCTGGGAACAGGCTCCCCAGGGAAGTGGTCACAGCACCAAGTCTGACAGAGTTCAAGAAGCTTTTGGACAATGCTCTCAGGCACATGGTGTGTTTCATGGGGTGTCTTATGCAGGGCCAGAAGTTGGACTTGATGATCCTGATGGATTCCTTCCAAATCAGCATATTCTGTGATTCTTAGTACATACTGCTAATATATTAATTTCTCCCCAACAGTTATTTGATAAAATAGCCATCATGAGCTTTGGAGAAATGGTTTTCTGTGGGAACCCTATGGAAATGATCTCATTTTTTAGTGACTGTGGCTATTCTTGTCCTGAACAATCAAATCCTTTTGACTTCTATGGTAAGTTTGTCTAAATTGTTTTAGTAAAACAATTTGGTTTTTTTCCCAAGTTAAAGTTTTTCCAGAGATAGAAATGTATTTGAATTCTGCTCCAACTTTTTAATTATTTTCAGCTCAGAGAGAGGGCTGGCCCCACGTCATTCCTAATGACTCCATAAAATAGCCATATTTGCAGTAAAGGAGTAAACTACCACTAAAAAAAGAATCTCAGCTTCATGAAACCTGTGGATTCCTGATGGCATTTCCCAGCTGGATGTTGGAAAATTAATTTGATTCCAAAACTGTGGAAAATCCTATGCTCCTCCGGACTCTGTGATGCCAAGCAACTTGAAAGAGTTGTGTGGAGGGATGTACAATAAATATGGGATGATTTGAGGCATCAATTTCCTGGAATTCTAAGTTTGCGGTTTCTAAAAGTTTGGGGAGTTGCTAATTCCAAGGTGAACAGCTGGAACAGAATGGATGCTTCAGGAGATGATGATAGCAAGATGATGATAGCTGTTGGCATAAGCTGGAGAGTATTGTTTTACCAATTCAGGATGAAAAAAAAGAAAACGGGTAAGCAGGAGACTTTGGAAATGAGACTTGGTTTTGCTGCAGGACATCCATGTCCCTGATCCATACAGGCGCAGGTTTGAAGAGAATGTGGATGTGTTTGTTTGTGTACAAATATGCAGCCATGTACATAACTCTATTTAAAACCAACACGTTGGGTTAATTCTGGCAGTACTAGCTGAGCACTAACCAGGGAATTTGACCAATTCAAAAAGCTGCATTCAGCACAGGTAGTGTTTTCCTATTGTCTGCATGGCATTCTAAACTCAGTGAGAAGAGAGGTTGGTTGTTGACATGAAGCTGGAATGGGATAAAGCTGAAAATACTGGTATGACAGTGAGGATAATTTTGCCTTCATGAATTTGAATAGTCTTGAAAAGCATAGATGATTTGAGATTTGGACCCACTTTTAAAAAAGCTTGTTAAAGAGAGTACTGCATTCTTCAAATGTCAACCTTTGAATGTGACAAGAAAGGAAAAAAATACAGATTAGAGCAAAGAATCATCAGAATATTTAGTCTTTTGAAAATTGGTAGTTTATATTTTTTTGTGTGTGTGATTTGATGTGAATGAAGGGACAGATTCTGATATCATTTACATCAGCAACAGAGGAAAATATATCCTATGTATTGAGTGTGGATTATATTGCTGAACTGTCACATGTTTGTAAAAAGTACTAATGCATGGTAGGCATTAGCTAGATGGTCTAGTTATAGTAGTCAGTGTTACCATTCTTTTAAAGCACACTGAGTTGCCATTTATTTCCTGTGTGACTTCCAGCAAGTCACACTGGCCAAGTTTTAAAGTGTTTCTGCATTTCAGATGTTCACATTTGTAAAAGCAAAGGCTTCATTTTGGATGTGTTTACCATTAAAGACAATTCTGCTGAATTCCAGCTTTTAGAACACCAGGGAACTATTCATAAGCCTAATTCAGATTTTGAGGAAACCTAAGAATCTTGGACAAGGCCTCCTTTTGTTGAATTTGTATTTTGAAGTTGAACAGAACATTGCAAAACTGAAATCTAAGGATGAGAGAAACCTTAGGAGTAAATAACTGATGAAGACATCTTACCAGATGTAGAGTAATATAAAATTGGGTAAGAACAAATATTACTGAGAACAACAATCCAGTTTTCAAAACCTTGGCTAATTCACTGCTGTTAGGGAATAGGGAAATTTCTAAGGCATTTTAGCACTATTACTGAATCTGTATGACTTGTAAAAATAGAACACACAAATTTCCCATCTGCCAGCAAAAGAATTGCTGGTGCCAGGAGCATGTTTAGGTGGACTTACTAGAAAGGAATATTAACTCTGTGATGTAGTTACCTTTCCTGAGTTCCACAGCAGTCAGTAATACTTCCTTCAGCTTGGGCTGAGCCTGCTAAGGGAATTTGGCCAGCTGAACATCCTCTGACTTCACATTAAACAAGAAGTATGTTTGCAAAGGAGGTAGGTGAAACCCAGTGCAACAATGCATTAACAGCTCAAGGAGAGAAGAGTTGTGTCTACAGTGTGAGTTCACACTAAGCAAAAAATAAAGCTCCATAGTTCTGGAGGAGTGGGCAGAGGACAAGGGGGAGCTGTGGAGCCATGTCCGAGCATTTGCCTGAAAACCTGAGAAATATACGACCAGATAAGTAATCTCTTCATCTTCATAAATGTTCATCCTCTGGTGCTTTGTCTTGCTCTCTACAACTCTGTATTGTGCAAGGAGAGTGCTAAAGGTCTGACCAGCACGGTGCTCAGACCTTGCATTTCAGATCAAGGACCTGAACTGCAGGGTCCTACGGAGGACACAAAACACAGATTTCTTGTGGCTGCACAGTTAATGAATTCCTGCTGCATCTAACAGAAGGGAGAAAGAAACCTTGAATACTTTCAAGTGACCTTTTCATCTTTGCATATTTTAGAATAGAGACAAGAAGAAGTTAGTTGCATGGGCAAAAAAGATATTAAGGGAAAGTGATGTGTATATAGAGTAAAAACTTTGTCATTTTACAGTGGATCTGACATCTGTGGACACCCGAAGCAAGGAACACGAACTCAAAACCTACAATAGGGTTCAAGAATTTGTGTCAGCCTACAAAAACTCAGTGATCTTTAGCAAAGTACTGGAAACCATTGAGAAAACAAAGTATATGAAGGAGCTGCCACCAATACCATTCAAAAACAAAGACTCACCCAGTGGCTTTGACCAAATACTGATTCTTTTACGGTAAGACTTTCTCCCCCCTCCCCCTTCTAAAGCAATTTTTTTTTCTTCTCCACTAATCTCTCAGGTTTCCCCTCCATGTATAGATGCACTTCCTTGGTTATTTGATCTCCCACTGTACTTGTCCCTTGTCTTTTTTAATATATTAGCTCTTTGTGGACACTGTGTGTCTAAGATTTGTTCAAAGCTTAATACCCTACCAACATGTGTTCAGTTGTAGCTAACAGGCCTTTTATTGGTTTGTTTCATTATCAGGAGAACAACAAGAAATCTCTCCAGAGATAAGATAGGCATCATCATGCGTCTCCTCCAGAACCTGTTATTTGGCTTGTTTATAGCCTTCTTCCTTCTTAGGCTAAGGAATGACCTGGCCCAGGGAGCCGTGCAGGACCGTGTGGGGCTTGTCTACCAGTGCGTGAGTGCACCCCCCTACACAGGGATGCTCAATGCTGTGGCCCTATGTGAGTTTCTGTCCTGTCTTATGTGCAGCAGCAGGTGTTGCTGCCACTCTGTCTTAAATAAGAAAAAGTATTTTTTGAAGATAGTAATTTAAAAGATCTTCACTGGTCTAGGTAATGTCAGAGTTGATACAGAAGCACAAAATTCAATGGAATTTAAGGGAATATGCCCTGATCCCTGCCTTTCTTTTTTACAGCTGGCCTGTCTGTGAAGGCTTTATTCTAAACTGTGCAAAAGATTTCGCTGTGTGTAGCATTTTATAGGCAAGACAAAGTCTAGGTCTAGCTAATATGTAAGTGAGCTCAAAACTAGACACATGGAAAGGATGGAAATACAAAACAGCTTTGACAGCAATTAAGCATAATTGGATTTATGATTATTATGTGATGATTATATTTTTTTAAAAGGATTTTTCTCTTACAGGTGCCATACTGAAAGCAGCAGTAGTTTCTATTTACAGCCCTGTAACCTGTTTTGCTCATGTAGGGAACATACACTGCTGTCATAAGCTTGAAATCAGAGCACCTCAATAAATTGGCCAGTGACAGAGGTTTTCTCATGTCCTTAATCTGTATATGCAAAAAGAGAAGGATGTCCTGCATGCTGAAAAGTCAGGTCTCTTTCGTTAAGCCTACCAATGTTTGCAATCTGCAGGGAGCATGCTTTGCACTTGAAGTAGGGGGAAAAGGGATCAGAGTGGTTTAAGCAGAATGTTTGTGATATATTCTCAAAGTTGTCCCTGTGCTTCAGATCATTTCTGCTAACAACAAGTCCTGCTCTTTCTGTTTAATGGTAATTTACTTCATTTCTTATATATTTAATTCAGTCCCACCTCTACGTGCTATCAGTGACCAAGAAAGCAAAGATGGCTTGTATAAGAAATGGCAAATGCTTGTAGCTTATATAGTCCATTTCCTGCCCTTCAGTGTCATCAGCGTGGCCATTTTCAGCACCTTCATATACTGGTAAGCATTTGGACCATCTGTTGGATTGCCATTTTGTTTTTGTTATCAGTGTCAATTAACATGTCAGCAAAAGGCCTCCTGGCATGGCTTCCTGATCTTGTCTCTCAAAATGATTACACAGAAACCATAAGGAAAGATGACACAAATTTAGCCCTTCTCTTTCAGGCAGAGCTGAAAACACTTCCCCAGTAGGTAAATTACCTGTTCTCTAGGTATCTTGGAAAGTTTTAATGGACCTAGGAGAGTTACCATCCTTTTGTCATATTGAAAGCAGGAAGTGTCATTTTACATTGCATTTAGAAAGACAGGAAATAAAAAACCAAAAAAAAACCAAAAAAAAATCCACCCCAAAATGAGGATGTCAGCTGTAGGTACATGACAGTAACAAAACTTTTATTTCCTGAGACATTGGGGTTTAGCTACAGCGTATGGAAGTGATGAAATCTGGATCCCTTTCTTATACCCTCCAGAGAAAAATACAAATTTCTATCCTTCATTCTTTTTCTTTTCTAATGTTGAGAGATGTCTAGTGCACCAAAGTTAATTTTAGTTTATGTGTACAAGTGATGAGCAGGCTTGGTTTGTGTCGTGGATGCATTTTCTCTGATGAGCTGTTCAAAAGTGGTAAGTGGATACACCCTCATAAAAGAGCTGAAGTGCAGAAGCCATTCTGCTGTACCTGTGCATGTTAGTGCTCTTACTTTACAGTAAGATGGATGGAAAATGGATAGAGTAGAACTACACAAAATTGCTTGGACTTCTGAGTCAGAATTTTTGCACCGGGAATTTTGTAGCAATTTTCCCCCATCTGGAAAAACTCAGAAAATAAAGATGACTATTCCCTTCTTCCTTCTTGTCTATAGTAGGCAATGAGGGGCAGTGCTCAGCATTTACTTAATTCTTTAATTTGAAATCTCAATGAAAAGAAAACATCCCTGAGAGGAAGATTTCTGCTCTTCCAGGTGTCAGAACTTGCATGCATGGGCAGGTTGTTTTGTAGTTTGGTGTGGATATGAAAAGTAGTCACCTTTATCCTCTCAGCTACCTGAGCTTTTATTTCTGCAAGCTGTCAGTGCTACCTGCTTGAGGCAGGGCTCCCTGGGAAGCCTTTTTTTCCACAGGCAGACAGACAGAAATTACTCTTCCTTCCATTAAGTGCTGTGCTGACATTCTGTTTATGAATGGTGCTAAGAAAACAGCCATTTGGAAAGCAGCTTTCCAGGCTCAATGACACTCAACTCCATAACAAACAGGGAATCCACATTGGCAGAGACTTTGCCCCCCTGTGTTTTGGTTGGCTCAAACACAATCAACAATAAATAGTGAGGCTCCAGTTAATGGATAATATTTACAGGTATTATCTTTCCAATATTGCGGTTGTTTGGAAGCCATAAGGGATGTGTTAAACTGATTTCACAATGCTCTTAGACCTCTCAGGGCAAGCAGTTTCTGGATGAAATTTTGGCAGTTGTTACGCAGGACTGAACTTTCCCAAATGGACTAACTTTTTGAGAGACCTTGACAAGCCATTTCTTGTAGAGTTTGTGTTTGTGGAGTCAGCCAGTTGGGTCAGGCAGACCCAAACTCTGACCTGGTCAGACGTGAGGCAGGTTTGGCCAAGTTCAAAAAGAGCCTCTTTTGATTCAAGTGAATGTCCTGTCTATGCAGATTTTCCTAGCTGAAGATACCTCTGGGAAGTCTTCCGACAGTTCACATCATGTTGTTATTCTGTTGCTGTCTTTGGGCTGGTTTTTTTTTTTTTTTTTCCGTGGTTTTTTTTGTTCCTTTTTTTTTTTTTTTTTTTTTTTTCTTTTTTAAGTCTTTCTTCTGTTCTATTCATATCCCAGATTTACTAACCTGTGTCTCCATGTCTCTGTGTAAAGTTTTAGAGTGTCTCTGAGGTGGTAGTTTTCTGGTAGGACTTTGGAAAGCTGTTTCTCCTGCACCAATCTGTACTTAAAAGTTGTTAAATACCTGCTACCTTGCTGAGTGTTTAATACTGGAAGAGTCAATGTTCATCCATCTATTTATAATTTATTCTGGTGTTACAAAAAAACACTATAGAAAAGCCTATGAGAAAATTGATACTTCTGTTTTAAGACCATATTCAAACATGGTGGATTTAAAAAAAAAATAGGGTCTTGCACTTTTTGTTGCTACAAAAAGAAAATTTAATGTTGAATTGCTGCTTGTGAGTTAGGCAAAGCATGCAGTGTGCACCTAGTGTGAGGCAATTTTAGTATGAGGTATTTTGGAAAAAGAGTAATGTGTCACAGTGTAATAAAGGGTTTTGTCATCTGTCACATACACTATAAGGCTGAATTAAGTTTGTCAAGCAATTGCTGGCTTTTCTTAACTTTTTAATCTTGAGTATAGATTGAGAGGACTCTTTCTGTTGGGTTAGCTAGAGGAAAATTGAGAACAGCGTGTTGCATTGAAGAATACAGGAGTATGGGGGAAATTGCATTGGTGTGAATTACATGGGTGGTGAATTCAATTAGTTTTTCATTTAATTTAGTATATCCATACTTATGTTTGCTTGCACATTATCAGAAGTGCAAAATCCAATCTGTTAATTACCTTCATAAAGATGTTATTTAAATATGTGACTTACATGAATGACTCCCACTGCAAAGACTTTACAAGAAGCAGCAGGTTAGTTTAAGAAATTGAGAAGCTGTGGTGATTGTCTTGAAAAAACCTGGGTTTCTACAAGAATTACATCTTGGTATAACCCTCTTCAGTCTAGATGGAGAAAACCTCATGTATCTGCACTTACATAATTATAGTAAGTGGATGTCCTTTGTGTTAAGATTCCAAACAGTATTCTAAGGATTAAGGCATACTCTTCACCTAATGAGCTATAACTGCAAAAAACCCAAATAGAAACAAAAGTAAAAGCCACCTTCCAAGTTTGCTACCCAAACATTGTTTTTTAACTGTTCTTTTGCTCATCTTTGTACAGGACTATAGGATTGCATCCTGATGTTTCCAGATTTGGAATTTTCTTTGCTGTTGTCCTAGCATCTCACATGATTGGTGAACTACTAACACTTGTTATACTTGGCATGGTTCAAGACCCAAATATAGTCCAAAGTGGCATTGTGCTACTTAATTCAGCTGGTGTGATAGTAGGAACGGGACTAGTAAGGTAGGAAAAAATCTTACTTTGTTACAGTGTTGCTGTTACCACTGATGTGGAAGAGTTTCTATAACAGTTGGTTTTGCAGAAATCCAGTAATGCACAGGTAGCCATGGAAAAGCAAGAGCAGCTCCTTCAGAGGCAGAACTACCTAATCTTGTTGGGCCTTGTACTAAACACAAAAACAGACACTTAGTATATTTAGATATCAACAAAGATATTGATGATTCCCCCCAGTTTTTGCAAATACATTGAAGATAAAACTGAAAAATTAGTATCTATCAGCTCATCTGAATTCTTTTATTGATGCTGACATGATGACATGAAATGCTGTCCTCATTAAAGGGGCCTACCGAAAATCCCTGTTCCTACATCTTTTAGTAACTGCTGGAACTTATGACATTAAACACTGGTAATGCTGGTTTAAAAAAGCAGTTGCTCTCAACTATCTTACTAGTATTATTATCCAGTTTAGCCAGCAAACTTTTTAGTCACTTTTTCTACCCGTACAGACTGAAATCTATAAAAGTTATTGAGTAGTGTAGTAAATATGCGGGAAAATTGTGATCCTCCTGCTCTATTACTGTGCAAATAAATGGTTTTGTGTTTTAATTTTGTGAAGTTTGAACAGTTTTCCCATTGTATTTGTCAATACTGAAATTACTGGGTTTTTTTGAGGGACATACCAGACTAAATGTGTAATTGTTAAAAGTAGTTTTCCTAAGATACTGAGCAAGTAGGATATGTTTACCTGAGACCCTCCCAATGAAAATTAAGTAAGCCTAACAACACATGGTGTTGTCCTCAAGAAAACCATCTGAATCTTCACTAAGCTGATGATGCTTTGTCTCTTTAAAGTAGATTTCAGCTCATACTTATGATATAAAGCTAGGTTAATGTCTAATTATTTGGTCCCTGCCTAATTTCAGGAAGATGTGTGTTTATAGTGAAAGACATTTATTCTTGCTACTGTAGTCTAATGCCTTAATGATAACTTAAAAGCATTAGAGGTTTCTAACCTTATTTTACAGCACAGATTTTGCTCATTAATATTATGAATCTTTTTGATTAATCTCCACAAGCAATGAAGGACATTAAAAATACCATCGAGACTTAGTTTGCTGGGGATTTTTCTTGTTAATTTTTTTGTTGTTGTTGAATTACAAGTCTTGAAGTATTTTAGATGCTGAAATTGCCCTGCTTTGTTGAATGTCTCTTCTCATTATTTCTGCTTCATTTTTGCATTGCTATTATTGCGGCAATGAATTCCTATTCAGTATTACTTGGTTTTGAAGATGGAGGGAGGGTTGGTGGTTTCTTACTTTGAAAGCAAAACATTTCTGCAAGTAAGGTTTATGTTGAGTCTTGTCATTTTCAGTTTATCACTGCCATGTGAACAGCAAGCAACCATATAATTCTTTGTGACTGTTCATAAACAAGTCAGGGCTGAATGTTGTGACACTGTACCAAAGTCAGGGACAGCCTTCATGGTTGTCTCATCATTTAGCCCTAAAATTGGACTTTATGTTTGAAAACCCTACAGGTAGAGACAAGAACTGTTTTTGTCACAGGTTACAAACAATGAGGGCTTGTTTTAATTTGGGGTCTCTTAGTAAGTAGCAAAAGCCAGCTTAACTTCTCTGTTTCTTTAAGGACCATTGAAGATATGCCAACACCTTTGAAATTGCTTGGTTTTCTTACATTTCAAAAATACAGCAGTGAAGTCCTTGTAGTCAATGAATTTTATGGCTTAAACTTCACATGTGGTAAGTGTTCCAAAAAAAGTCCATTGTAAATAATTTTAATGAGATGTTGATGCTTATTTTCCTTCTATGTACATGTATCCTGATAAAATAAATGTAACTTTTGAGTTGCTAAGAAGAACTTGCTAATTAGTAAAGACTATAATGCCACATCAGCAAGCTAGGGCAGAATTTGATTATTTTGTTCCAACCATTTCTCATTCTTCCAGTTCTTTTGTCTTCCTCTTTTTCACCTGTTCTCTTATCCCCTTTTTGGAGGAACTTTGGAAGCTAAGTTTATTACAGGCTGGAAATTTTTCCCGTTCTTTTGTCTTCCTCTTTTTCACCTGTTCTCTTATCCCCTTTTTGGAGGAACATTGGAAGCTAAGTTTATTACAGGCTGGAAACTTTTTTTTAGCAATGTTACACAAATAGAGCATCAAAAGAATTGCGCAATCTAAGATCAAACATCAGTGGAGGGAATATTGAGAGGTAACAAACAGCTGACCAGGTATCTCCTCTAATACTGGAGAGGCTTCTTTCAAATGTGTTTCCATGGTATTTACTGAGAAGCTTGGGTCTGTCAGGCTGTGCTTTGCTGGTTGTTAGCAAGATAACCTGCTGCAAAACAAGAGAATCAATCAGGGTGGCAGGGTTAGTAGCTAATACACATTGGTGGGGGTAAAACTTATAGCTTTGGACCTACTTGGGGTGTTGTAGCCAGTTGTCTGTGCTCCTCTCCAAGGCTACATATTTTTTATCTCTTAATCTCTCCTCTTTATTACAAGATCAACAACTGTTAGAAAATGAATCCATGACTCTATTAGTACCAGCAAACACCTAATTTTTAATGTGCCCTTCTTAAGTTCTTAATGCAAGGGAGTCACCATTTCTTGCATTTTGGAACCCTCAACACATAGGAACACTGTAAGTCTATCACATGGGGCAACTTGCTTCTTGATGCCACTCCAGATAATGTGTCTGAAAAGCCATAAATCTTTGTTTGGCATGAACAAAAGAGAGCGCTCCTAGTGACCATTTGTTCTTCCCTTCAAAACATATGTCATGGATTAACCACAGAAACACAGAGCTCATCTAGTTTTATTCCACAGTGATGAGAAATACCTCTATGGGTATGGTTCTTCATGGAAGTGATATCAGGAAGAGGTGTATTTAAGGCATGAGTTAGAGACTGGAGTATGAGTTTTAATTTTACTGATTTACCTACTAAAGAAATTGTTTCTTTTGACAGGTGGAGCCAACAGTTCCACTGCAAATAATGCTGCGTGTGTTCTCTCTCAAGGCATCAGGTTCATTGAAGAAAACTATCCTGGGGCATTGTCCCGGTTCACAGTTGATTTCCTCATACTCTATGCTTTTATACCAGTACTTGCCATTATTGGAATTTTAAGCTTCAAATTAAGAGAGCATTATTAACAATGAAAAAGTAGCAATTCCAACAGTCTCCTCTACTATACTTTTATCTGTATTATGGTTGAAGGCTTATACTGTTGGATTTTAGATAGAATTTAAATGATTACACATATAAAAACACATTCATCTTCTCATGTTTGTTTTCACCTTGAAAACCAATGTTCTCTTAAGAGTGTGAATGACTCCTGGTACTGGTATTCCCCACCCCTCTCTTCTGGCTGATTTCCAGATCAGCCATAATCAACAGTATTTCATGTTTTAAAGGGCTTTCTGATTTAATTTAGTCAACTATTGACAATTTTTAACAACATAGCAATGGTGCTCTAGTTTTTTTCCCTGCTATTTTGTTTTTTAACCACTACTAGTAAGTAGAGGAGTCCAACTGCTAGTAAATCTCATTTCTAGGATTGTATTTTCAAAAGTCTTATGCCTTGTTTTGATACTGTTTGAGGAATCTGTAGAAAGGAAACAAACCAAATACATGTAAAGACAGAATCAAGAAATCACTCCACTTTAATCTTACACACACTATAAAATTGATGAGTACAGGATCTTGAAGCAGTATCCAAGTTAGCCAAGTTGGTTTTGCCTTGTAAATGATAGTAAATCAGTGAAAAAAGTTAGGTTATTTATATCAATTCTTTATTTCCACTGTCAAGTTCTAATCTTGTTTTGGAAGCAGTTTATGAATTACAAGGAAAAAATATGTTTGTTTAATAATGTTTTGGTTTTATTTAATAAAATGTCACTTTAGGGAAAAAGTATAAAAGTTGTTTGTCAGAAGCAATGCCATTTTCATCTTTGGAATTTTTTCTCATGGGCCTTTCAAAATTGAAAACATAACAGACACAGAATTCCTAAATTTTGTATCTTATTTTCATGTTCTGTAAAGAAATTAGTTTTTGCTGAGAGACAGATTTCTCCAAGGAGGTAAGTATATTTGTATCTTAAAATTCTGTAATTATATAGCTAGTTTTATATGATAGTTCTGAGATGAGGCAGTTCATAACAAGGAATTTAAAATCCAATCCTCAAGGTAATACAGTATTTCCACTTAAGTGTACTTTTCTAGTATCTTTATGCAAAATCTTCATAGATATAAATGTTGTTATCAGAAAAACATCTGGTGAACGAATATATTAAAAATAACAAATAGCTTTAAATAGCTGGAAAGATACCAGATTAGTCTGTCTTTCCCATTTTTATGAGCACATTGGTTTGATCTGGTTTGCCAAGTGACTGTTCAGACATTCACTGTCTGACAAGTCTGAGCTCTCAGGAGACATCTCTGGTTTTCATCTGGATTGTTTTGAGTATTCTCAGAACACTCAGTGCATCTCACACTAGTGAGGTGTGCATGGACAAAAACCCATTCCTGCTTTAGACTGAATGTGAATCAATAATACTCTCAGCACTAACCAAGTACCTGTTAAATTAATTAGACTGACTTCCCAGCATTTGAATATATGACAGAAACATCCATCTTCTAAACTCTGTGTGCCATTATACATTGCAAGAAATAAGTCCTGTATTAAACTGTATGATTCTGTGACAGAGAGAAAGCACACTTCTGAATTCAGGTCAAAGAAGGTTTTAACTCCACTTTATTCTGGGAGTTTGAGATTTATTTATTTATTCAAATATATCAAACAATTATGTAAGCAATTATTTAGCTTTTGTTTTGAACTACAAAAAGATGCCTAGCACACTACACAATTTCATATTTTGGGTGTTAAAACTTCTTTATATTCAAATATATGCTTAGGGTAGAAGTATTCAGAAGTAAATCAAATAATGTGTTATAACTTATAAATTCGGTTGAACTAATGCCAGTCTTCATATACAAACCCATCTGAGAGCAGTCTAGAATTCCTTTCTCCCTACTTTTTAAAACTCTTTGCCAGTGCCAAGATAAACTAATTTGGACTGAGTGAATAAAGAGCTCCCTTTATAAAAATAACAACAGGGATGCTTAATAAACCAACTTAGTAGTTTGATATTATATATTTTCAATTGCATCAGATGAAATTATTAATGTAATGTAAAAATTATAAAAATAATGTTGTAAATGGTGTTAAACTGAAGACAGAGCAGTTCATCAATCGGAGTCAAAATCCATTTCTTTCCAGGATTTAGAGGCATTTCTTTTGTATTGTTCAAGTTCCTAAAAAGAAACATAAATACATATTAAACTAATTTTCTCATTACTAAAAGTCTCCAGAAACTGCATGTATTTATTTAGCAAACGTATGTATGTACAAACACTTTTCACTGCAGAGAAGGTGTACTATATTTCTATATTTAACAAAATTAACCTAAAAGTGCTATGAATTTTGCCACATTTGCTGTCATGTAGGGAGCTACATTTTGCTGTACTTTAGATCAGTGGAGTACTAGCAAGGTAGACAAATGACCTCATCTCAGTCAACTAGGAGCACTGAAGCCTGTAATAGGAGTTTTTAGCATCGTTACAAACAAGTTTCCTCTACTGAATTTTATGTAGGAGCGTGTACTGTCAGGAGTAATTTCTAAAGATTTTTTTCAGCAAAAAATAATAATTTAGGAAGCATTATGATGGCTTTTCATTTACTTCAGAGTAAGGCTTCCAGCAAATTTACAGGAAGATGATGCTTTCATGAGGTACTTTTAGACCTAACCCTGTACTGCTTGCAAGACAAAAACTCACCATATCATACTTAGATCAGGAATGAGGTGGACATAAACCAGTGCTCAGGATAAATGTAGCAAAGACCTTCAACAATTGTGTGTTTTACAATTGTTATTTTGATTTTAATAGAATGGACTTCAGAGAGAAAGAGAGGTTCTTCTGTAGGTATGCAAGTATCAGCGTGACAAAAATAACAAAATTCACACCTGGTGAATTTAACAGAAGTATTAAATATCAGTTCAGAGCACAGAGGGAAGAAGAAGAAATTAAAGGGCAGAACAACAAAACAATCATCATTTTAAGATTATATGGAAGTAATAAATGGAATTTTCTCTCAGGAAGTCACTTCAGCAGCTTTGCCAGAGGTGCAGAGTTTTCAGAAAGCACCCCAGCTGTACAAGCAGAGAGAAAATTTTTAGTCAGTGCACATTCTTCCTGATGCTTGTAGGAGTCTACTGGTAGGGTTAAGTAACTCCATGGGGGACTGACAGAATATGTTGTGTCATAAGCCATAAGTTGCATTATTAGCTACAACTCCAGTACTGTTGAACTGTTCTGTCTCTAAGCTGGTCTTTATTCAGTATTTTCACTCCCTCATTATCAATATATAAAGTAATTATGATCTTGAAACATACTGAACTGTTGGAAACTTGCCAGCAGTTAGGAATAGAAAAAATACTGTGGTATTTTAAGGAGCACATGAAACCTGATTTTTGCTAAGGAATTTCATTTTAAAACTTTCTCAAAGGTTTCAGGAAGGGGTAAAATTAGATAGTCAAGTTTTATATAATAACAATACCATCTGGGGGTCACATCTGCAAGTGTTGGTTAAATAATTACCCTTGCAGATTTATCCTCTGACTAAACTCTTTCAAGAAAGAGGGAGATAATTTAGCAGAATTAATTTTGCTCACATTTAGCTAGCCTAGGAGTCAATTCAGTGTAAAGGCAATTCAAAACAATACAAACATGCAAATTGTCAAACTACAGCATATATTAAAGCTGTATAGCCACTCCACTGCATACAGAACTACAGAACAAAATTATATGTATTTATTTTGGACAGGTATCTAGGTAAGGCTAACATTTAAACAATAAGAAATGAAAAATAAATTTAATTAAATGGGAGGATATTTAGGAAAAAATAATCTTTTAACAAATGTCAGTGATTCAGGAGGGAAAATGTTGTCAGCAGAGTACACTTACCTAGTTTCTATGCAAAATAGAAAGTAAAATACATCCCTGTAAATCAGAAATGTAATGCAAAATTCTTTCAAACACTACTTAAGGGTCACTCCAGAGACCCTCTTGAAAAAGGCCCCTTCCTGCTTGTAAAGTTCTATACTGCAAACATGAGCAGAATTCTAGAATAGACTGATGATATAATCAGCTAAGAGATCATGTCTCCAAAGAAAAGAAGATCCTACAAAAGAATGTATCTCAAAGTACACCAAAATTTTCATGCTAGCATTATGCTACACTTGTTTTGTGTGTGCAAGTGTAGGGGAGAGAGATCAGATATACAAAGAAAAAATAATTGCAATTTAAATGTGCTTTCAATGTGATCTGAATGCTTTAAATGTAATTAGTGCTAGCAACTTATCACAGATGTCTCAACATTGGCATAAAGTGGGCTTATTTTTTTTTTTAAACCTTAATGCTTCTGTACTTCTGTGTTTCTGTAAATTCTTCATCTGTCAAATGGGAAAGATCACACCTAATCTCATAAAGGGATTGGGAAGAAAGACGTAACTGATGTTTGTGAGGCACTCAGATAAGATAACACTTACCACACACTCTCAGAGGAAAAAAAAATTAATACTTTTGTGCTCACTGAAGTGTCTGAATGGCAGGTTGAAAAATAAGGTACATAAGGAATAAGGATGATGAAAAGAAATACTAAACAATTGAATTGAGACATCAGCAAAATAGTATATGATCATGTAATTAAAGACAATACTACAATGTCTGCAAACAAGAAGGAAAAAATTAAGATTGCTGGAAAAGCCTTAATTGTTGCATTTCCTCTGTTCTGAGTGACTGATAGGGCTTCAACTTTCCTTTTCATGCAGTTTCTTACTGGAAGTGCCCTCAATCTGGAACATGGTGAAAGCAGCCAAGTACTGAAACACTAATTAAAAGTCTTAAGGACAAAAACTTTAGTAGAAAATTTAATAACAGTGCTCTAATAATGCTCTTTAATTTGCCTTAAAAATGAAATCCTTTTTACCCATTTGGACATGCTTTCATGTGAAAACAAGAAAGCTTGTTCTTGGCAGCTAAGTAAATATCCTAAATAACTTTTTCTCTTAAAAAGACTAGCACATGTCCTCCTGTGGAGAAAATGAAAGGTGGTACTGCTCTGTTACGCAGGCTAAGGTAGGGGCCTATTATATTTCTCTGCCCAATAACACTGGTGTGACCAAGGGTTCATGGCACACTATGAAATCTTCTGTTTTGTGGAATGCAACTGAAATGGTCTCCTGAAGTTCAGCAATATGATCATGCCAGCAAAGTATGTTGAAAAAATATGGCTCTCAGTCTGTTGGCCAGCACAGTCCCCATGTCAGCTGCAGATCTGACATGCAGGTGACATTTGGTTGTGAGTTGATTAGGTTGCTGCAGTTTTAGGGGAAATGCAACTGTTCTTCCTTGTGAGATGTAGAATCTTCTTGTGTTTACGATTTTTTAAAAAAAATCTTAAGAGTTACATCTCTGTTCGTTAAGATCTGCTTCCATAACTTGTTAGCTGACACCAAATGGCACCAGGCATCTACTTGTTTGACCTTACTTCATGGCATGAGGCTTCAGCTAGAACTGGCACCAATCCCTGAAGTAATAGCTCTGTGTAATAAGGACCAGTCACTGTAAACTTTAGCACTGCATGATTTCTGAAGCACATGAGTAGGAGGCTCTCCAGTTCTGAGCTCAAGGTTGAGCTTTATCTGTTGCATCAATGAATGAATCTGCAGTCTAATGTCCAAATCAAATGGTCCAAGCACCTATTTTGAGTATTAGCAGTGAAGGCATAACAGGAAACAAAGAAAAAACCTCAAAAAGACACCTCAGAGTACTTGTATCTTTGGCAGAAAGCATTTCTAAAGGAAAGAGAACAGACATTCCCACATGCCAGGCTCTCACTGCCACAAACATTTATAAGGAACTAAGGAAGAAGACTTTGATGCTCCCCATAGGTGCTCACTGATGCAGGTGTATACATGTAGCTCTAATTAGAAATATTATTTTAAAAGATCTAATTCTTATTCAGGTTATGTGTGTACCAAAAACCAAATTAAGTTGACCTAAAAGCATCAAAAGTCAAAAAACTAACAGGGAATGGATAGAGAATAACAAGTTTGCCATGTTATGTATGAAGAATTAACCAAAACCTAGACATTTAAGGCCTAATAACTATGCAGAATTAATTTTTTTTGAATCTTGAAAGCCCTGCAAAACCCACAAAATTCCACTAATTCCTGAAGAAAATCTGCTAGTTAAGAATTACATTAGAGATAGAAATTTCAAAACGGTCCCTGATGCTGTATTCTCTCTCAGAGCTTAACTACAGGGACTGAAAAGCAGTAAACAATTCCAACAGCACTATTTGATATAAATCTGTGCTATGTATGTCTGTGGGGCAAGAACTAGAAAAAGAATTCTGAAAAGACATAGTTGAGAGAGATGTGCTCCACCTTGAAGAAAGGCACAGTGAGGAAAAGACAGCCTCAGAGAGGTTTCCAGAGCAAAAATGTTTAGAAAGAAAGTGGTACACGTCATAGTTAACTCTGAAAATATTAAGGAGGCAAAATAATCTGGTCTAAAACAAAACAGTTATTCAGAATGCTAATGAGGTGTACTCTAAACTTCTACAGCCAAACAGCATCTCAGATAAATGCTGGCTAACAGTACCTCAGAGTCAGCCAGGGACTTTCTTGATTTTTTTAAACTGTTTTCTTATTTTATACTCAAGAATTAGAATTC
Source organism: Vidua chalybeata (assembly GCF_026979565.1). Taxonomy (NCBI): domain Eukaryota; kingdom Metazoa; phylum Chordata; class Aves; order Passeriformes; family Viduidae; genus Vidua; species Vidua chalybeata. Next base: position 29,391,199 of record NC_071532.1, on the reverse strand, counting down.
AATCTTTTACTCTGCCAGAATGCAGGCAAAACCTTCAATCAGAATGACGAAGTTGGAAATGATGTATTTAAACTTTGTATTGCCACAGTTATCTCTAAATCTATTATTGAGCAGTCCTGATAAGGTCAGGTATTGCTGGTTCTTCTAACAGATGCAGTGACAGGGGTTGTGTTTTGCTTCCCTTGCTGATTTTGTGCTTCTTTTCTTGTGAAGCTTATCTTTGAGATAAATAAGCAAATAGGCTATCATCTGTAGTCCAAAGTAACATTAATTAACCGAAAGTAACCGAGAAAAATGATAACATGAAAACACTCACTGTCACCCCATGACACTTCTAATTTTGCATTAGGTCTCATGATTTCATTAGCAACACATTGCATAATGACCCTCTTAATATACTGGCCCTCCTATGCAACATGAGGTACCTTGAGACTCTATAAAGATTGTCAGATACATGATGAATTTAAAAAGTTGCTTTAAAAATACAATTTTTATGCTGCTTTCCATTGAACTCAAAAACTGAAGGACACTTCAAGAAACACTGCAACTAAAGAGTTCTTTTCTTTTAGATATATATTTCTAACTTGGTGCAATTCAAATTCTTAGTATAAAACATTTTAATAATGTGCAAATAATCTTGTAAAAATTAAACTTCATTATAAAAACTTAGGAAATAACTGCAGATAACAAAAATAATTTTCTCTTTAATGCTCAAATTACTTGTAGTAGTCCAACAAAAAGAAGCTATAATGGTTTGCAATGCCCTTGAACAGATTAAGATTCTAAAAGCCTGTCTCTTTTATTTAAAAACAGAAAATTAATCATTTCCTGTATGATTCAATCAATACATACCAGTATCTTCTTTTGCAACAATTATTATGTAAAAATAACAAACCTAGTACACCATATAGTTGTTTTGAGATATGTAGCTATACTGAGTATGTTTGTATTATAAATTCCAAAAGCAGCGTGCTTTACAAATTTTAATGATTTCTAAGACTGCTCTTGATGCGACAGAAATTCAAAACTGATACCTACATTAACAGGATATTGCAGGTAATGTACAGGCTCAAAGGCTGCAGGGGATTTTTGAAATTGCTTTATTCTTTGGGTAAATCTTGGTTTGATTTTAACAGACCCATACCTATGAACATACCCATACTGATGAAAACTGTTCTATACAGTACTGCTACTCAGCTGATGTTATATACTGTTAGCTGTAAGGCAATCATTTAACCTACATCTAGTCTGCCAAAGAATTTTTCTATAAAATTAATTCTCCACTAATCTAGAGAAAGGCAGAAACACTGCAAATTTTTTAAGAAAAAAATAGAAGACAGTTTCCCACTAAAGGTCTTTCCTGGAATTCAGGGGTTAAGCCACATGTCATCACTTTGTGGAACAATTCCATTCACTCTATTTAAGATAAAATATCCGTAGCCAGCAAATTCAAGTTAGAAATGTTATCATCTCAGTACTTTTCCAGTTTAAATAAGTTTTGAAGGAGAAAGACAGAAGTAAACAGTCCCCACCACAGAGCTTGATATTGCTTCCTACACTTTCTGTTAGTCAACACTCAAATGAGAGAACAGACTGAAGAAATGAGGAAATGACTTTCAAGAAAGCTTTGAAGTTTATTTTAGTGAGTTAATTTTAGAGTACAGTTTGAGGCAAAAGTTGAATTATTAATTTCTAAAGAAACTCAGAGCCAAAATTTCGAGATCTAACAATGGTCTACTGGCTTAGTATCTTAAGAATGCGAAAAAACCTCACAACCAACTACTAAGCTTAAATCTAAAGCTGAAATTATTTAAAGGCAAAAAGGGGAGGTACGAGTATATACTATTAATTCAGCAGTGCTGGTGGTTCTGGAATACCTGACTGGGAACAGCATTTGGAGAATTACCACACACCTGGTTTTTCTGAGCTCTCATGACATCAACTTCATACTCAGCATATTGACTATCCTGTGCAGGGTCCTTGGTATCTTGTAAATCACAGAAACTCTAAAAGGAGAAAAGACAAAAACCCCAAATGATAGAATTTATCTTCTTTTAATAAGAAAAAGCCAAACTATAGAAATTAAAGTATTTGCTTTTAATACAAATATATTAAAAACTTGCATTTACAATTTTGTGCTACAGGAAACAGATTAGTTAAAAAAAACCTGTCAGTAAAATGAAGAAAAAATAAGAGTGCAGCTAGATTCTAAAGGGCAGAAAACATTCTTATCTGGTGGTTAGTTATTACTCTTGAGCATCAAAATGAAAATATCCTTTCTGTTCCATGATGTTAGGGCACAGCTGAGGTTGCACTTGCTGAACTATTTAATACTCATGACTAGAATTCAGTTCTGGTTATCAGAAACATTACTTCAATAGCTGAGAAACTGATTGCTGTCTTTGCCAAATATCTGCATTTTCATTTCCTAGCCTTGAGTGAACTATAACTTGAATTCCAAAGAAGCAAATACACTAATAGTAAGAAAAACTATCAAGGGGGGAGGGTTTATTAGATGTTGTCCTGCACAATTCTCCTTAATCATATCAAATGGAAAGTAGCAAGAAGGCAATAATACCAGTAATGGAATAAAATAAAGCAGAATTCTACTTCTTAGGTGAGGCAATGGATAAAGAGGTTTACAATGCATAAAAATAGCTTCCAAGTTTAAAGACTGCTGTGGAACCAAATCAGGAGACTGTGAATCTATTTGGCAAATGTTTAAACCTTTAATTAGACTGATACACTGATGAACAGCCACAAGGCTTGCAAGATGAGAAGTGTACTCATTTCTCCATCTGTTTCAGGGGGAGTTCAGGGGGTACTTGGAAGGATGGATGCAGGAGGAAACTTGTTTATTTTGTTTTTAAAGGCTATGAGGAAAACTAACATGAAAAATAGCACTTCTGTATAGTTTCTGAGAAGTTTAGTCTTTATCATGTTGGGGCATTTTATACTGAGAACAGCATCTTTCATAATTTCTAAATGTAGGAAGGTGACTGAAGATCTAGAAGCACTACTACATACAAGCCTTTATCTTTTAAAAATGTATTAAAGAGAATTCCTAAGTGAGACTGAAATTCCAGTTAGTGGACTTGAAAGACAGAAAGGAGCAGGGATATTGCTGCTGTTCTGTAAGAAAAGCAGCTGTATGCATGGCATATACATCCCTACCTTGGGAGGAAATGTTTTCTCAAATACTTTTTTCCATAGTTCCAAAGGCGTGTTAGCACGCAACTTTCCAAGATCACTGTCAGAGGCGGGTGGTGGTCCTGAGGATCACAGCACACATAAGACAAGTGTGTTGTCATAACAGCATAAATCACAGAATAATTTTGCATAATGAACCATCATCTAATTTAGCATTTAACCTTCTACACTGACAAGCTGCAATAAGTTTGAAAAAAACATTGATCTCCTACCATGAAATGGGCTGAGAAGTTTTGTGTATTTTATTTTCTTTCAGATCTAAGTTGATTGGTACTTTACTGTTTTACATAGTCCAGAGACTTTAATAAACTACCTAACAAACCTGCACAAATAAGTCTCAGTAATATACTGAATCATGATTTTAAAATCTGTAAGCTATTTCCTTCAGTAATCTGTTAAAACTGATACTGATGTGCTGTAATTTTATCTATTTGCTTAAAATGTTTTTCTTGTTTTCAAAAGAATTAAGCAACAAACAATGAACAGTAAATGTTCTAACCTATTTGGCTCATGGAATCCAGGCCTGCTGGTATAAAGAGAGGTTTGCTGGGATCCACTGATACAGATTTGCTAAACAGAAAAAAAGAAAATGTATCAAGTGAGCATTTAGCAATCAACAGAAAAATAACACTATTCTAGCTAAGACTAGAGTCTTACTGTGGTTTGCATATAAATACATGTAAATAAAATAGTACTCAATTCCAGTGGTAATCAGGTTTTTCATTCATTTGATAATCAAAACTAAGGAGTTATCACTATCCTTAGCAGAGATAGGCAGCTGAGTCACAGGAGTCCAAGTCCATGAAAAAAAATCTTTCAGAGATAATATTTAAGAAAAAAAATATGATTAAAATATTTTTAATAAGTAATTTTAGGTTCTGAGCAAGACATTTAATAGGTGAACAATAACATTACCTTCTATCGTAGCCAAATGCCAAGTGATTAATAAGAGCACGGGCTTTCAGCAGGAGAGCCTCAGATTTACTGGTAAACTAAATGAATCAGAAAACAAAATATACATTACAAACTTCCATCATAGATATAGTGCATTTTGCCATCTACAAAGAGGATAGAGCCTTTCTAATTAATACCTGACCCCAGTAAATTTGGTATATGTTCACTGAATTGACTAGAATAAAAATCTCACATTCCCTTTCAAAAACATGAATATATTTGTTACTGAATATATAGATCAAGAAAGATTTAAAAGTAGAATAAATAAAAGATTAAAGAATAATTTTTAAAATACTGATTCAAAACTTTTGAAATATGCACATTACGAGACACAAATCTTTTCCCCAAGACTAATGAGTTAAGATTTTAAATTACATTAAATATTATCCAGAATACCATAAACATTTAGAAATGTAATCAATAACTATATAATTGTCATAAAAACAGCTTCAAAGTGGCAGAAAGGTACAGATTTATCAGAAAGCAGTTCTCAGGATATATTCTCAAACAACATGCTTCTTCCTATCTAAGGGCTTTTGTATCCTAACAGATTCATGTCTTTGAGAAAGAAGTCAGATCCCTGCTGTGGGAAATTAGGTTTCTCCCTCTCATTTCAAGGACAATCAGGATTTAGCACAAAGAGATTTATATACTAATTTTTAATTACAATAATGCTTAAATACTAAAAAACCCCAACCAAGACATTTGTACTCTCAGTTAACAAAAGACAAATTCATGTGTCAGAGTGAAAAAGCGTTATGTGGATGCAAAAGGACATGCTGGGATTTTAAGTATTCGAAGTTGTTTTGGTAATCATTAAGCTACTATTAAATATTATTTATTACATAAATGATGGTTGATACAATTAGACCTGATGCACAGTGAGCCCAAGATGCAGCATTTTTGGACTGTGAATCTCAGCATACATGTTTCTGTCTTTACTCAGAGAATGATCTGACAAACTAAAATAAATACTTCATTGTCCTCACGTTGGCATCTTTCTACCCACTTCTGTAAGGAAGCTCCTCCTTCTTCAACACCCTAAGTGTAGTAATCTGGTATACATAAACTACTGTGAAAATGAGCCAATGATTTTAAATCTACAAAAGCTTGGTCACTTGCTCTAAGTTCATGCTTCTACCAAAAGGGCCAGTTCTCTAATTCAATCTAAGGCAATCACTTTTGCCCATTCTCCTTTCTTGTACCAAAAAACCCCAAAAAAATGCCCAAGATGCAGTAAACTCAATGAGGAACTAAGTTGGCTAACAGGTAACTATTTTCATTTAGTGTTTGTTGATACTGGGAATTGTGTAGTTTGTTTGTTCACAAGGCATGTCTATTCATCCCCTGCCAGTACAGTGACTTGTTCAACAGATAGCCTCATGAAGAAAGCTACTGTAAACCAACAAAATCCCATTTTCTCAAGGAGTTTTATAGTACTATTTTAAAAAATACTGTTTTGTAACAGAAATATTGTTCATATTCTCTAGCCTTAAATAGAAAGTGAATATACACACCACTAATGATGCTCCATAATAGTGTGAAACAAATCGAAGTGTCTTGCTTATTATTTTCCTCATTTCAGAGTCAAACTCCTGAAAAAGTTGATAGAGGAACATAGATGTAAGAAAAAAACCCAAAATACTACAGTTAGAACTTTTTTATATAAACTGCAGTGCACTTAAGCTACAATATATAAGGCTTTCAGCTGTCAGCATAATTATATCTTAAGTCAGAATCAGTAACAGCCTACTCTAAAAAGAAATGTCACAATTTCTCTTTGTTTCTTTTTTACAGATGAAGCCTAATTCAGGCAATATGTTAGTCCAGGAAAAGTTTTTAAATTGAGAATGCACATTTAATTTTCAATTTATTTGTTTGATATTGTTTGAAATTTTTACCAGTAGAAATGCTGCCTACTGGAAGAATAAGATTTTTTTTTGTGTGTGTGAAAATATTTAGAGTAAATGTGGCAAGCACATTTCTCTCTCTCTCAGGATTTTTCATTGAGGTGCACAGAGAGAAATGTGCTTGCCACAAGTAAATCTTTGGGTATATGCTGTCTAAATTCTAATACCTGCAAGATTTGAAAGGTGCATTAAAATACCTTTTCATCCATGTTTGTTTCATCTAAGATCATACAGATGGCATTCCCTGGATAAAATGGGTGAAAATTTGGTCCCAGTGATGCCTGCAGGAGTCAATCCATAGGTCCCCAAAGGAATCAGGCTGGCATTTTGTCCTTATTACATGACAGCCATTTAAGGGGGTCGTGGCTCAGCATAAAACTTTGGTATGAGAGAAAGCAAGTCCCTTATTAATAAAGAATTCAGTAACTCAGATAGTCAGCCAGGTATCAAGTGCAGTGTGTAGCCATCCAGAGAAGCACAGGCTGCCAGCACAACTGCTAGAAATCAAACATACTGTCCTAGTTTCTCATGATCAAATGCAGTGAATATGCATTTGTTAGGGATTTTTATGTCCTGGAAGAGAATCCAGCAGTACTATGACATTTCTTTCCTCCCCTCCATAAAAGATGCAATTCCTCACTTGTCTCTAGAAACTTAGGAAGTACTTTAAAAGAAGTTCCAGACTGAAGCTGCCACAACTATAAAAAAAAACCGATCAGCTGACTTGAGATACACCCCTCTTTCACTGCCATAAACTTACAGCTGTTGTCACAAGGGATACATGGAGCTGGATTTCTCTCATTGTAAAAGGAAATCATCCATGTGGTGTTTTCTTGTTGAGATACAGGTTGCTGCAGACCATAAAGGGAAGCATTTTCTACATACATCTCAAAAATCATCAGTTTGAGGGTGTTTTGTGAAGGAATGACAGTAGGCCTTCCTTAATGCTGTTGGATGGAAATATTTTTTTGGTTTTTTTTGTAGTAGAACACTGGCTGTCCACACTTAATTCAAAAGATTACTGTTATATTAGTGAAATATAGAAAAGAATAGAATATTTTCTGGGAATAATTTAATTATTAAAAGGTACTTAAGTATTACTTACATGAAAAATATCGTATTTGCTTCCAATTATCACCAAGGGTATTGGAAAAGGGTCAACTAATGCACTGTCCTGTTAAAAAGATATAGGACAATTAAGCTCTGTAAACAAGCTGTAGAAGATTGTAACTGTTAAAGCAACTAAAAGAGGTTAAAATAAATTCACAGAAGACAAGGTTTTCCAAACCTTAAGGCAGAGGAATCAAGTTTATTGCAATAACCATATTATATTCTACCATTTTCCCATTTTCTTCATAAATTGTCAGGATGTAATCCCTCTGAGCAGTTACAACACTTACTGGAATAAAAGGGCTTTTACACTATATATTGCATTATTAGATGGGAAAGGAAGAGAGGAAAAACCTCATGTATTCATAAAACAGCTGCCTGGTTGGATTAGTAAAACTGGCTTTTTGACACATTCACCTTCTTTGGTTAAAATCTAAAAGAATGCAGACAAAATCTCAAAAAAATAAGTTGAAGTATTTGCTTGTGTCACACATTTGTCCTCCTCACATTATGTTTTCCAAACAATTAAACAATATTTAATGTGAGTTTCAAAGGTTTGATATCAGTACAAAGAGGAAACATCATCCAACAATCTTGAAAATGTGAATCCGTATCAATGGAGGAAAACAGGTCTGAGAGTGCAGACTTACGTGCTAAAGAGCTAATGTGGGATAAAAATTTAAGTAAGTGAATTACAAGAAATCTCAAGTGATCTGGAAGGCTTTGCTCTTAGTCCATATGAAATGAGATAATCCCCTCATGTGTTCAAGCAATTATTTATTCAAGCTGCTTTGGCTGCAGCAAGAAAGATGTGTTGTAGCAGAGGCTGGTCCAAACTGCTCCCTCCTAACCCCAGGTATTTCACAGACAGGTTTAAATGACAGAATGTTGACAGAAAGCTGCACATACTGAAAATCCTCTGCTTGGAGAGGAGAAATAATGGCTTCACTCATACACTGTCAAAGAAAAAGCTTTAAGAAAAGCTATCACAACTTAAAGAGTATATAGAACATAAAACTGAAAAAATAGTTTTCGTTCCATAACTAAGAGAAAAATTTGGGATAATATCAAAAACCTTAAAACTAGCATATTGAACCCTATTCATGTTTTGACTGTGGAATTTATTTTTGACTATGGAGTACTTAAGATGCATTCAGCCTTTTTAAACAGGGTCTGCAACTGATATTTTTTTATCATCATAGCAAATAATTCTTTAGCCAGGCTGAAAGAATATATCTTAATCCTTTGAAATAGAAGTATTTAATTGATTCCTGTTTATGATAAAAATATGTTTAGCCATTAAAAGGCACATAAAGATCTCAATAAACTGTCATTTAATTTGACTATAAAAGATAGCACTTCTAATAAATTGGTACAATTTTTCTTTGAACAATGATGAAAGTAAGAAGAGAACCAAGCAGAAATAAAATATTTTTATTGCATTATTGATGTCTTTGATAATAGAAGTTAAACAGAAATTTTAGTTCAGAAGGTATAATTGTGTTTCCTACAATGCAAGAATAACAAGTTTTCTTAACAAATAATAACATAATTTATTTTTCTTTATTGCAATAAGCGTGCAGTTTTCTGATATGTAAACCCCTATATGAAACTAGGTACTGTGGTCATAATTTATTGCCAGGTGTGCAGGTAGGTGTTATCTTTTTGTGAATTACCTTCCCTAAAAGTAAAAACCAAAATAATCCCAATATCAAACCCCATACGCCAAATCTACGGAGTGCTGCGTATGTTGCTTTCTCATATATTTTGAGTTACTTTTCAATTTCTGAGCTCGACAAGCACTTGCTGTATTGAAGTATTTTATAGAAGTTACAGGAACTAGATTTACATGCCATGTCTTTGAATTGTTGAATACTTATTTATGCATTATATACACACAACATTTGCAGAGGTTTAATGCACAATGACTTTTCATTTCTATTGCGCATAATCTAGTTTAGCTTTTCCAGAGATTTAGTTAGCAATTATGTTTAAAGTACTGATGTTAACATTTCTGAAACTTTATAATTTAATTAGTTGTCAGATTATCAAAAGGCATTGAGTTTGTGATAGACATTTAAATAAATGCAAAGTATATAGTCATGTTGATGGCTGTTATAACTATATTCTTTGCTTAAATTTGTACCTTCAGCTAGTCTCTTGCTAAATGACTTTTGTACATTCTAGTTTTCATCTTCATTTTAAAAAGATGAGGGGGGAAAAAAGCAAACTGCTACTCTAAAACTATTTCTTTTGATTGGTGTAACATGCCATAACAATCACATTAGATATCTAACAAAAAGATATAAGAAACCTTCTTTCCTTGTTTCTGCTCTTATTGAATTTTTATTAAATTGCTATAATTTTCCAGTGAACAGGTTCATCTACATCAAATGGATTTTCAGTCATGCATAAAAATCTAAAAGAGTTGTTTATGATTTTCTAAAGCATTATCTTTAACTGTATAAAGGCCTGTGACATCTGGAGAAAATATTAGAAGTAACTTACAGGGTGATCCCTCTGCAGATTGTTCCATGTTCTCTGTTTAATTTCAGCAGCTACTTCAGGGTTTGTCTTTTTTAGTTTGGTTAAAATTTTGTTCACGTGGTTCCTGGTGACCTGCAGAAGGTTCTCCATAGTAGTCCAGAGTTCATTAGGTTTGGAGAGATCCAATACCAGAACTACAGCAAATGACCTATTAAATAGGCATTATTTGGTCACAAATTTAGCGCATGAGGCAGTCAGCGTTTTATCCAAAGCCACACCTGTAGTGCAAATGTGAACATCTACCTGCTAAGACAGAATTAAATGTGACAGCAAAGCAAGATGGCTTTTAGGGATATTCGGCACTCTGAAGAAACCTTTCCCTTATCTCTTGTTCAGAACTATTATTTTGGCAACTTTCAATCAAGCATTGTTTTTGGGGACTGTCTTCAAACAGGAAAATATGCAAATATCCTCAGCCCTGTAGTTCCTTCCTATATGACTGAGGATTGCTGCTGTTATGTATCCCTGCCATCTCATGAGTCTACAACCCCAGACCAAGCAATTTTAGCCAATGGCTAGGATCTTTCCTAACTCTTACCTATATTCCCTGTATACCTGGGAAAGTTCTCTACTTTCATTATCCTTTTTCTAGTATGAAATGAAGAAAACCTGGTTAAGAACAATATATGTCATAGATTGTGACAGTTTGTTGGAACTTTGAATGGAAGCCTGAGAAAAGTCTTGTGAAAGATAAAAGAGTACTCATGATATCCTTACTACTACCAGACTTTTAAAGGTGGATTGTTTATGAGAAATGTTTTATATCTGAAGTCCTCTTTTTCTAAAACCCTGCCTCCCAAAACACCAGCTGCATTTAAGTGCAACTGTAAAGATCATTGCAAATGCAGTAATCTGAATGGATGCCATCATTCTATCTCGTTCTAGCCCAACTTGAAAAAGGCAATTCCAGACCAGAGTGGTCTTACAAAAGCTACGAATCAAACTGAGTGTTCAATTTCATTTTAAAATGCTGTGGGGAAGAAAAATCTAGAGAAAAGTCTCTTGATGAAACTAGATATAGTTTATGGAACTTTTAAATAAGCAAATTGCTTGAGTACAATGATGAGAAAACCAGCAAAATGCACTTATATTTGTTGAAATAGTAGAATTTTTCCTGGCATGTTAAAATATAGCCTTGTGAACAGAAGTGAATTGTTCTAACAGAACATGGCTATCCCAGCAAACAGTCTTAAGAGTCTCCACATTATCAGTAAAAAATGAAGAAAAGACTGATGGAGGTAGAGCTCAATTAACTTCATTTAGTCAGGGGCTGAAAAATTATACTTAGTATTTTCTCACCCAAGCTCTTCTATAGACTAAGAGCTTCACATGCCATAAGTGTTTCATTTTTATTCCCTCTGTCTTAGTCTCTCAGCAAATAATGGCATTATCTCAGTAGTCAAAACAGAAGCAAATATACCTGATAAAAATTCTATCCCTCCTTTTTCTTCCCCACAGAAGTCAAAGCTCAATACTAATGAAATAAAGCAATACATCATAATACAAAACTTACCTTTTGATCCTTTTCTCCCCTTTCAACTCCCATCTTCCTTAACAAAAAAAAAACTTAAAAAGCACCCCCTATCACTTTGTCATTTCTTCATGCAGCTTTTCATATATGTCTTCTTCTTATGCTATTCATTACTTTAATGGATTTTTCTCACTACATTCTCTTAATTGGATCAAAATTTCTGTTTCCTTTTGTTTTCAAATTATTTCAATAGCTCTGGTTCCTCCTGGAAATGTCATCTCTCTGTTGGGAAATGACTTCCTTATTAAAAGGTAATTTCCCAAAACTCGAGAGATATTTTTTGTCACTTTTTTTTTGCCTTGTTTTTCACCCTAAAATATTAGTCACAGAAAGAGCATCTATGTGTGCACATGGAAGTAGGAAGCAAAATTTTATTTTTCATGTGTCCTCAAGTCTGTTTTTTTGCTCTTCACTAAGCATAAAGATATTATGTCTTATCTTTTTCTGTATTTCTTGTTCTATCTACTTAAGGCCAATCTACTTCCTCCATGTTTTGTTGAGATTACTTAGAGCTTATTTAGGACAGAAGCATGAAAAGGAATACCAAAGCAAAGCATCATGGTATTACAGTGATACTTAGCAAAACCCTGTAAATGTTCTATCTTACACTTTGAAAGAGGTTTTCAGGAAAAAAAAAAGAAAAAAAAGGTCTAGAGATTACTAATGTTTGAAGGAAAGCTCAAATTAACTTTGGAATTGTAATATTTACACTTACCTTATGTTGTAGCTAGTGATTGGTATTCGAATGAGTTCCACTAATGAGGTTCCACCACCTAATTCCCAAAAATGAGCTACATCCTTAGGCTGCAAAAGAGTTTCTTTATGTTATTTTCAGATGTGTGCATATATATAAAGATATGGTAAATTATACTTTATACTCACTGTATTGTGTCTCCTTGATCTTCTTCCAAAAGTATATTCCAAGGCTAATGTTGGCTTTGGAGAATCTTCCCTAAAGGAAAAGTAACTGAATTTTGTCAGGATCTTCTAAAGAAAGGAACTTAATTCTGTGGTTACTAAATTGTATTTATCAGTCAGAATTTGGCTCAGAGACAGCAGTGCAGGGAGGACACTTTTAGACAGGAGGTGTCAGGTACTGAAGACAGGAGAAGCAGCAGCAGCAGCCCAAAGAAATTATTCATTTCAGCTAACACTGGAGAGGGACTGAAAGGGTCACCTTAGAGGTTATAATGACAGGAAATAAGTTCATTCCTAAGTGATCAACCAGTCACAGAACACATCTGCTTACATGTATTATGAATTATCACACAACATGACTGTTTTTTAATCTACAGCTGAAAACTGCTTTATAATATTTAACACATACCTCTCAAGGCATCTCAGTATGATAGTGGTCTTTCCCTAGAAATTAAAAACAAAGAGGAATTCTGCTGTACTGTCTTTAAAGCATAAAGTTGTATCACTAAGTCAAATTCATTTAACATTCCAATAATAAAGTACCAGAAAACTGCAAATGCATGTAACTGTTTGCAGCCTTATAGTGGAAACTCAAGTCCAATTTTCAATCAGAATCAAGTTACTCTACCATTATTATAAGTATAAACTAATAGACATGACAAATACAGTAATATGAACATTGTACTTAAAACAGACATTAGTGATCAATTAGACCTCTGTAGAATGAGACCATGAGGTATTATGTCTTTAAAATTAAGTGAACCTTATTATCTGAAAATATGAGATGTTTTCCCTGACACAAATTATGTTTGAAAAGTGTAGAATTGTACAGTATTTAGATTACCCCATTTTTGTTTCCCATAAATAATATTGATTTTTCCCAAACTTCCCCTGGCTTGACATCATCATCATCAGGATTTTCTCTCTTCTCCACTTCAGCTATAGCAAGATCCCATAAAGTATCACTAGTTGGAAGAAAACAAAGTAAGAAGAGAATAATTAGAGAAAAGACACACCTTAGGCTCTAATTCCTGCAAACATCTAAATTAAGGTTATTGTGGTGTAGATTAGTATTATTATTTCACATCACCTGCTCTCTGCTTGTCGAAGTACTTCTAACCAAACCAGCTGAAGTGACATTCCTCAATAACCCCAGCAACCACTTGTGGCACATACTTAGCACGTACCAGCTGTACAGCGGGAGACTTTTTTGGAGTACATTTAATCACAAAATCAGTTAGATTGGAAAAGACTCCTAAGATCATCTAGTCCAACCTGTGGCCGAACACCACCAAGTCCAGTGGTGACTGAATGCCACGTCCAGGCTTTCCTTAAAACACCTCCGGGGACGGTCACTTCACCTCTTCCCCGGGCAGCCCACTGCGGTACTGAGACACCTTTAAAAGGTTCTGTGGCATGATAAGTAAACACGCTCCTGCGTGTTCCCGCAGGAGCCAGCGGCAGACTGGCAGCCTCTGCAGTCGGGCACGGCTCGGAGGGCTCGGGAGAGCTCCAGACCTGCGCTCGGTGTGCCGGGAAGCTGCTGAGAGGGCAACGAGGCTCCCCATGCTCAGGTCCACCCGCGGCCACCTGCACACCCCGTTTTTGTGGGGTCCCTTACAGAAGCAACCGGACAAGGGCCAAGCGTGCCCCACCTGCCCTCGGCCCCGCTCGCTTTAGGGTTAGAGGCCGGAACGGCCCGTTTTAAGCCTTCCTTCTCTCCCTCCCTCCCTCCCTCTTCCAGGCTGTTCTCCCCGGCCGCCGGCCCCTTCCCCCAGGGCAGCGGGAGCGGTCCGCCGTCTCCAGCCCGTGCAGGGCTCCCTGGTACCTGGCCTTGGGCATCGCTGCGCGGGGCGCGGGCCCGGCTGCCCGTGGCCATGGGAGCGGCGCGGGGCACGCCGGGAGCTGTAGTTCCGCGGGGGCAGGGACGGACGGCCCCGGCCCCGCGCTCGGCCCAGCCCGCCCCGCGGCCGCCCTCAGAGGGAGGGGCCGTGCGGCCCTTCCACCCGGGTCTCGCCCGGTCTCCTTATCGAGGGACCCGCGGCTGCCTCTGTGTTCAGGGTTCGCACGCCTCGGTAGCGGTGCGAGTGTGAGGGCGCTCGGGGGATCTCAACTGTAGCCGCTCTTGTGAGGGGACAAAATACTCCAGCTGTGCAGCAAGCCAGGGATAAGTAAACAGCACCTCCGGGAGTCTTATTTGATCTCGGCCTTAAGCTCTGGCTCCTGATAAACTCATGGTCCCTCAGTGAGCGTTGTTACCAGCGGGGGGAGTGAAGCGAGGCCTGAGTAGTTACCGCTCTCTGTGAACTGCTGTATAATACACAGTAAGTGTAGTTATTGTACAAAAATTATTTTAATGTCCAGCGGAGGGCAACGAGGGTGGGTGAGGGACTGGAGCATCTCTCAGGAGGAAAGGCTGAGGGACTGGGCCTGTTCAGCTTCAAGGAGACGCGACTGAGAGGGAACCTCATCAATATCTGTCAGTATCTGAAGGAAGGTGTCAGAGGATGGAGCCAGTGGTGCTGAGCAAAGGGACAAGAGGCAATGGGCAGAAACTGATGCACAGGAAGTTCCACCTGAACATGAGGAAGAACTTCTTTACTGTGCAGGTGACGGAGCACTGGAACAGATTGTGCAGAGGGGCTGTGGAGTCTCCCTCACTGGAAATATTCAGGAACCATCTGGACACAATCCTGTGCCATGTGCTCTGGCATGACCCTGCTTGAGCAGGGAGGTTGGACCAGATGACCCACTATAGTCCTTTCCAGCCTGACCCATTCTGGGTTTCTGTGACTTTGTCCTTACAAGGGGCATGCAAAGTAAGACACTGTAACAAACATGGGCTG
This sequence comes from Vidua chalybeata, assembly GCF_026979565.1. Lineage (NCBI taxonomy): Eukaryota > Metazoa > Chordata > Aves > Passeriformes > Viduidae > Vidua > Vidua chalybeata. The sequence goes on along the minus strand of NC_071532.1, from coordinate 29,376,173 downwards.
GATTATTGCAAATAAGATTATCAAAAATCAAGTCCAAAAATGCTGGGCTTGGATTAGAAAGTAGGATTTAAAGGGTGCAGTAAAACAGCAGGATGTCCCTGAGTATGAAAGGGATATAGGATGGAGGTGAACCCAACAAGTCTAAAGTGTCCTACATCAGAGAAGTGGCCCAAAATCCAGGACAGCAATTACATCTCTCTTCTGTAGTTGAGGAGCTGATTTGTATCTTGAGAGAGTGAAGACAGAAAAACCTGACTAAAATCATTGTTCCCTGTTTGATCAAAGCCAGGAAAATGGCCTGATTCATAGATTAACTCAGATTTCATTTGAACTATTCCTTCTTCCTTACCCAAAGAAGGCTGAGTGTCCTAACACTGACCCGAAGGAATGTTCATTCTTTAAATACGATTTTTTTCCCCTAAATTTAGCTTGCATAATCACTGTTTCAGTTCCAGGAGCCTTTATATGGCTATTTTTGTTGGTTTTTAATTCCAGGTGTTTGCATGCATATTATCAGGAATTTGCTAACCTCCTGTGGAAACCATGGTCTTGCTAATTAAAATCCAGAAATAAACTTATTTATGTAGTGTTATACATTGCAGATCAGGCTGATGTCTGTCTAAGTGAATTTCTTTCATCAATTTCAGTTCAACAGAACACTTCTGATATCTTGGTATATATATGAAATCAGTGCTGATCTGTAATCAGAATCTAGAGGTAGCAAAATCCCTGGACAAACCTGCTCTTGCTCTGCCAAAGAGAGCAAAACTATGGTAGGAATTGCTCCTAGCACTATGACCTATGCAGGCATTACTGCAACGATGAGAGTATAAAAAGTGAAGTATTTTTACAGTGATTTACTCACCGTCAGAGGTGGCATATCTGGAAGATGCTGCAGTACAGATCTGAGCACAGTAAAAGTGTGTACAGTTAGTAAATGTACTGAAACCCAATCTGGAATTTAAATTGGAGTTTTCAGCAATTTATATTTCAACTTTCTGTGTTTCTTTTGCCCTAATAAACTTTAAAGAATACCCAAAACAATACACATACAAAACTTTTTTTTCCCCCTAATTCAGTATTACTGAGTTACTTATCATCTTATTTAAAATTAACTCAAACTAATGCACTGCACTAAGCTGTATGGACTATTAAAGCTCTACCTAAAGCTTTAAGTGGTGCATTCCTTTATGCAAGAATTATTTTCTTCCTTCAGGAACCATTAAAACTCATGAAAACTGGTCGTCTGACAAAGAACTTCAACACCAAATACCTATCAGCTTTCTTTCATAGGGAAATATATGCTTTTATTTCAAATGTAAACAAAATTTAAATACAAAATTACAAAACCCAATAAACTTCTGGATTGTATTAAAACCTTAAGGCTTTATCCTTTGCCTGGTGTGCTACAGGAGTAAATAGGTCTTGCTTCTAGAAATCAGCTGTTCTCTTGCTAATACTGCTGCTCAAAAATTGACAAGGCAAAGTGAAGTTCAAGTAATACATTAATTTACATTGCATTCCAAATAGTCTTTTCAAAGCAATGTGGTTGTTTGTACAGACATCTACCAGTGTTTTTTTCAGTCATTGTCAGATTCATTGATCATTTACAGACATTGTTGATTCTGACCACTAACTCAAAGCGAGCACGAAAGGCATTCTAAAGTTCATGGTAGAAGGAGAAGTTTCCTTGCATGTGCTAACATACTAATCCTATCCTGCCAATATTTTTACAACCTAGGTTCTGCAAGCTTTGAGCATAGGAAGTTTTCCAGCAACAGTCCCAGAAGCTGCTGCTCATTTGACAGTTCCCACAGTATCATCACTGCTGAGGTGAGAAAGGTCAGGTTCCTACCTGTGCTTTAGTCATGGATTAGGTAGCACAGTATGAATTTCTTTGGTGGATGACTTAAGGTTATCACTGAGATGGGGATCACTCATGAGGCTTGGGCTGGTGGGGAAGGTAGAACAGATGATCTGCTTGGACTGTGAAATTTTCAGCCTTGCTGTCTTGCATTGTGTGGTATTCTTTAAGTAGCTGTAGAGCTTGATTACCATGGAGCAAGGCCCCGAGATTTGCAGAGCTGTGTTTGGAAGTGTGCTTGCACATGAGAGGGACTCCACTTGCTGACCCTGTCACCTTGAATGGAAGTGTCTGCTGAGGTTACTGTCACTACAGAAGCTTCACTCTTGCTAATCAAACTGGAAGCAGCTCCATTGTTTAACACAGTGTTGTCACGGTAACTATGAGTGCATTTATTTCATAAAATAACACAGCATTTCTGGTCATGTGACTGTGTGGGATTAATGGTGACCTATAACGAGCAGTTAGCAAGTCTGGAAAGTCATGCCAAAAAAAAGGGAACTAATGCATTAATTGCTTTTGATTACGATGATGTAGGGACATTCTGCAGCAGCAAGAGCTCAACAAAAACAGCAAAGCAGTGTCTAGAGTTTCCTACCCAAAGGCAGGCAGGAAGGTCATACTCTGCTTCATAGACTGTACATGGCTTTATAAAACAACTGTTTGTAATGTTATGAATGAACTCTCCAAATGTGCACATCACCTGTTCCTATTTTGTCTCAAAATTCAACGAAGATTTTAAAAACTACATTATCAAGCTCACTAGCAAAATGCTCCACTTTTTTTCCCTTCTAATAACAGAAGGTGATCTGCCACATTCATTTGAAACTGGACAATTAGGAAAGACTACTAGTTGGAGTATTCCAGGTTTTCACAATTTCATGATTACAAGAAGACTTTTGTGTTTGTAAAGTGAAATTTTTAATCATATTTGAGAAGCTTTATACTGTGACCTAACTGATGCAGTAACATTTGTATTTGTAAACACCCTTAACCCCTCAAATCTGGAAGTTAATTATTCTGCTGATTGCAAAGGGGTGTTAATTCCTAAATGAATTTCACCAGAGGATCTGTATCACTTCCCATGGGGTGCAACACAAGAAGTAATGCCGTTGGTCTCTTGTAGCTCCCAAGAAGCTTCCCTGGATGATGGCAGGGGACTGGCTGCCTAGGAGGTGGTAAAACCTCCTGCTGTTGGCCCTGCCTCATGGAAAGAGAAGGGTCTAGTGCCCCAACAACCACCAAAGGGTGGAAGTTAGCAGGAAGCCCTTTCCACCTTGCAAAAGTGAAAGCATCTGATATAGTATGTGTGTTGTTTGGTTTTAATTTTCAAGAAGAAGCACTGGCTTGTGGTACCATTCATCAAGTGGTGCTTGAGTCTTGTGGATTTCAGTAGCCATGGCAGGACTTTGAGAGCTTTTAAAAGAAAGCCAGCTTGCCTGTCTGCCTTTCCCCTTTTTAAGACCATGTTCTCTTCATGGCCTGTATCTCCCTTCCAATCTATTTTAATTCTTTAGGAGGATACTCCCTGCTTTTAATAGAGGGCAAAAAGCTGAAAATACCTTTTCTCTCAGTATGAGCATTTGAAATGTTTACAGAACATAAATCAGAGATTTTTCATTGTAAAATTACTTCAGTTTAAGTAATAATCAAACAAAAATCAATGGGGACTGGCTGTAAGGGATTATTGATCCATGATCATTAACATGAGCCAAAGTGGAAACTGTAAAATGTCCATGAATCAGTGATTTATGTTTGAGTACCTTCTTCATGGTTGTACCTAAATCGTCTATGAGAGTATGGTGCTGATCCATTTCAGAGCATGCAGAAGTGGTTTATTTGCATTAGAACAAAAAAGAGAGGACTGGAAGAAAAACAATGGATGTAATTTCTATACATTTGACCTATGTAGCACTGAGGCTTGCACCTGAAAAAGGCAACTGGAAAGTGCTCCTAGGTCCAATAGTGCAGATGCAGCAGCATGTCTTCAGTGTGCAAGAACATTATATTAGTAATATAATAGGAAATGTATAGATACAAATTAAAAACAAGAAGTAAATATTATTCTGACTCAATGTATATACATAATACATATTGTACACGGATTTTAGTTCTCCAAGTTTACTCACAACCTTTCAGTCAATGGTTTTCTCTGTTCTTGTGTTTTGCATTGTGAGTCATTCTTGCCATCGTATTTTATTATTATTCTGGATTAAAGGAGAAATTAGGTACAATTAACAATACTGTACTAAATACAGTTCCTATCCAATTTAGATTTTTTTCAAAAGGCTGGAGCAGAGGAGGTTTATTTAGAAATTTACCAGACCAAGGCTGAAGATTTGCCAAGTAAAACAGCTGTATAACAAAGGCTAGAGTGTATCATGAGAATACTCTTTAAATTTATAATAGTTACATGATGTGCTTATGTATTTGGTTTTTTTCAAAGGAGAAACAATTATACACAATTTGTTCCTTTTAAAGTCCCATGAGCCTTGTATTGCAAATAAGGATGGTGCTGGATATGAAGAGTATTTTGTATTTGACTGCTTTTCCAAACAAAAATTCCTTTTCAAAATGAAACTTATACAACTGGTGCAATTTTGAAAAATAGAGATGAAGAGTTGAAGACAGTTTGGTCCCTGAGTAGATATCTGTAAAACTGTAAAATCTATAGTTTTTTCCAATGACACCTTTCTCCATCATTATAAACAGATGTATTTTTTTCTGAGCTGTAGGTACAAGCCACCCCCAGTAAATCATAACCCTTAAACTGAATCATCATCTTTCCAATTCAGGCCAGAGCTTTAATTTAAGGGCTACTCCTGTTATATGCAACTGAATGAATGTAAACCTGTCTACTCTCCTTTTGTTTATGGAGCTGCTTATGCTCTACATCTTGTACATCAGAAGGTTTTCAGTCCATGTAGAAACCCTCTAACAAGGATGCATTATCATGATACATAATCCTTTCATAACAAAGTGGGACATTTAGTTGGTCTGTTGATTGCAAGAAGTGGCTGGCTCCCCATCTCCTTGAGTTTCTGTCCACTTTGAGGTGCCAGTAATGCTGGAGCAGAGAGGTGATGAGCAACTCCTTTCAGCTGATGAAAGTTGTTAATGTAGCTGGCAATCAGTAGAGTGATCTCAAGAATCTATAACAGGAACATACAAAACTCTTTGAAAAATACAGTGATGTGTTTTGACTGCTGAAAAAATAGCTAACTTTTTAGCAAGTGACAATCACCATCAACTGGATAAGTACTTGTACTTTAACAAATTAATGATAGGGGGAGAGGAGATAACTAATAAAGCTTTTTTTATTGCTCCTTCAAATAATGTAATGTTATTCTCATCAGGACATATCAAAGGTACTTTGTCTTCCACAGTCTTAAATGACTTCTTTAGTCATTTAAGAGAGATGTGGAAGTCCAAAAGATGACACCCTGAGAAGTTTTGCCAGAGGGCTCAAAGAACTGAAGACGCAGGGTAGGTGAAGGGAATAAAGATTTTGGGGAGGTTATTATTAGATTTTCTCTTTGTGACCCATATGGACCTTGCTGAGATGCTGAACAGGTTGCCCAGAGAACCTATGGATGCCCCATCCATGGAAGTGTTCAAGGCCAAGCTTGGATGGGGCTCTGAGTAACCTGGTCTAGTGGAAAGTGTCCCTGGCCAGGGCAGGGGGGCCAGAGCTAGGTGATTTTCAAGACCTTTCCAAGCCAAACCATTCTGTGATTCTATAAGGGCACAATCTGAGAGAAACTTCCATATGTGTATTTTACTATGCTTATTTGTATGAAGAGTCATGTTTTGAACCAAATTTATATGTGGAATTTTGTATGATTTCATACACTTGTTCAAACTAACAGCAAAACCTTTGGGTTTTTTTTTTTTTTTTTTTTTTTTTTTTTTTTTTTTTTTTTTTGTTGGTTTTTTTTTTTACTTTTAATATAGTCAATCTTACCAGTAAAGGAGAGAAGCTAGATTTTAAAAGCAGGGCTTTTTCTTTTTTATTTCTTTTTTATTTCTTTTTTTTTTCTTTTTATTTTTCTTTTCCCAAAAGCAAAAATATCCTAGGATTTTAAAGGAGTGACTGATCTTTCAGATGTTGTGTTTTACAATTTCACTGTAGATCTCAAATGTACTTTTTGAAAAAACATCTCTGGTGCTGATTAGGCAAACAGACTAGGTTTTAGGTACTGCATGTAATTTCTGTCCTTATCAGCTTTCTTTGTCCTTCTATGAAAAATTTGGAATGTTATAGACAACAACATGAAAAGAACAGGAACACATCAGTACTGTCACAGTTAGCCCTGACATTACTAATTATTTGCTCTCTAAAATCATCCGGCAAAAGCCAGTAGTCTGAGCAGGCTGGAATTAAAAAAGGTGTTTCATCTTTCACATCTGTTAGGGATTACCCACTAGAGAGAGCACAAAAGCAGATGGAAACTGTTTCAGGTAATAGACCAACCTTTGGCTTTGTCATGGCAAAAAGGTGTTTTTCAGTTGATTTGTCCTTTGTCTGAGCATTGTTAACAACCAGCATAAAATCATCTTGATATCCTCCAAAAGTCATCAGGCTCTTATATGTGTATGTAACTGTCAATCGCTGAAAAAAGGAAACCCCCAGAACAAAACACAAAGCTGTTAAGCAGGACAATACAGGTAGCCTCTTATGAATTTTGAAATTAACTATGAATTTTGGGACAGCTTCATTTAGACCTTCATGATGAGGAATTTTCACTGTAGATGATAACTTCTAAGTTTGACCTCTGTTTCTATTCCAAATTAATTAGATGAAAGATATAAGAAGATTTCAACTCAAGTGTGTAATTCCATTTACCCAAATCTTGATTGACTTTGAAAGAAGTTAATCTTACAAATTCTACTTGAAATTGAAGCAGTATCTAAATAAATTAAATGGCAGAGTATGAGACATCTGAAAGAATTTAACTCCAGGTATTCTTTTATGCAGTGATATGTTTTGCAAACACACAAATTAAATTCTGTGCTATTTTTTTCACATCTCTGATAAAACACAAATGCTCTTCAAGGCTCCTCAGCTTTTCATCCCTTGTTTCTTACTGTTCAGGGTTTAACACCACAGTAATGGCCTTTGAGTTAAGATCAGCATCTAATTTATTGTTACACCTGACATTAATTTGCTGCAGATGTTTGCATTTAAAATTCATTGTCAGACAACATTTCTACAATAACTGACTTAGTGTCCTTCCTTAGTAAACCTCTTTTTGCCCCAGTTTTGAAATACTATTATCTCTACTCCTTGCAACCTCATTTCTGATATCCTTCCTACAGAAAATCTCCATGTTCCATAGAAGCTGAGCATTCCTTGAATGTCAAGTAAGGCCTGCCTGTACTTAATCTGGCAATGCCCTACAGAAATGCCATAGCTCCAGGAGCAGTGTTTGTAGAGCTCTCTGCAGTCTGGTGCAAGCACATTTTGCTTGTTCCCTGAAAGCTGCTGTTTGCTCTCCTCGTGCTCTTTGTTTTATTATTTCTTTAACTGCAAAGAAATGTAATGAAAAGGCCCATATCAGCACAATTATAAAGCTGAGATTTTAATTTTCTGATATTCAATATTAGCACTTGCTAATAGCAGCATGCCATTCTTTTTCTTTGCAGGATATAAATGAAAGCAGGGATCTTCTCAGGCATTGCTTTTTACTCTGATTACGAGTCGTTTTCTATGAAAACTTGTATTGCAAATCAAAGAAAAATCTCAGCCTAAAATGACATAATTAAATAACACTGGGTTATATTACCTACTATTAAACAAAAATAATACAATGAAAATAACAATCTATTAAAGTAACTGCTCTTTGCAGAGTGTATGTATTATGAATAATACTGGAAAATTAAGTCTCCAGGAAAAGAAAATTAATGTTATTGTAATAACATTACAATAACTATGGATTTCCTGACATCTGAATGATTAAAACATTAACATTTCATTAAATGATATAAAAACTGTATCTGATAAACAAAAATAAATTCTGTGCAAAGAATTCATTACTGACTTCTATTATTAGTGCTACTGTAATGATGATAACATTAAAGCATTTTAAAAGGAGTGAATTTTTGCTTTAAGAGAAGGACTAGATAACTTAGCATGGAAAACTAATGCCATCTTTTAGACAGTATGGTGGTGAATCTGTCCATATAATTAGTACTAAAATCTATCTTGACCAAATTTAAAATAGCAATTTCACTTACCATGGAGCTGTAATCCAGGATGCTTATGCCATCTTCATGGACAGCAAACCATATGTAGGACTTCTCGACTGAGGCTGTTGCTAGAGGCTACAAAGAGAAATGTTCTTTAGTTACTACTTCAAAATGAGGCAATATATGAATAATTATAATTCTCAGCTATTATAAACCTCTCTCCATCCACAGTTCTCACTTCAGTTCCCTCTCAGTGTAGATTTCAGTAAAGGAATTGAAACACCTGCCCAAAGCCACGTAGGTGGCCAGTGGCAGAACAGTGAACTCAAAACTGATACACCTGAAACCTACCCTGGTGCTTAGTCCAATAAAATATATAGTCTCCTTAATAAAATGGTCAGGTGTCTTACAGTTTGTCCACTAGCTCACACATATTTATATCTAAATACAGAAAGCACAGAATGCTGACATGCAATTATATATATATATATATATATTTTTTTTTTTACACACACACTGGGTTTACCTATTAAAACTGAAGGCATGAGGTGACAGTTCTGTTTAACAGAGCTGTTATTTGAATAAGTAGAGTTAAGATACCAGTAGTAAAAAGAAATTGAGAAGACGCCAGCACAGAAGGGAGTGCTCTAAATACCCTTAACCACATTTAGTGCTTCTGCAAGGTTGAGCTTTCACAACCATCTAATGATACCTTTTCAATGTTCTATTAATTATCAGGTAAAAAGAGTCTAAACTTAAAAGGCTGTCTCAAACTAAGATAGAAGGATACGGAGACACAGATTAATAATGTAAAACAAACAGTAAGTGTATTGGAAAGCTACTATTATGATACACTTAGTACTATGGCTGTTATATTTCACCAGTGTACGACTTAAAAAGTAATTTGACAGGAGATTCAATCAGCTCATGTATACAAGATATTTTCAGCAAAAATGTGCTATTATTTGCATATTATATTTAAGCCCCTCCTCCCTCTCCCCAATCAAACTCATTAAAATGTCTCACTTTTGCTGCAAACAATTTAGCCCCAAAGAAAGGCCATTTCCTGGCCACGGTGAGGTAAATGCGCACGCAGTCTGCGGCACTGTGCCCACGGAGAGCCATCCATCTTGTCGACAGTCGCTGGCAAAGCTGTCTGTTGAAATGAAGGATGGAATTTACTTACTGAAGGGAATTCCAGAGCTTGCAAACAGCAAGTTTAATGAACAACAAGAGAATCCATTTCTTAAATGATAACTTCAGTTAATACAAGGACTATCACTGATACAGTATTAAATAAATCCAAAATGTCATTTAGTATTTTAATGCACATGAAAATTATGAAGTATCTTCTAATTTCTGAAACATTATGATTAAATATTGATGTAGCAGTTGCAGCATAAAGGCAGAAAGTCTGGGACAGCTTTTAATGTGTCTCTACAGAGAATCAATGTACCTTTATCAGTACTCAACAGCTATGTCAGCTGTCATTCCAAAAATCCATCCAGCTTAGCACATATCTTTACCTGTGGCTGGTAGGAGGCGTGAAAGACGTGGCTTAGCACTACTCCCTTTTAAGTGTGTCTGGGCACTGCTACCCAGAATGCTACTCCTGATGGACAGTGTGTTCACACTGGGTCTTTTTTTCTGGCTTCTTTTGTGAATCTGTGGCTCCTTGGCAAGTTGTTTCAATACTACGGAAAAACTAATTCTCAAAAAAAACCCAGCCCAGAATACCTTTCTAGGACACTGACCTGCAGGGATGACTTACCCAGCAGCCACAAGGTTATTAGATGTAGCCCAAGAAAAGGGAGGGCTGATGTGTAGTAAAGGGAGATTCATCACTTGCAGCTTTGGTCTTACTGTTTATGAAGTCAAACTGCACCCTTAGCAAAAACAATATAGGCAATAGGGCAGGCACAGAGTGATTCTTCCCATGCCACAGATCTCCAGCTCTGCCAGCTGGTAGTGTAGGACTACTTAAACAATTCAACAGACGTTTCACTTTTCCTCCATGAGTTAAATCTAATCTGAGACCTTTTATTATTTGTTCTTTGAAGTTAACTGCGTAAGCCCCATTGTTTTCTGAGTATGTAATAATGTCACTATGTGCATGTAATAATAGTTTTAAATTTTCTCAACCTGAAAATTTTCTGTACTGAAGAACATTTCTATGATTATTTACTGGACTTCAAAACTGCTGTATCACTAACTTTGGATAATTTATTACACTGTTCCACTCATTTTCTTGTCAGTAGATGTTGATTTAAATGCCTTGCAGGTTATGAATTTTAAATAAAGTGATACCTTACTAGTAAGTCCACTAAGTTATACATTGCCAATTTGACTGAGATTGCACACAAGAATAACAAACAGATCACATCCTCATGTCCTTCAATAACTCTTCAGTCTGTGCACACTCAGACCTCGTTTAGATTTGCTGTATAAGAAAAATAAGAATTTCAAAATCCCTGGGTTTTGTAACGCTATGTAGTAACTGCTACATCTTTTGCTGGAATGTGTTATTAATAATGGTCCTTTGTTTAGATTAGAAATGTGCAGAGGAAAGGGGTTGTTTAGATTAGCAAGAAAATGAGTTTCAAACACAAGTTTAGGCAAATATAGCTCAACAATACATTATTCCCAATGACAATTTAAAACTTCCTTGTTTCATTCCTAGATCTTTAGAGAATATGAATCAAAAAACCCATCTCACCTTAACTGTTCATCTGAACAACCTTGCTTGTATCTCTTAGGGTAGAATCTCTCCAAAACTTGCTTTAGTGTTTGGTTGGACTTGGACTGGGAATTGACTTGTCCTGCTGGAGTTGAGAAAGGCCGTTCAAAATCTCCAATTTCTACCTAAAGGGAAGTCCATGAAAAAAGTTTTTTGTTACTCTAGTGTAATTTTCTAGCTGGATATTATGAACTATCTTTTGATCTGTTCGACCAAGTATAAAAGAAAACAAATTTGTCAAATAAGGTATACTTTTCACTGATAAAAAAAGTCACACTAGTGATTTTCTTATTTTCTATCTACCATGGAAAAATGTTAAATATCAAACGCAAATTGTACAGACATAATATTACTTCTGCTCTTACATTGCTATATCTCCAGCTGACACAAATCAGTTTACATTTATTGAATAACAACATCAAATTACTTTCTCAAAACCCTTCATTTGTGCTTTTAATTTTTTAAAATAAAACATCTTATCAAGACCATGTCTAGTAAAGGACTCTTAGACTTTCATTGAAGAGCTGTTACTTTGGAGAATTAATTTGCAGAAATCATGGAAGGAATAATGAATGAAGAAATGGTACATGATTACGTGATATTAAATGCCAGAGGGCCTTGCTGTGTAAGAGGGAAAGCACATTTTGCCATACTGGTCCCAGCAGAAGCAAATGCTGTATAGCATTTCCACTCCAGTTAAGAATTGCCTTACACAAAGTTTCCAGCCCAGTCTGTTTCCTGCACACTCCTGTGTAAAAGGTAGAGGTCAATTGAGTGTCAAGCAATCCTGGATCAGTTTGTTTAAGATTTTCTCCTTAAAAACTGCTGTGTGACTTACCCATGCATAAAGATTACCTGAGCTAAAAGGGCTGTCAATTCCATTGCTAATTCTTTGTTTACAGGGAAAAGTCCATTGACTATTTGATCATTTGTCTGATACACGAGCAGCAGCTTCTCTCTGTCTGTCTCGCCATGAACTTGAACAGAAAAATAAAGCCTACAGAAAAGACAGAAAGTTATTAAATAAAGAAGATAGGGAAATGCATTAGCCCTGAGGATTAGCAGTATCTGCTCTGAATGTGACATGTTTATTTCAGCTTCAAAACACATTAGTAGAGCAACACTTGTACTTGAACCAGTGGGTAAATATTTAATGTCAGTCGTATTACTTCAGTGGGGATTTTTTGCAGTCCTGCTCACCTCTTAAGAACTAAAAAAAGGTTATTTAAAAAAAAATTACCCAGTTACACCCATTTACTATTTTTGTTGCATGCTTCAAGTCAGCCAGTGTTTCTCAGATGAAGAAACTGCAGGAACTGAAAAATAAATCTCGGGACAAGGCAGAGATATTATACTTGCTAAACAAACCTGTTTTTGTAAGTAAGGCGGACAGTCCTTGTGCCTTCACATTTCCCGGGGTGTTGTTCTTTGGAGGCTTGCTCCCATTTTGAAATAATGTCACAAATCTAGAAGGAAAGCAATACAAACCTGATTTGGCATGTCTTCCTATTTGAAAACACCTTGAAAAGAAACTGTCAGCTTATTTTAATGTCCTCTACCTATCACCTATTAGATACATACACAGCTTGAATTTTTAAACTCACTGAAGTATAACTTGTATTTCTTAGTCAAAGTGTTTAATTATTAACATTTTTGGTTTTTGTTTATCCTGCAATATATGCACTACCTTTGGAAACAAGCCATAACATGGAAAGGCCAGGTACTTGATTTAGCAGCTGCCAATGAATGTGTAATAACACAGAGTGAGTTGTTATATAATTAATCAAATGCCTTTGATCTCTGCCTTCTTCTGCTGCATGCCAAAGTTTTACAGGTCCTTTCTAGTAACTGCTGTAAAGTTGGCATGAAGTTTGTTATAAAACGCACCAAAAGTGCTTCACAACAAGCTGTGTAGGTGGGTAGGTGGGCAGATGGGGAGGAGGTGGAACAGAGATCCTAGGAGCTCAGCTGCGCTTCATGTCACCATTCCTTCATAAAAGAGCCTTCCTGGAAGCAGTAATATGAGTAGTTTCTAAAATTATAGTTACCTAGAAAATAAGTACATATTTTATAAATTTTGCTTTCTGTATGGTAATTTTTCTAATTGTGGTGACACCATTTGTTTATCACTAAGGCTGGGTTGTACCACACCTTGTAACTCAAAAGTGCAGTTGTGAACATTGGCCAAAGGGTGCAAAAAGCTACTTGGTAGAAATACAAAAAATTAATGATTCATTAGTTGCTAAAAGACTTGTATCTAATATTTTACTAAAGCACACATTATATTGCGTTTTGTCATTCTTTACTGCTAAGAATTTAATTCTAGCAATAGAGGGAGCTAAAATTTAGAATTCAGAACAATGGCAAGCCAAAGAGAAGGAACCATTTCTTTTTTTTAATTTCCCAGGATTTCCACCCCAGTATCAATGACTTCTTGGACCTCACATGCTCGTCTTTTGGAGCCGTATCAGAAATGTTGACTGAAATCTCTAAATCCATGTTTGACTCTAATGCTTCTTAGTGTTAAAGAACTGTAACAGCTTTTTGTTTTTTAACACACCTGTTACTTCTCTGAATAATATGGATCTCTTGGAGAAAGCTTTTAACTATAGTTCACTGAATTTCAGCAACTGAAAAAGTGATCTTTTAAAAAAAAATTTTCCTTTCACATTACCAAAAAAAAGACAGTTTTCAGCCTGAAAAATGTTTTCCTTTACATTGTCTGAAGAGAGCTCTGTGAAATGAAGAGACTTTTTAATATGCACAGCCCATTAAAGGCTTTTGTTTACCTTGATGTTTCCTTGAAGACAGTGCTCTATATCCTTGCCAGAGGGATCATCAGAAAACAGTGCAAATCCTGACTGAGCTGGTTTCCTCATCCCTGTATCTTGGTTCAGAGTGTTCAGAAATTCCTCTACTGTGGTAGAGGCATCAAACCCAACAACCTAAAAAAGAAGCCAAAATGTATTTTGCTATCAAACTCACACCCATTCTCCCTTTAAATCTAAGATTTTGAAATACAATACTTCTAGAATAACGGTGGAACTGTAAGACCCATTTCGTCCATTACTGTAATTGGAAATTAAAAATTGACATAAAGGGCCTGAAAAAGATTTCCACATGGAAAGTCTGTTTAGTGGAATTGGTTTCCTTGCACTTGTTACACTTGGAATTCTTTTACAGAATTCATATGGCAGGTAGCAGTCTAGTATCTGAGCTTTTTGTGAAAAATACCACTTGAAAAATGAAGAGTATAAATTCCTGTACCTTTCAATATAGTGCAGAAACAAATGAGATCAATTAATAATTTTTCATCATGTGCAACTTTAGAGGGATATCAGGTGACAGATATACACTGGCAGATCTAAAATAGTTTATGAATTTTGCTTTGTCACTATTACACAGGTCAGTAATGTATAGAACCTTCTAAATTTTACTTCCCCAAATATGAACTTCTGTTTGCTGTGACTGACATTTTAGCATGAGATGGCAAATAGCTTCTTTACAGATAGCAATGGCTGATGTTCACTTAAATTTGTATTGAGAGTGTTTTCCTGTGTTTGACATGTTGAAAATGTTTTGGTAAAAAATGTCTTGAAAATGGTTAATGAACTGTTGTTTGAACTTCTCAGTGCCTGGCATTAAAATAAAATCTGATTAATCTTCAGAGATTAATACAAGAATTTTTAATACCACTATAGTTGTTATTTGCTGATCCCACTGAAGTAATTTATGTATTTAATTACAATTTTCTTAGCCCTTGTAACTATACAATTTTGGACAGTAAATAACTAATGAACAGTTACTCCTTTTCTTCTCCAAACTTCAATTTTGAAACCATTTAGGATGATTTAAAGGATATTTTTTTCTGTTTTACTGGGCAAGCAGTAAGCAATTAAAAAACTTAGAGATGAAAAAATGCAAAGTACTTCTGTGACAATCTGAAATAAAATATTTATTTGATATAGCTTTGATTTCATATAAAAAGTTGCTTTCTGTCTAGGAATACTATGAATTGTTAAATTGTTAAAACTCTTCTCAGGCATCTCTCACAGCTGGAAACATAAACCAGGATGTGAAGCAGCATGCTTGGAAGCCCGTGGAATGTTTCCTAGGGGCTTTGACTAATGATATCCCCAGAGAGTTAAGAATGGAGCCATGTTTGTTGTGTAACAAATATGGTTATCTTTCAGGACTGATAATGGGAATTACAGCTGTGCTTCCAGGCCTTCACTGAGGTATTTAACTTCCAAGATGTCTGATGAAAGGAAGTGGAATTTAATACCTTTCCTTGTCCTTCAGTCTAATTCATTCATCTGGTGGTCAGGTTAAATAAGAAACAGAGTTTTGTCAGTTCTTACTCTTACAAGGTTTTACTTTTTTCTTTCTCTTCAAGATTTTCCCCTAAACCTTTACTCTTAGTTGATCAAATCAGATCACAAATACTTTGTGCCTGCCATTGCTGGCACTGGCACAAGATGAAACTTAAGCCATATTTACCTTACTCTTTTTGATGTACTGTTTCATGTATATGCTGACAGCAGCGGGTTGGGAGAGCTCAGATTTCGTGGCCTGCATGACATTACCTGATATATGCCATTCATGAAATGAACTGGAATACTGAAGGGCAGGGAATGGTGGTAGGGATTTCTCAGGAGAGTGGAAAGGATTTCCATTCTGGAAGGTCTGGCTTCTCGGTCTCCATTCTGCTGGGTACGTTCTACGCAGCGCTGGCAATATATAGCGTATTTCCCAAATTCAGTCCTGTGGCAAAAAGAGAAATAAGGCAATCCCTAGGGACTGATTTAAAGGATAGTAAACTGTGAGTGAATATTTCTGGAGAGGCCAGATGGGAGGAGCACTCAGATTTCACTCTATGAGATTTCCAACACATTTTTTTGCATGTGGAATTAGAAAGAGAATAAGTCTACTGAGACCCGCAGAATTGTGCCAAAGATGAACATGGCTCAGGGTGTGTTGTGTAATTGCCATATTTTGGTTTTCACAGTTTTGCAACATACACTCAGAGTATGCACTGCAAAATACTGTTTTAAAAATTTGTAACTTTCCTAAGTGATGCACAGAAGTAATATGTACTCTAGTTTAGTAGCAATTCTACTCGAATTAATTTTAAAATATACATCAGAAGATTTGATATATTACGGGAAAAACTGAAAACAAGGTACTTCAGAAAGACCAGTTGACTAGTTGGGCACACCTGGAATCTGCATTCTTCTTTAAGTGAAGTTTAAGAAGCCAAAGGAATGGATGCTGGGGCAGGAAGAGTCCAACGCAGAGGGCCAAAAGCTGCAAGCCCTGAACAAAAGGAATACATTTACTGTTTTAAAAATCCTGTTAACATAAAACTTCCTGCTGTGGCTACTGGCCAGCAGTGCAGCTTACTGTGCCAAGTTGAAATTGCTGAAATAGGAATGAAAAAAACAGAGGAAAAGCTGAGTAAATAAGCATATCACCTCATTGAAAGGCCCAATACTCTATTTACATGTGTACACCAAGTTTCTTTTGGGGCTGGAAATGGGAAAGCAGCTGAGTTTGTATAAAAAGCAGTTAATACAGAGGAAGAGAAGTACTAAAGCTGCAAGACCAAGCATTATGATATGAAGAGAAGCCTGTGCAATTTTAATTCAGCTCTCCTGTTACACATATTATGAAGCAACACATAAGACATGCTTTCTCCTACCAAATTTACAGTAACTATTGAAAAAAACCATTATTCAATATTTTGGTATATTGTTGCTCAGTATGTATTCATTGGTTTCACTTAACACAGAGTGCTCTTATGTACCCTGATATACACTTACTAATGTTGCAATAATTTTCTCACAATTAGTATAGCAATGCTTCACTGAGATTTAAAAAAACGGTGTTTCTCTATCTTGATTTATCTGATTTGCCTCATATTAAATAGAAATTTTACAGAACTGGCACAGTCCTGTAAAATATCATCAAATATCTATACTTTGGTTAAGGATAGCATTGGCTCTGTTGAAGGTATACAATGCAGTAGAAGCAAGGGTAGGAGACTACAGCAGGAATTTAGGACTTAAAAAACTTAGTGTAAGGCTGAAAACTGCATGTGTTTACTGCATGTATTAACTCTTAAAAATCATTCCAGGGGGTTAGGAAAACAACAATTTATCTGCATCAGAGGGAAGGCCTTGCCAATGGTAAGAATAGTACCAAAGAAGAATTATAGTAAGTTTAAATTCCATCAGCCATACGTAGCTTCAGTGTGTGCTAACTGACATGAATGTACCATGTCTGTTATAAAAGCTCTGTGAATGTTTTAGCAATGCACACATTGAATCATAGAATGTAAGGAACCTTAAAGATCATCTAGTTCCAATCCCCTGCATTGGGCAGGGACACCTTCCACTAGACCAGGTTGCTCCAAGCTCAACCTGGCCTTGAGCACTTCCAGGGATGGGGCACCTATGGCTTCTCTGGGCAACCTGTTCCAGTGCCTCTCCACACATCAGCCATCTCCCAGGTACAGGCTGTTTCTAGCTAATAGGTATGGCTGCTGGTCATGTGCTACTTTCTATGGTAAGAGAAAAACGTGTCTATTAGAGAAGCCTTGTATGGTAACTTCCTTTCTCATTTTCTGATAAGTCTCCCAGTTCTGTAGGCATTGCTCCATCATAAGTGTAACATTCCAGTTCTGTTAATTCTATGCAAGCTCCAAGTATTGGCTTTCCTTGCAATTCCAGTTCATTTCACAATTGCATAGAGTGAATAGCAGGCAGTGCTATTCAGTGCTATTAGGGAAGAATTTCAAGTATGTATAATAACGTAGCATGCAGGGTGAATACAGAACAGCATGGCACACAAGAGGGGACATCTATCAGAAGCCCTGAGCCTTATCTGATATTCCACTACATGGCACCACAGCTTTACTTCACACTCATGCTATTGAGTAATTTTCTATGTGGCTTAACACACCAAACTTCCTGAGGCAGCACCTCTATTAGGAAAGAAGCAGTAAAAAATAATTAGGTTTCTTACATTCTTACTTAACACTTGACTTGAAGACAGCCCATTTTATGTCCACCCTTTACAAACAGCATGGGCAGAGATATATTCTACCACCAGGTACACATACTTTGTTAGAGGATAGCATCAGCTTTGTTTCAGGAAAACATAGCAGCAGTGAATTGGATCTTAACTCAGCAGATGCTGCAGAAGAGCAGAGCCTCTTTACTATCCTAAACACTCTGTGTAGTTTCTTTATTGCTGCTGAAATCAAAACCATTAAAATAAATACCGGGTTACCTGTATTGGTCCTGCCTGGTTTTGTGGATGTCGACGCCTGGTCTGTTTAATAAGTTGGCAACAGATCTCGTTTTGAAGTTCAGGATGTGTGAGACAGATCTGCAAAGCACTTTGGGCCAAAGATACATGGTAATCAATGGCAGGAGAGTCAACTGCAGCATTTATAAACAACTGGCAGGTCTAGATATAAAATAATAAGCAAGTGAGTTTACATACAAGGTAGCTTCAGCAACTCTTTAAGATGTTCTATATATCAAAAGTGTACCTGAATAGAAATCACAATTAGTAAGTTTACCAGTAGACTTGGAAAACTCTGCTGGTTCTGAAAAATGGGGTGAAAAGGGGCCAGAATGAATGAAAATCTAAACAGGGAGACTTGAGCTAAAACACCTCGTACAACCCATGCTTTTCACTGTGTATCTAACAGAGTGAACTGTAACAGGGGTTGGAACAACTGTGGTGGCAGGCAAGTTTAAGGACATGCTGAACACAGCTCACCCCTCTACAGGACTTGGAAATTCAATGTCTACGCTCTCAGTGCCAGACAACGTAAAGTGCTTCTTTAAGTAGTAAGCACTACATGGCAGCATATACACAGATAAAAAATCCGTAACTCAGAGCCATTGATTTACATCTTGGCTTTCCATGGTATTTTTACTGTAGGTTAACTATGACCTTTCCTATACCCAGTACTGTCTCAGGAAAGCCAGACATTAATCATTTGTTGTGCTGTGTTAGAAGAAAGCATATATATCACTTGTTGCATTTACTGTATACAATAGTTGAATTTTTAAGGGATAGAAGCAAAAATACAAGAAGTGGATGGAAGCCAAATCTATTTCTAGTCTATTTTTATCATGAATGGGATAACTGAAACATGACGTGATCTGTTTCTAAATTCCCTGCCTGACTTCTCAGCTGATTTATACAAGGTTTCAATAAAGGTCATACAAGTAATCTCTAATTTATTTACTTGAGGCAAGTGTCTGTGATTTGAATTAGGTCTGAAAAGTGATTTCCAAGTAGATGTAAATTTGTTTTTATCAAAGAAGTACATTTTCTTGAAAATTTTCATGCTGCAGAATTGCAGAAAATAAGATGGATGTACTTCTTTGAATTGCTTCAAACATCCCAAAGAAATAAGCTGGAAAGTTTGCTTCAACGTGTCCATGACAAAACATACAGTGTTTGTCTTGAATTCCTCTCTAGATCTGAACCATAACATCAAAATTCTCCAGATAGTTGATGCTTCAGGGAATTTGTTCTTTAAACTCGTCTTAAGTTTTGTGGAGAAAATTAATTTATCCAACCTCCATGCCTTCCAACTTGTAATTTATTTCACAACATAGAGACAAAAGAACAGCAAATCTTATTTTGTCTCTGAATTAGCCTTTATAGCCTGAAAGCGGGTTAATGGCATTGCAGCATACTCTCTGTCTTATAGGCATCAACTACCTACCTGGCCTTCAACTGGGAAACCTGTAAGGCACAGAAAATTTCTCAAGAACATAGCTGTGGCTCAGTGGTTATGAACCAGTATGTGTCTCCTAATCATAAAGTGTTTTTACACTGGGACACGTGTGTATGTGTATTTTTAAGTTTTACAATTTTTAAAGATCTGTGAGAATCTTTAAAAAATAACTCAACTCTTGTGAAATACTTTTAATAATTTTTCTATGGAATATTTTCTCTATTTTTATTACTGAATAATTGGTCTTTTAAGAAGAGCTACTTTATATGCAAATATTTTCTTTTTATTAAAAAGAGCAGTACAATCCCTGCTTTATATCTCAGTTTTAGATAATCCATGACTTGCCTAAACTTTAAATTTACTTTCTTTTTCTTCTGATTTTTAAAATATCTCCCAGATTATTTAAATGTATCTACAATAAAACTTTTGCATATGATTTTTTCCCTGAATCTAATTGAAAAAATAGCATTTCAGATAAAGTTTTCTGAATGCAGAGATCTGTCCATGCTGTTAGATTCTTTGGAGCTATGAACTTCAGGGTAAAATTATTATCACTCATGATGGTTATGGATTTTTCTATTAACTTGCACTTTATCAGTAACTTATCAAATAAGTAGGAACACCAAAAGCTGAAGCCTAAACTGCTCCCTCACAACTAAAGGCCATCTTTACATTGGAAGTGATAGTCTTTGGTGAGGTAATATGGGCACATTTTGCTGCTCTCCATTAGTTACCTCCACTAAAGATAAAAAGAAACATCTCTTTTTTCTTATCTGTTGAATATCTCTAGTAAGCCAACTAACAGCCATTCTTTAGCAAAGAGTTAAAATAGTCAATTAATAAAAAAGGCACCTGCTATGGTTTTACCTTAAATAATTTAATTGCTTCAGTTTGCAAGGCTTCTGATGGCAGTGTTGTAAGAGGGGAAGTAATTCCTTCTTTGCTATGGCAAAGGGTAGGATGTCTCCAAATTTGAGAAGCTAAACAGATAAAATATATACATTTTGTAATTAATTCAGTTCATAAGTACATTTACTAAATAAGAATTGGAAGATCAGTATGTTGAAATGAAATAAACTTACTGGCATCACCTTCCACATTTAATAATTTGCAAAGAAGTTGTTCAAACTCAGATCCAACATTTACACTGGTACTTCCAGCTGCAACTGTCAGATGATAAAGCCATGTGTCCTAAAGCAGAAAAACATAGCAGCTCACTTGTTCCGTGCTGGAAGGAGCTGCTTCATCGGGATTCTGCTCTCAACTTGAAACCCTAGCATGCACTCCTTTTGAAGCCCAAAGAAGTTTGACTTTGGTTGAATAAACACACATTCATGGTCTCTATCTTACAAATATTAAGCAAGGAAGGTTGGACAGGGCTCTCCAAAAGTTTTTACCCTCAGAAATCATGTCTAATTATCAGGGCATTCTTCCTTTCCTCTTCCAAAAGGTTACATAAATCATTTTTTATCATTGCCAGACCCTGCTAACCTGGGGTAAGTCCAGAAAGCAAAATAAGGTCTACAAGATTACTTGGGAATGAAGCAACAATAATAAAAATGGTTTTAACCCCACCTCTCATTGCTCCTTTACCACAGTAGGGTAAGTCTGTGCTATGTTAGTCTTGTCAGTGAAAATGGATACCAGTACCTTGTAAGCTCTCAGCTACAGCTCTGTCTACAAGTTACTGTAAGTGAGCAAAGTCTACTATGTAGGCAAGCCTGCATATTTTTGTATATTTTAACAAGGATTACCTACACTAGCACTGATTTGCAGACAAACTGATCAATGTTAATAAAGCAGAACCTTCTCCTTATGACATCAAAATACAAGCCAGGTGATTTGTAGTCCTTCTCCTTCTCAAGAAATATTCAAATCACAACACCATACTCATAGATGTGCTACTGAAACTCAATAAAAATATCCATTTATTACCTTCTCATGTTTGGATCCTATAAGAAGATAAGTGGGTCCTTGGTCTTTGGGGTGGATAACAACAGTGTAATGGGTTGATAATAAACTGCGACCACTGGCTTCATAATCTTCATCAGAATCACAGGATCTATCAACTTCTTCAACCTTTGCCTCAAAAAGCTTGATTTGACCAAGAGGAAACTAAAAGTAAATATCAAAATTGGTGAGAAGGGTAATGTTTGTTTCAGTGCACACTGATTTTGTATTATATATTATTATATTTATTATTTACACAACTTTTTCTTATTCTACAAATAGAAATTAAAATGTGAACCCTTATCCGTACCCACTTGTATTTACTTACTTTCAGTCCTGCCAAGGAATGTCTGATAAGCCAGATGTTGCAGAGAGCAAAATGAGACTGATATCTGCCTGAGGTTGAAAACCTCATTTGAAAATGAGGTTTTCAAAAATTCTTTTCCAGATCTGCCTCTGTACATAGCTAATGCAATAAATGTATGTTAGGGTGAGAGAAGTCATTCTTCAGAGTTCCCAGACCTGGTTCCAAGCAAAAATTTCCTGTGTCAGGCCTAGAACTTTAATTATGATCTTGCTACTTTAGAGGACAGGAATGTATTGTTGATGTATCTGGCTTGTTCATACTCTAAATTCAAAAGGTAATTTTTTTGTGTGATAGACCTTCTAGTTAGTTTCTTTCTCCAGTCTGAGAGATCACAGAGCTTCACTGAGCTTCAGAGCTTCAGTGTTGAGATGTCTATGTAGTTAGCATCATTTAGCAGAAAATGTTTTCTCTAAAAAAGCCATTCAAGAGGAAATTTTCACAGGAGTAATTATTTCATAGCCCTTATCAACAGGAAGCCTCAACAAACATAGCATAAAATCTCTTGACAACTGGGTGACAGGACTGAGAGAGGCTGACTGGCTGCTCTACACAAAACTCCTTCCTTTCCCACAGTGCCACAGGTAATAATTAAAAAATGATGTGTGATTTGTATTTTCTGTAGTGCTTCTGAAGCATTCAGCTTTTTGAGTAAGATAAGATTCTGAGAATCAAAAGGGGTTGTTTCACATGTAAGTACTCGAGATTGATTTATTCACCAAGTTTAACTAAAACACAATTGACTGGCTTTTTAGCTTGAATTCCATTTTTAAAGGAGGTCAATTAAATGGACTCCATTATTGTATTAACCACTGCGGATTGTGTAATTTATTTCTGCCCACAGTCAGCTACAGAAAACATGATTTTGATTAGCATATTGTTGAACATTAGAAATAAAGTAGCTCTGGAAAACTTTTCATACATATTCTGCTTACAAAAGCTGAATTCTCATTCTGTTCCAAGTTAGCAAACTCATTTCAATTTTACTTTAAAAGGGCAGCTAAACTTCTTCCAGATGTGAGGGAAATTTTCACAAGAATCCAGCAAAATTCTTGACTAAAGAGCATGCTAAAATGCCAAAATATTCAGTGGTAAAAATATATAAATTCAGATACGTTAAACGTAGAGATTTTTCCCTAGGAGAAATTGTAAGTTAATTTTAATGTCTCTGTAGGATGAGCTTGAGATTATACTCTAGCCATTTGATTCCCAAACCCTGTTTTACATTGTTTTAAAGAGTAATTAAAATAAAATATTTTGATCGTTGGTTACTGCTATCTTATTCATACAGTTCTAGAAATGGGGTTTCGTTAAGGTTTAAAATGGCTGTAAAAGCAAAGGATGACAAAGGGAAAAACTGGCTCTTCACAAAAGCTATGAATTACTGACTCCAGTGTGATTATCTTCTCAAAAACAGAAGTACAAATATGAGAATTTCTACTGATTTTTTTTGTAATGGCTCAGTGGACTGTTCAAAATCCTGTTTCCGACCTGCCTCCATTAAAAAGATGTTTCTTGGTGACAAAATACAATGCCTTGGGAGCAATGGGAGAAGTGAAAGTCATGTCTAGGAAGTGTCCTAGCTCCTGCAGCACTGTGGACATACACTGACATACCAAAGAACAGGATTTGGAAGTCAACTGAAGGACAGAAAGAACATTTAAATTCTTGAAACTTGAAGTCACTGCCCACTGCAAGATACATAAGAAAGGGTCTGCTTCAAGAACTACGTGACAGCTGGGTCTTTTCTGAAGCCTGTCAGAAAGGGATACCTGAACTCCAGGCAAACCAGTGTCCCCCTTCAGCTAGGGATAACATGCATAATACGTATCACATCCTGTAGAAAGAGACCAATGGGTGTGATCTTGATTGCTGGCTATTAGACAGAATCTTCCAAGATGACCATCTGTGTATAATGCCAAGGCCAACTGTACCTTAATAAAGCTGTAGATTTCTGTTTAAAGTCTACATTCTCTGAAGAAACAAGAAAGGGACCTACCTTGTCTTCTTGATTACGGAAATAATACAGAATTTTTCCAACTAGGGTACACCAAACCCTTTTGGAATATCCATGTTTCACCTGTAATTACAGAACATCAGTAATAATCACAGTCAGAGAAATACTGACTATTTTCATAATCTCTGAACTTTGGTGATACTGGGAATGCATGTCTTGGTTAAAATTCCTATCCACATTACTGGACATGAAATTTAAACTGTGTAACTCTATTAAGGGCATACGAATCAGAGCATTAGATGAGATGCTTATCTGTACCACAGTAAGGCCAGTGTTGGCCTAAACAGTGTTGGAATAAAGCAGACTGGAGGAAGAAGTGTTTTCCTACCTTTGTAAGTAATCCTTTCATAGCTGGCTTGATTTCAGACTGTACAAAGAGTGGGCTGGCAGCCTGTATTTTAAGAACATTCTGCAGTACTTTGATCCATTCCTCCAAGATATTGGGGGAATCTGCAGTCAGGTAGTATGTCCGTTTCTCTGTGGTCAGCTGTGTAGTAAGAAAGAGACTTGAGCTTCAAGAATTTACACATTTGACCTCACAGTGTGGGATTTGTAACATACACCACCCAATGTAGTTTCACAACTTCAGGGAATTTATCTTCCCTGAACTGCTTTTTAGTAATGAAACATTCCATGTCCAGACAGAGCAGAGAGACTCTTTCTAAATCTTTATCTTGGACATTCCAGGATGGCAAGTTGAGAAAATTCTCCTTTTGGATAAATAAATTCTCTCTACCCCAGTGGCTGACCCCACAACTGCTCTCTTTATTTCTATCCTATATGTGATGATCCTTTGTGACAATACAAACTACACTCCAGATAGGCCTTTTTATATTTTCTGTCACTGAAACAATTCTTTGGTTTCAAATGAAAGGCACTGATTATTTAATTCCAAATCCACACTTGGTCTTCCACTGCAACAAGGGGTTGGCTTTGGGGATGGAGGTAATGCTGAAACACCAACAGAGGAGAAAAGTAGGCACCTGAATTGTTTGCTTTCCATCACCCCTTTCAATGTGGCTGGATGCATTTAGCTCAATTTGACCTTGAGGCTTTCGGATAACATCACTCTGGTATGGAAATAATGGAAAAAGAGTATTTTAAATCTACTAACAAACAGCAATAAATAAATATAGGACTAATTTAAACATTAATCTTGATAAATACTTTCTAGTTAGACAGTGTGTACCTTGTACACCTCTTGAGGAAGTGAGTACTGAATTACTTTCTAACAGCTCAGAAACCAGAAGTGCACTTTTTTTCCTTCTAGCAGCCTTAGATTATCAGTAAACAATATAATACAAAATAACAGGTAAATTACATGTACTTACTGGAGATTTGTAATATAGCAATTCACCTCCTTTAAGCACAAACCACCGTCTTTTCCAGGTCTTTACTTTACCACCCATTTTTAACAGATATCCAGATTTTTCCAAAGGTTCCTGGTTGTTTAGAAGTTAGATAAAAAGTGGTTAGATACACATATATACCTCTGCCCCTCAGAAATAGGTATAAATACACACAGAGAAATATATTAATGACTTAAAAGCATGCTAAATAATAATTATAGTATTTGATGAAAATTTTAATCTAAGGACAACGTTTTTACAGGCATCAATTAAGACCAATGTCATGCACCTGGGATAACTAACGAATATCCCTACTTACTGTTATAGTACATGAAGGAGAGTAAGTGCCCCAAAATATAGAAAAGAATGAAGAATATGATGATTTCTGATTTTACTTTCTAGTTGTTTATATTAAACAAGGAGCAAGATGAATAAAAGATAAATGTATTATTTTTTTTCCCAACTCGAGGTCCTAACCTGAAAACCAGATATAAAGCACTGTAATTCTGATCTCCTCGCAAACAAACCTCTAGTGTGTACATCTGAAGAACAGAGTTCACACTTCTGCTCTGTGAAGAAAGCCTAAAATAATCTTCATCAGCAAGTAGTCAGTCCACTTGTATGTTAAGACACTAACTACAAACACAAGCCATTAAAAAGCTCCTGGAGGCTGACCAATACCTCATAATGGTTTGGTTTCTTTGGCCTGTCTTCACAGGTTACTCTACCTAGGATTTCTCTGATGTTTTCCCTGTATGAGGAAAGGATACAAACTTACTACTGCACATAGATTTCCACTGATGACATCAGCTCCTTCTTGGAATGCCCTTCTATTTACTTAACTATTCAAATAATAATTTTAAACTGTTTTGAGTATTTCATATGCAATCTGATACCACACCTGGTTCCAAGAAAGGAAATCTCAAGTAATTTGAATTGTATTCTAGAGTTGTTGACCTATTTTTCCTTCATTATATAGGAAAGCTTAGAATTATCTTCCACTTTCCTTCACTAATTATAGTCTTACTTGGCTAACATTGTTGATATATTTTGCTGTTTGTACTCATAAGGCAGTCTGGGAGTCAGCAAGACTGAATGAAAAGGTTTGGTAGCAATCTTTGAACATAAACAGACACACAGTACCTCAGGTGCACTTCTTCACAGAACTTCAGTACTCACATTTTTTCCATTATCACTAGATGAGGATGAGGTCTTAGGAAGTTTCTGCTCTGGCTCTGAATAGTCTGTATCTACTGAATATGCATCTGGAGGAATAGCATAGTCACTTTCAGAGGTCACAGAAGACAGAGATGCACCTGTGGTAAAAGAAGAAAGAGAGTTCTTTATATTTTTTTATTACTTTAGAAATAACTGAGATCAGAATAGCCATGCAGAAAAACATCTGAATAGAATCTCCAGGCAAACATAAGTATCAACATAAATCCATCAGGAACCAAGGATTTTTTAGAATATCAGCACACTGAACTATTAGCATGGTGCTAATCCTCATTTTATTTATAATTAAACAGTTAAAGTCCCTTGTAAAAGGAACAACAAAAAAAGTCTTCTGTATATTATCACCTTCTGTTACATTACGACAGCTTCTTTAAGGAGGGAGTTAGTGCCATGAATCATACTCATTGTCTAGAAAAAAACACCAGGATCTTTAATTAAACTAAGCAACCTTTCCCCTGCACTTTTTCTCACTCACTATAGCATCCGGATTTCTCAGGCAACTGCTTGCATTCTAAGAAGTCATACTCAACATCTGCTTTGTGTTGAAGGTGTAGGTGACTGTGTTTTGCAATCAGTATGAATTTGTATACCAAGGTTTTCTGTAAGTTTGATTTTCATATTTCAGGGGGGGTTTAGAGTTTATGAGCTTTAATCCTGAAAAAAAAATGCACCCTGCTTTCAATTCTAGTCAATCAGTAATAAAAATTCAAACTCCTCCCTCATTCATTTACAGAAGTATTTTCATGCATGCAAATGTCTTCTTTTGTAAGACTAGTGTTACACTCTGCAAGGTTATACTCTCCAAAACTGAAATGAGAACCCTTTTTCCCTTTGTTTCAATAATTTCCCAACTCATTTGCCAATTTTATTCTTAAAAAAAGGCTTTTCTCATTTATTGCTTTGGTAAGCCACCAAGACTTTCAGAGTGGGTTCTTCTCTTCTCATGGTGGATCTTTCATAACAAATTGCAGAGAGCTAATCATGCTTTTGGTGAAATGTGTGACTGCCTAGGTTTTTAAAGAATGTAATACCAACAAAGACATGTACATATGTGTGTGGTTAAGAAAGGTTTCCACACAGGAAACAATGCAAGGACTATTTTATGGGAAGAAAGTATGAACAAAAGGAATGGTTCCATTTTACAGACACAGATATAAAGTGCAGGTGAAACCGTGCAGGTGAAACCAGCTTTTAAATTACCCAAATTTAGCTTTCCTGTTGTGCAAGCATGTAACATGAGATATGTCTGCAGCCATAAGACTGGTTTTTGCTCAGCAGGATGGAGCTGCTGGAAAGCAGAATCTATGGGTCCTTTTCACACTAATGTGGGAAGGCTACATCACTGGAAACAGGACTGGACTCCAGCTGTGGCTGCCACTGGAAAACATCGAGTGGGACCAGTGGCTCTGTCACTCTCCTGCAGGTTCACTGAATGGAGTTCCTAGTAACTGGGATTTTTGCATGTATAATTGAGACTACCAAATAATGTTATTTAGCATTTCTAAAGCAATATATAATGAGGAATCTTAACATTTGGCCTCACTGGGATCTTGGTCTCCCTTGGTTTACGCAGTGAAGAAAACCTCACAGAGATGTGACACTGAGAATGTCACCTAATGAGGAAGGACTGTATCTTTCAATATTATGAAGCATATTATTTCCATTTTGCAGATGGAAAACACAGTCACCTAGAACTGTGAGATTTGTCTTCCACAAAACACAGGACATTACCAGATTCAAGTGTTCTAACTAAATCTTTGCACAGGACCTTAAGACAATCACTGTAAAAATGAAAAAAGTCTTCTATTGCATGAGGTGACAGAACCAAATAATTTATTGAGGGGACTTTCTCACCTGCTTTCTGATCACATGAAATTGTTTTATAAACTTGAATATATTTGTGTTTTCTTTCTGATGGCGATTTTTTTTTCTATGTTGTTTTTATTTTTCTACAGTTAAAAGTCACAGAAGTCCTTGGCATGACAGAGTATAGATAGAATGGTGCTTCTTGCTTTAAATGTAGAAGTCACTTTTCCTTCATGACAACAGCCAGCTATAAGATTAATACCTTAAAAAGGTATTTATAATAACAGCAATAAAAATAAAGCCATCTATAACATCTATTCTGACTGAGTAATAGATGTGGGCTTTGAGAGCCTAGATTTTACAAGTCCACACTGTTTAGTGAAGAAATCAATTCCTAAGAAAATAATGTAAACTGCCTGGTTTTCCAAAGTTCCCAGAAGTTACTTGTTCTTATGGTTTCGCCCACCTCGTTTCATAGCCCGAGGACTGCCTGGACCACTTCTGCTTCGAGAATCAGACTCGGAAGTCCTTGAGCTGGACCGAGAGCTGTCTTCTTCCTCAGATCCTGACGACTCATCTAGAAATGGGCTGTTGCTTATTTGAGTTGCTTTCTGCAGAAATGAACACAGCATCCTTTGATAGCTTGCATAAAGGGTATCAGTCATTTCCTTCATACTGTGGCAGGGCTCTGCTGGCTTCATAATATTCAAAGCTGTTCTTGCCTGGGTTGTGAGTTTTGGCACAAAAATGTTAACATGAAACTGAATTCCCTCTGCCCTCTGTATACTCAGCCACACCCATGCTTTAAAACAGAAACCTGAGGTAGCTCAAGGCATAGGTCTTTCCAAATCACAAAAGGCTGCCAGAAGACAAACAATGCTATGATTACTGACTGCTGGCTGTATGACTAGAAACAGCTTTGGCACTGACACAAAGACATTTCTACACATACACACACTTTTAATTATGACACTGAACACCATGTGGTTCTGCTTAATAATTAACAAGCCTTTGGAAAAAAAATCAGCAAGGAACCTAAGAAGAATGGACCTAGGCCAGTGACATTTTATAGGCAGTATTTTCCCCAGCGATTTGACATTTCTATTACTTCTGGGGGTCTTTGATCTCTATACATCAACTTACAACATATTTGACATGGTTTTATCAAATGTGAAATAGCAAGTTCCTGGATGTGAAGCCTAATGGTATTTAAAATTTTTCTTTAAACAGTAATACCGTTACCCCTTTCAAAGTGGTGTAGACAGGAGTGGTCATGTTCTTATATATCAGAGACGTGTATAATCCAGATATGGAGCATGAAGTTAGTGAAACAGCATCTAAAAAAGCAACATATTGTATAAATTGTCTTCCTTATTCACCCTCCAATTGACAAAATAAAAATTTAATATTTTTTGCATTGTATAACTGCTATAAAAAGCAAACAAACTCCTAAACTGTTTTGGATGTGAGATTTATAGCTTTTTGAAATTTACAGTGCTTTTAAAGACATAAATAAAATTGCAGTCATGAACACTGGCCCTTTTAAAATTGGTGCCTGGTATAGATTCTTCAAAGTAGTGAAATGCAAAGTAAACTGGAATGAACAAAGTACAAATTCAGCACAAAGTCAAGATGAGAGGTACCAGAAGACAATGGAAAGATAACCTTCTAGGTTTTAAACAGCTGTTAACTTAACCTTTCTAAAAATATTTTAAAGGTCCCTGCTCACAAATCACCATAAGAGAACTTTTGTTGGTGGGACAATGAACAGCTAAACCACTTACTTTTATTAAGAGATTCCATGGTGAAAGCTTCAGACATCCTTAAACCAGATTTGGCTACAGCATAAATTCTGCTTTCCTATACAAGCAGAATGGATTTGATAGTAGATAATTAAAACACAACAATTACTTTTGTTCTGTTTAGCCTCCTAGTCTTTGCGTTAGTGCAACTATGGTTAATAAAATGACCTTGTCAATAGCAGCTGAAAAATGCATCCTTCTTTTCTGTGCTGTACACTGATAGCCATAGCCTTTTTCGACATGTTTCATACAATGTAAGTAACTTATTCTTAAAAATACTATTATCAGGTGCCAAAGAAGCTATAGTAAGAATGTTTTTATTGGAATATTGTGTGTTAGAAGCAGAGAAATGCCATTAGAAGACAACATTTTTGCATTAAAAGGCTACAGTAGCAAAATGTGTAATGCAAAAAGTTCACTAAAATATAGAGAAGTTATTACATAATATATTATTCCTGAATAATAATTAATAAACATATTTAATAAATTATTAATTAATAAATCTCTGACACTGAAACCACAGAACTAGTGAGCCTTGACACAGATAATTTTGGATTTTGTGTAAGACATATTAATATCTATGTTAATATCCTAATGTTAGTGGCTTTAAAATTTTACTTGGAAATGTGATCAATTACTTCTGAAATTTGTAGTTGTCTGCTGTCAACTTAATTGTCTAGATTGTGAGTGGTACAGTAGTTACAGCAAGGGCATTGACACCACCATTCTTGGGCTGTGTTAGTGTTCAGATAAACAAATAAATGCAGTCATAAGCATTACATCCTTGGATACACTCAAAAAGACATACATAACTTAGATGTCACATGAAAAAAACTGGGTTTGTCTATAAAATACAGACTATGTTTTTCAGTGGCAGGAATACTGTGCTGAAAATAAAACTAGATTCTGAGCTTGTAGTTATGATTAAGGTAATGCCCTGTCTTGTCAATAAATGAAAGTAATTAAAATAGAGGCAACAAAAACCACAGAAGAGAGTAATGAAAATAAGTTAGTTTTGCCAGCAGGAAAAATACCTATAAGCACACTTACCCAGGAAGGAAATCGATGTAATGGAGGCGTTGGAGGTTTGTTGCTAGCACCCTTTTTTGTCGTATCACAAAGTTCCTGGGCTTCAGCATTTTGTGCTTCAGTGCTGTCATAGGTAAACACTCCTTCATCACAGCCAATCTCCATTTTCTCTAAAATATCAGTATCTTCTCCATCCACCAGATCTATGTCTGTTTCCTGAGGTCTCCACGGACGGATCATGCTTATGGCGTTTCTATTTCTACCATACATTCTGTCAGAACTCAGCTGGGGCTGGCTTAGGTGTTTCTTTGCTAACACTGAATTTACACTAAAGACATTAGGAGTTCGTAACTTTGGATGTGGCAAATTTGAGGGAAAATCTGATGGAGTTGTGCATTGAGAACCTGCAGAAGTTGCTAGAATTGGGTGTTTGGTTGTTAGAGAAGGAGTTAAAATTGGACTTGGGGTATTTGCCTCACTGGATGAGGATGAATAATCAAGCCTCTGGGACTGAAATTTCTTATTCAGTTCATCTGAAGAACTATCTTGGTCTTTCTTTTTCCTTGTGAAGTCAGAGTTGCACTTTCCACCCAGATTACTCAGGCCTTTTCTTTGGGACCCTTGCTGCCATGAGTACAGCTTCTTTTGCTGAGTCCTCTTAACATCAAAACTCTCTTCTTCAAAGAGAGAACTACTGTCATCAGATGCTGTCAAATACATTTCACTTCCCACTCTACTGTACCTTGCGTTCTCTTCAGATGTGTGGCTTGAAAGAGTTGATGCACACCTGGATTTCAGTCCTTTATTGTCTCCTCCATCCTCATCTGAGCTCCAGTCACTCCCAGTAGTGCATGAGTTCTTTGACATGTCACTGTCTATGTCTTTGGATGAGCAGCTTGTTCTCACATTTTTGTTCTGCTCTGAACCAGAGGAACTTTGTTGCAATGACTTCTGACCTTTATTTGTCTCATGTACAGGACCAGCAAAGGTAGTTTCCAGGATATCCTTCTCTGGAGGAGAAATATAATGAACATGAGAAAATTACTTTAGCAAACTTGACTGATAAATGGTTTTGTCATCATGCCTGCAAGTAGCAAGTAGGTAATAATTTCAAATGCATGAGAACATATATGTTTTTTAATATTGTAAATAATAAACATTAAGAAAAATATTATAAATTTTTTAATGTGACTGAATGCAAATTAAGTTTGCCAAAAAACTGTAATACACGTTACTAGCTGAACGAAAAATGTCAATAAATACAAAGATAAGCAGAATGGAGCCATATTTTAAAGCCAAGTATGTGTGAAAACAAACAGACAAAACTAACAAAAAGCCAACTACTTAGGAGGGCATACAAATTTAGCTGCTTTATTATATCTAAGGAAAATTAAAGTTTAATAAAGCTTGTCAGAAAGGATTTTCATTAACAAATCAAGTATTCTGAGCATTTCTACAGTGTTTATACACAGACATTTATTCTGGAAGCTATTATTGTATTCCCCATGGTGAATGCTTAAAATATACAAGAGTCTCATGGAAAGTACTTCAGGAAAGACGCTGTGTTAAAAATAGCTTTGTTCCTGCTCTTCGCTTTTACCTGGTTTTAAAAAAGAGAGCTATAGCTTGCAACATGTTAGTGAGGCCTGCATGTTCCCAAATTAAACTGGATGCAAGAACTAGGGTTTTTCTACACAGACACTTGGGAAAGTCTGTGTTAAATACCTGTGTGAAGTTAAAGTAGACTGAATAAGACAAAGATTTTCATTTCACCCACATTAAAGTAATGAAGTCCCCAAAATTATCTGTTTCCATCTAGGCAAACCTATGGTTCTATGTCTTATCCTTTCTCTTGAAAAAAAATCACTCTTACTTCAATTCCCTCCTCTGTAAAAACAGAAGTAATAATACATAGCCACCTTCATAATGAACTTGCTGTAATATAAATACACAAAATATTCATAGGATCTCTTTCAGTTTCTGATTTTCAAAACACCTCAGCTTGCCATTTTGGATACCATGATTAATTATGGAGAAAATACTGAAGTCATAAACAGTACAAGGGATTTGAGTGAAGGACCAGAGCAACAACAAAGGTCACAACCACATCTTTACTTCACAGCCAAAGCACCCAGGAGCCTCTTCATTATGCCAGATAATGTGTTACAGAGACTGTAGTGCTCAACAGGATGATTTCTTCCTAGTAATAGAAAAGTAGCAATGGAGAGGGAGACAGTACTGGTATGCACTTTGAAAACAGCTGGTTTGGATGCACTGGCAGAGTTGTTGATTTTAGTTTCCCACTTATGTCAGAATAAAAATTAAAGTGTTGATGACAAGGTACCTGGCATGTTTTTGCCTTCAGGGTAGTTTGACTCTTTAGATGAAGCCTTGCTTATTTCTTCAAGCTTAGGAGACAGCTGAGGACTTCTTGCTCTATTTGAAAAGCATCCAAAAGTCAAACTGCTTAGTCGCTGACACTCTCCAGGTTTTTGTGTTGAAGTAACAGATTTCTTACCAGTAGCTTCTGAAGAATAGTAATTCAGAAATCTTGTGTTAGTGAGATACAACAATTCTTCTCTTTACTCTATAGTGCAAAGTGTTTTTTTAATGTAACTAAAATTTAGGAAAAAAAGATAATAAAAATCTGTTATAGGAAAAAGAAAAGCTACCTGACATCTCTCCATATTAGGAGAAACCCAGAGCAATGTTTCTAGTTCTGAAAAACTGATATAACAATAGAAAAAAAAAAATCTTTTAACAATTTCACAGGAAATACAGAAGAGTAAGTTACCAGGTTTAGAAGGTCTGTATGGAGAAGGACTTCAAAAGAAAGTGAAAGCAGAAACTGATGAACTGACTCGAACATGAAATCTGTCCTCCTTGTTCATAAGAATCCCTGTGGCGGATCCAGGAACAAAAGGCCCTTACCCTACCTGTAAAACTGCTTAAAACAGTACCATGTGTTCATAATTTATAGCCTGTCATCAGCATGGATACATTTATGGTAATAAATTTCTTCATATTTTTGG
Organism: Vidua chalybeata; assembly: GCF_026979565.1. Taxonomy (NCBI): domain Eukaryota; kingdom Metazoa; phylum Chordata; class Aves; order Passeriformes; family Viduidae; genus Vidua; species Vidua chalybeata. The sequence goes on along the minus strand of NC_071532.1, from coordinate 29,342,034 downwards.
GCATATCAGTAACTATGTATTGGAAACTACAGGGTCTCAAAAAGCCTTTAAATAAATCTGTCAGAAGAGAATGACTAGAAGTGTATGTAATTGCTACTTATCAAAAGATAGCAAAGAAGCAAAACTATCCAGTTTCTTAATTAACAGAAAAGAGCATTTTAGTTAAAAAACTTTATACTGTATATGAATTTGTAAATTTTTGTATTTTCATATATTATGTGTGTACACACACACACTCCTCTACACACGATTTCTAAGTATCTGCGTATTTACATGCATATGTAAGATACATTATCAAGAAATGAGGTCTAGTCAGCAAATTAACAAAATTTTCATATGATAGTAAATTGTCAGCTCAACCAAGTATGGAGAGGAGAATGGGAACCTTCAGACATACACTTAAGAAAATTGGTTAACAGGCAACATGGTGGTGAATAAAATTCACCTTTGATCAATATGAAATAATGCTCCTTGGAGGGGATATTCCTCTTTTTCTATTTACACTTTATGATTTTTAAATTTACTGTACCCATTTCAAGAGGAACCTGGTGATACTGGGTCTGAATTAAGATTTTGGATCGCTGTAGTCAGAGGTAGTAACTAAAAATATCTGATTGGAGTTCTGATTCCCAGCTGACCATTCACTAAAAAAAGCAAATGCAGACTGACATTCGTGTATTCTTTAACACTTTTATGACCACCTATGCTATAAAGAAGTGAAAGCAAAGACCTGTCCTAAATCCAGTAAAATCTTATTACTTGCAGAACCTCTTAAGTAGCAGCGGTACCCATTCACCCCACTAATACCCGTTGTGCCTTGTCTGTGTGTCTTTTCAGCATAAAACCAAATTATTCCTTCCTAACACCTTCATGTACAGTCACTCTGATGTCAGTTCATACTCTGAAATCTTTGTGATTAGACAGAATATTTTCAACCATGTAGATGCACACATTAATAGGGAATAGAAAGAAATATGTCATATAGAGAGAAGTTTTCAGAAGATTTGTACATTTACCTTGCAGTTTAGATTGTACTGTTTTCATCTCTTTGGTTTGCTTTTGGTTGATCAAGCGAAGATTCTGATTTTCCACCTCTAACTAAAAGCATATAAATGTAATCTCATCCATTGGTGAAACAAATCTTAAAGTCATTACATCTTTTACCTTTTCTCTGAATTTCTGCTTATCTAAGGATAGAGCTAGTTCAAATAATAATCTCCTCTCTGCTACTTCTCTAAATACCTGTCTAGGCATCTCTTTATTCTGAACAACTAAATTCCCTGCAATGATTCTCATGGCTCAATTCTGCCAAAATCATTGTCACAACCAAGCAAACCCATGACTGCTTTAAAAATCCTTAATAAATAAGAGAAAAAGAAACCTGGAATTTTTAATAAAAGCAGAAGGCTAGAATTACAAACTCCTATGCCACTTTGCAAAACTAAGAGTGAGGAGAGGAATCAGAGGGAAGGCTGGTCCTAATGCCTCCTTACCATCTCATAGCAAAAATTAAAAAAAAAAAAAAAAAGTGCCAACAAACTTTATACAAAGCAGAAGTCTTTGTACAGGAAATAAAAAACCAACAACCCACTGCTGTAGACCACCACTGGGAGGTAAAAGATGCTGGTTCAACTCCTGCTCCAAATTAGCAAACAGATTTGAATCTGAGTATCCCTTGTCACACAGAAGGGAGCCAGCAATTCCACTTCCCACTGAGTGACATTTAGTCATATCTGTGAAACTAGCTTGAGATTTTCCATAAAGAGTAAGTAAATACTTTGAGTTATACTTGATTTTGTCCAAATTTTTTCATTATAATTTTAGCTAAATTTAATGGCATTTTTATTAAATTATTTCTAAATAATTTACTTCAGCCCTCACAGACAAAAAAGTATTTTATGTAAGAACCTTCTAGTTTCTTACTTCAAAAACAATAACTTCATTGTTTTTCAACTCGAGTATAACTTCCAGTTAACTACAAGAGAGTAAGATTTTAAATTTACAGGCAATGTTAAATTCTACACCCAGGGAGGAGAAAGCACAGCTGCACCCCAAAGCTGGCAGCCTTAGGCAGGGCAGAGACATGGTTATCTTACCACAGCAGAGGAAAAAGGGAGACAACTGGTCTCTTGAAACTAGAGCTGGTGTGCCTGAAACTATTCATGACTAAGGGTAGTGTGGGCATTGTGAAATAAAAAATGATCAAGGCCTTTTTTCTGCCAGGCCCCAGCAGGCTTGGTCAGCTTTCTGGGGATTATTCACACTTTAGGCACCTGCTTGAATAAGCTCACTTTGCCAGCTAAGCTCTCTCAACTAGTGGAGAAGTTGACCTTTCAGAGAGCAGTGCTGCATCCTTTCTCCAGACAGAGGACCCAGATCATACTGGCTGACCAAATCAGACATCAGAATTTAGGTGACATGGACACTCTACTCTCTGTGCCGTTGTTTTCAATTCTCCTCTTTCCAGCAAATAACTATAAAATCAATGAAACTGGGAAGCAATTTTTAGTATGGCACGCAGGCCTTTAACAGCCAAAAGGTCTAAGGGATATCCAGTCACACCATTACATTTTCTGTGTAAGAATTGTAGCAAGAGTTATACCTCATGAAGCTTGACTGTCACCCATTCTTTTATTTTAGCTGCTTTTTCTTCTATGATTTTTGCTTCTTGCAGTCTTATTTGCTTCTGGAAAAAATTGACATAAGCATATTTTTCACTGAGTATATAATCTGCTTGAGTAGTATCTTCAGACACAAATCCTAAGATTACTTGAAGTAATTCAGGCTCCTGGGTAATACATGGTGATTTTTACAAAATGAGGAATAGGGTCTTCCCAGAGGCTGCTGTTCCTTTTTCCTCTAGTAAGAATGAAAGCTCTTCAGGGGGGACAGTGAACAGGAATATCATCTTTCCCCTCTTAAAGGTCACATGTTCTTTCAGTGGAAGCCAGAGCTTAATTTGAAAAGGAATAAACACTATTCAAATTATATACTTCCAATGGGAACCTCTTTAATCAAACAACAGAAATAATGCTAAACTTTTCTGTCATCCATTGATCTAAATTTTTATTTTCCTTTTGTATAATTAAAAAGGCAATTGATGTTTCTTTTTGTAACACCATTATTCCTAACCTGTTCTTCAAGTTGTTGCTCCAATTTTTGTATTATATCATTTTTATCTTGTATCAGGATCTCCAGATCTTGACATCTCTTATACAACCTGGTTTCTGATTCACTTGTTTGAACATTTGCTGCTTTTAATTTCTCTTCCATGATCTGCACCTATTTGGGAAGTCAATATAAAAGTTTAAGGAACATAACACTCCAAGTTAAAGGTAGTAATTTAATCACAAAATAAACTTAAAATTGCCTCCACACTTAAGATTCAAGACAACCCTGCAAAGTTTTGAAGCCTATTTGAGAAGAAACCCCATAGTTCATTGTATCTCCCTATTCATTTAATACCAACAGGACTGGCAAAACACTGGAAGATCTTACACAGGTTCTGTTACTATCTGAGAGGCTTCTAGTTTTGTAACACAGAAGCTTTTATAAACACCAGTGTGGGAAGAATGCAATTTACTTACAGGGAACTGTAAACAATGTTTTAATAAATAAACAATTGCACACTGTAAAAAAACCAGCAAATTATCGGTAGCATTCTAAAAGATTGCTTAAAAATACTTGGCTTGTAGTCAGGAATATTTTCTAACTCCAAATTAGTACATGAACATTTTAGTCTTAAAATTTTCAGTTTCTATCTGTCTCACAGTAAGATATGAGGAATGTTTCAGGGATACCAGAGATATGTTCATAAAATGTCTGCAGTAGTTTAAGTCTGCCATTTGGAATCAAAAGGCAAGTTCAGTTAAATATTTAGCCACGATCTCATTCTTTAAATGATGTAACTTCTACAAGAGGAACAAACAACACAGAACAGTTCTATTTAGAGGCTGTATTGGGTAGCCTGATTTTTTCTTATAGATCTTCTAAAACAGATGATTGTTTCCTCTCCCTTTTGATTCCACATGCTTAATATATCAAAGACTCGTGACGCATCAATGAAGAAGCTCATTCCATGTATCTACTTTTGATTTGTGATGTTAGCTTTGACTTTATTGAAATGAACTAAATAGTGAGCAAAGAAAGGTGTTAGAACTCTCTGTTAAGACAAATCAATAGACTTCAAAAAAAACTGTCTTCTCCTCCATCTTCAGAAGTACTTAGAGCAATTTTTTGAATTTCATCTCATTAAAGTACCACATGCACACAGCTAGTGGAGATACTTATTCCATTTATACCTGCTGAAATGCTCTCTCTGCTTGACAATCAGCATCTATAACTTGCTTCTCAAGCTGCTGCATCTGTAGATGTATAAAAACATACAGTTAAATGGCCATGCCTAGTTAAATGGCCATGCCTTCTGCCTCTCATCAGAAAAATAAATTTTCATGGTCTGTTTTGAAAAAGGAAAGGACACATGGTGGGCAGGAGCATAAAAATAAAAGGATAAACGGTGTGTCAGACTGGGAAAAGAATTCACCATCATGACTGCATTAAAACATTGTAAATACTCTTCAACAGACAAAAAAAATATATACACCTTTTCTTCATAATTAATTATCTGGCTGACATATGACACAATGCTTTTTCTCCCCTGCTACCAAGAGCAGAAATGCCTCTGACAATAGTCCTGAAACTTTCCTCATGTCTTTCCAAAAGAGGCAAGAGTAGAGGGAACTTAGCTGTTAATCCTTCTGATGTTGACAAATTTAGTGTTTTGGACAAATACACTTAGACAAGGACAAAGTCTGTCCCAGACTTCTCCAGTGTTGCACGAATGAAGGCAGGATGTGGCAGAAGGGACACAGTGGCCTCAGGTGCTCCACAGCAGCAGTGGATGAAGACAGAGACCAGTGTCCATGGAGAAGTGCAGGTCACCTCTAAGAGGGGAAGGCCCTGATCTCTTACTTTATAGTGATGCCTAATGAATCATGGGCTCAATCTTTGCCCAGGGCCTTGGAAAACCCCTGCATTTTACAGGATTTATTTTGAAGGCTTTCCCAACAATACAGAACAGAAAAGGCCAGAACGATATCCTTTGTTTACATTTTGTTTTGTTAAGAGCCTTCTAGTCTGATTTTGCTGAATTTTGTTAAAAAATAAGCCCTGGTTTGAAGTAACACTTGAAAGTTCATAAGGTATTCCACGACTTAAGGACTTAGTGGTTCTCAAGAAATATCTAGATAAGACCTCAGTTCATCTGAAGAGAATGAAACATGAAATAATTAACATTGCCATACTCAGTATTCAGCTTGAAAATTGTTCTAAGAAAAGCATATAATGCAAAAAATGCAAATGAAACCCATTTATTCCTTCTTCAGTTTACTGCATGTTTTTAAAATAATCAGTTTCATCCTGTCTTGTTTGTACACAATTTTTGGCATTTTTCAGTTTCTTTTTCACTTTCCATCTCTTTTTTTCTCTTCCCAATTATGCTGCTAATCACATGAAACTTTTAGCACCATATCCATACAAGGATAGAGTAATCATTTTCTATCAATCAATAACTGAAAATGGAGAAAATGAATTTTCACAAACAGAAAAAAAAAATAAAAGGAGCTATGACTCACCTTCTAATACTTTCTCATACAATACAAAATCCCAAAGTCTACATTATAATAATACCACAACACCACTGATACAAGAGTAACAAACATTTCACAATCCACATGGTTATGGTCAGGTCCCCAGTGACTTATTTTGCAAGAACACTTCTAAGGCTATTATCTTCCTAGTCATTCATTTGCCAGATGGACAGGGAGATAAGCCTTCTTTGTTCCTCTCTGGTCACATATTTAATTTCATATTTAAATGACCTCATGTTAAGATTTTAACTTGGAGTTTCATTTTTGGAATTTTAACTTCTAAGGTTACTTTCTATCTGTCTTTTTAGTTTTAGATTCAAACAGAAGTTTGGTTTGCAAGACACACTTTAATATAATTTTTGAGACATTTATTTTTTAGTGAGTTGGGATTCAGAAATTGAGGTTACTTCTGAATATATGGTCAGCTAACATTTCACTGCAGTAAAGACATTGTGCTAAACATAGTGGAAGTGCAGGTGCTAATAATAAACTAATACTCTATAATGTTCTGACTTAATATTATGACAGAAAACTAATAACATTGTGAGAGAAATTATAATATTATGACAGAAAACTTTAGATATTTATGTTGTGAAATTCACTGATGAGTAGCAAGTTGTTCATCAACTTTCCCAGTCAATTTGGAAATGAATGGCAGCAGCTGGCAATTCACATTTCATAAGTTAGGGTCATTTCATCTGTAAGGCAGTATCAGAAATGTGACAGATTTAATAAATGCAACTAAAACCTGAAAATGTTGCTTGCCAAGTTCACCCAGTTTCCATTGCAGCGCAGCCAGCTCTAGCTTGGCTTAAACCTGCAAACAGCTGTTTTGGCTTAAACCTGCAATAGCTGGTCTCTCCAGCAGCATCTCATGATCACTGAGTGTACTGCTGCTCTTCTACACAACCACTTGAGTCCTGGAGAATCCAGTGCACTAAAGGCCCACATTCCTTCCACAGCTGAGCACTGACACTGCACAGTGCACCTCTTGTCAGGAATACACACTTGCACAGGACTAGGAACAGAATAATCTGTTCACGTAGACTACTGGGACAAAGAATATGAATAAAGCTGTTGCTAAGATGAACATAAAGCCAGGAGCCAAAGAAGCTGAAAGAATACTACCAAGTGAAAGATCATTCCAAGATTATAAAGGGAAGAACAAAGTCTATTTTTGCCTCTTCAGTAGTTAACTACTGAAGGTTTCAAGAAGGTGTGTTAAGAATCCTTGTGTGGTCTCACAATATGGATATGTCAGTCAGCTTCCTTGCAATAACTAAATGTGAGATTTTATTTGCAAAATTTCTAAAGGGTCTTCAGCTTCTTTTAGGAGACTCCTGTTAAAAAAAAAAAAAAAAACAATCTATGTTATTCTGCAGTTCAACATGCTGAATGCTCCAGTTCAGCACACCTCTTGTAAGGAATTGTTCTTGTCACCCACATTCGATTGGTGCAAATTCAGTAAGAATTCAGAGATTTCCTGTCATAATCTATGCTGGTTTTTATTTTACAGTCTTAAATATACAAAAAATAGATGCATATTGACATAAAGAACACAGGTACAGAAGAACAGATGCTACTTTAACCTGCACTTTCTCCTTCTGTCTTTAAGTGAAAAATCCTCTTACAATTTCCAGAAAACAGATTAGTGCATACTGCATCAATTACTGAATTATAGAAAACAGTTTCTATTGTTAGAAACAGATTTGGTTTTAAACTTAGTAAGGAAATAACTACTCTACATCTGACACTCATCAAATTGAGCTATTTTTGTTCAAACAATGAACACAGAAATGCCACATGTGAATAAATAGTCAATGCTTTGAAGAAACATGGCAGCAATAAAAACAGAGGTGTACTGCCTTGGAGGTCTTGGACATTGAAGTACAACACACAGTCACTGGGAATTTTGTACAACACAAAGGAAAATCATAAAGTAATTCCTTTTCAAGGGTGACCTGAAAGTTTCTTGGCTGTATTCAGAAAGGTTGAACATATATATTTTTGTGCAAGTAAAGAAATTTGCATTTTAGTAAAGCACATATTACATGAAATCAGCAAATGGTATAAACTCAAAAGTCATCCCTCACAAATTTAACAAATATGCCTTTTGTATGCATATATGTGTATATAGACTTACATTTTTGTACATATATGTAGAGATCATTATTCCTGTTGTGCGTATTAGAGAGAAATTACAGCAATAAAGTGATGACTTTCCTGTTACTTGAAATAGCTATTTAACAATTTTAAAGGGAACATTTTATTTTAAAAATGAAATTGTTGTAATTCGTTTTTTTTGGAAATCTGAAAAAGGTTTGTTATGTATAGGAACAAACTCCTATTTTTTACCCAAGTCAATATTCAACATAATTTATCCCATTCATGTTTGAAATTTACATTATAATCAGTGCATAATATAGTGCCTCCTAGTTTTTAATATTACAAACAATATGGTTGTATCACACAGACTTTTTAGAAATCTTTTTGAGATACATATAGGAAAAAATACAACCAGTTATGAACAAAAAGAAAAGCATCACTTCTCTGTAAGCCTTTCAAACCATGTTGATAATACGTCAGAGTTTTTAAAAAGAAAAAAATGAGTTAAAACCTAATGTTTCTGAACAGTTTGTCTGTTGATGAAATGCAGAACTTCCAGTGATGTGAGAATTATATGTTTAGAGTCTGTTGTTTTCCTTGCACTTCAACTTTTCAAATCTTCATCATCTGAAAAAAAAGTCCGAACCATCTATGGCTGAAAAATAATATTCCCCATTAAAAAAAAAAAAAAAAAAAAAAAAAAAAAAGCAGTAAATCTGCCCATTTTTAGATACAGTGAACTACCAGTCCTCATACCACACAGGACTTAACAAACCAGAGACATGGGTATATCATTGCTTCTATAAATAAAGAAACAGGAGAAGCAATTGAGGGATAAACACACCTACAACTGTATTTCAAAGGTTCCAGTAGATATAAACAGGTGATGAATACACAGAGGCTGGCAACTAGAAGACACTCATTTTTCACATAGAGTAAAAAAGATTTTAGAAGTGCCTTCTAATAGAAGACATGAAGACAAAAGATCTGAAGGTTTTTCTCTGTGTGTGTGTGATACTTGGTAAGTTTATAAATGGTTTGAAGAATATGCCTGCCAGCTACTACATCTGAACAAGATTTACCCTTTTTATTCTATATTCCTATGTTTAGACCAAATATTTCAACAAATCTCTGCATTTCCAGAAGAAAAGTCAGTACTTCTTAAAAGCAAGTAATCTGCTGCTCAATGGCTTTGATGACAACCAGTTTTCATGTGTTACAATATGCTGTGCATGATCATTTAAAGTCTTGCACACATTTTTAGTTAAAAGCAATGGTAAAACTGTTCTAGAAGCATGATTTACTCTTTTTACAAAAAGCTCTCTTCTAGTAGTTTAGCTTAGGAAAATACAGTAATACTCCTCCTAGTTCTCCAACTCATTTACTTGGTATATTCCTCCATTTTTTTCCAACATTATTCCTTCTGCCTTGACATTTCTCTTCTATGTATTATGTATTCTCTATAAGGACAGTGGTAGATCTTTATAAATTACAACAAACTTTAAAATATGACCTGACCAATTAAGCCATATATACAAAACACCTAAACAAAAGATATGTAAAATAAATATACTAACATTTCATAGGAAAAATAAACAAGAAGATAATTTGTAAAGAAGGAATGAGCACACGCCTTGGGAAAGAAATACTTTGTTTTTTATTGACTGATTTTTTTTATCCCAAAGGAAATACAATAATTAGAGAGACATCTTTAATTGAACAGCTTTGCATTTAACTTATTAGTAGAAATCCATTTTGTTATATAATCTAGGAAATGATACTTCAGACCCACCTGCATTTATAAAATTAAATATGCCTTCAGTGAAAAATTGGTATTTTGGTACAACAGCTTTTCCCTAGAACAATATGAAACTCAGTTTTTTAGTTCTCAAAATGAAGAATTGCTTTCTGACCCTAATCATCTTTTTTGTCACAGATCTCCCCAAAAGGGCTAATACTAAAAGCTAAGTCTCAGTGGGGCTCAAACTCAAACATTCCTTAGGCTACTTACAAAGCATGTATTGTATATGAAATTTTACGGTTTGTTATCATTTCCTACATGAAAAAAAAATCAGATAAAGAATTTGCCACCTGGATTAAATTCAGAAAACTACAGCCTTGTATTTCCCTCATATCTCACCTGAATGCTCGCCTAGGTTGTGACTACGGCAACACAGCTTAGGCTTACAACCTGGCAGTTTGCAAGCTGCCACTTTTCAGCACTCACCCATGGTTTTTCTTCTCCCATCTTATTCATTTTTAATACCAATTAACAGGTAAAAGGCTACAATATTTCTTATGAACAAAGAAAGCACTGTCAACCATTCATCTGCAGATCTGCCATGTAACCAATTCCTTTTTATTTTGTCACACAAATGTAGGGAATGTAAAAACAATTTGATTCTTTGATGTCACACTTGCATACACGTGTACACACCGCAACTAGACACACATCCACTTCTGCAGGTGACCACCAGTTCTACAATCTGCATGTGTAGAACTGCAATCCTGTTCACTTCTAACTGGAGCAACTTCTGGCACTGCTGTCCTAGGTAGGCAAAAGTCACTTCTTAATTGCAAGCCTTTCTTCCTTCTCCTTTTTAGCAACTCAGCTCATTCCTATGAGCTGTGCTTAGCACAAAAGTCTTTCTTTAGAACAAAATGAAACCTCCAAAACTATCAGTCTCTATTTGCTCAGTCTCCACAATGAAAAAAAACAGGCTCAACATTTCTATTGCTCTCCTTGATGAGACCAGTTTTACTACTAAGTTATTTTACTTCTTTCAAGTTCTTTTCAATACTTAAACATGATTTTAAGAATTATTTAGCTCAAAAGGTTTTCTGGTGGTCATTAAATGAGTGAAAAGTACATATGAAAAAATAATCTTTCACATCTCAATTGAGTTCATTGTAGCAAAATTCATGATTTCTTTGGGAAATTATATAACTTAAAAAAATATAACACAGAAAAGCCCAGAGAGGGAAGTCTTCCAGAAGTGGTAGTCTAGGACAGCTGCCAGCAAACATACAGATTTTAAAAAGTTAAATTCAGCAGTGGGATTTGAGGAGGCAGTGTAGTGAAGGACAATTGAGCAGCATGTAATGCTGGCTCAGTAACTGCTTTTCCCAATGTCAGTCAAAGAACTTTCCTAAGCTGGGTAAAACACTAGGAAATTCCCTCTTTCTGGTAGTCATCTTTCCCAACTCAGATCTTATCCTGATAGGTAAATTGCAGAGACATAATCAAACACAAATTAGGTAGATGGCCACTCTTAGCACAGACATTATCATAGCATTCAAAATCTTGAAGAGTGAAGATATTGTTCAGTGAGAGGGAAGAAGGTACCAAAGCCCTTTGGCAGGCAAGGAGTAAAAAGTCTCACAGAGTGCTTAACGTGAAAAAGACAAACACATATCAAGAATATGTTCATCTGCTTTGTTTTGTACTGATCACTGTACTGCAATTGAGGAAATTGTGCTACCTGTGTCTCCCTGAACTGTGGCTTTTGATTAAAGCTACAACATGAGTATCCACCTGAAACAGGATGTGCCACTGCCTGAGAGGTGATGGCTTGAGAAACAAAGGTTCCACTCATGGCCAACATTTTAAAAAAAGAAAACTTGACTGAAACTGAATTTATTCATGACACTGAAGTGTATAGGACACTTTGGAAACCCATAGTAAAGGAGCAAGAGATTCCAGAAATATACATAAGGCAGCATGTTGCACTTTAAAGACTAGACAACAGGTATGTAAAGCAAGAAAGTATACTCCCAGGGAAATGAAAATTAAATGAGCAAAAAGAGTTCTCACATCAAAAAGGGGAAAAAAATTTTGTAGCTCCTATAAGTGAAATGCTAAACAAGTACTAGATTGGCTAAGGACCCACTATCACAGTTTCCACAACTTCCATCAACTTCCCCATCTTAGGTGGGCTGGAACAGAAGTGAATACCACCAGAGAGGAGATATTAATCCTCTGGCCTCATGGCAAAGGCTGTGCTCTTCATGCCATTACCCAGCCACGCCTCTACAAGAACAAGTAATTTATTGCTTCCTAAGTTCTCTTTTCTAATTTTTTTTTTCCATTTTCAACCTCCTTAGAAAGAATGTAGTTTTAAGATGTACAAAAACAAGAAAACATAAAAAAGCTCCACCATTTTAAAAAGGCATAGCATAAACTTAATAATAGATAAGGGATAAAAATGAAACTATAAGAAACATGTAGGTATTAAAAAGGTGTAAACAAACCTACTACTCTATTCATATAAACTTTTATTCTCCTTAACTTTCCCTGCTTTCTCCTATTTGTACCTTCTTAACTGCACTGAATTATTCCCCACGATGAGAAGAATTTTTAAGGACAATTAAATACTGAAAAATAACCTTCATCTGAATAATTTTTGTTCAATTGTATTCTGCTCCCCTTTACCCTTCATAATCCTTTGATTGCTAATACTCATTGTGCTTTTTTACAATTTTTATATTGGCAATCACTGCGTAAGTCCAATGAGTTACTGACTTTTCCTCCAAAAACATTAAACATGAAATTGCCATGCCAGAGATAACAAAACAGACTGCATCTGCTTCATTTTCAAATGTCAAATGACATACCATAAATAGGACTGTGAAAGGAATAAAAATACATTGGGACATGGATTTAGCTGTTGGTTTGTAAGACAAAGTCCAAAATGTGTTATGCTTTGGAATATATTGAAAATAATATTTAGCCTAAAAATTGATTATTCAATTTTCATGATCTGTTCAGAAAGCATAAATAATATCACATTTGTGAGGTACACAATTGTTGCTAGCTGAGCATGTATACAGAGAATATCCAAGTGGAAGGTTAAAATTATGCACGTAATCTCTCATAATTATTTATATTTGTTGAAAACCACTTAAAGCAGAACTTAATGACCCTCAACACTGCAGGAAGCAAACTTGGAGACATTCATAGGAAGCTTGAGTATTACAGGACAGCCCATAACACAGTGTTTGGGTTAGTGCCATATTCAGTCCTTATGGGTTCTGATGAAATTCAGTGGAGGCTGCCCAAGTGGGAATTTAACACAGCTATGTAGTTCTCCTACTAAAATGATTTTTAGAGGCAGAAAGAACATCAACTTTATACCTTATGTTGCATACATATGCTAGGAGAAAAATGCACTTTCTGGGAAATGAATGAAGGTCACCAACTTTTCCTGTGACTTGAAATGCCAGCTGGAAGCTAAACTTGCAGTAGAAACATGTAATTTTTTACTCAACAAAGGTTTTTTTTGTAAACTCTTCACATACGTAAGACTCAAGCTGCATTAAAATACAGGCTTCTGCTTAAAGCTCAGTTTCATAGCCATCCTAAATTTGGCTTACTAGGATACTTTCTAACATCATTCCTTAAATTCCTGTAAAGACCTCTCCCACTTACAGCAGCAGCTTCTGCTTCAAACTTCAACAAGGTCTCTTTCTTTGCATGTTGGATTTATAAATATAGACTTTACTTGGCAAAATGAAAAAATATTAAAAACAAACAACAGGGAATGGATTATGTTTTCTGAAAATACTGTATATTGCCTTGCTTCTCTCTTCTCCTCAAGTTCAGTAAAAAATTAAAGTTCCAGTAGCTGTACTGCTGCAACACATTTACAATGCAAATTTCTCAAACTCCTCAGCTGATTTTCAAGGATGACTACTTCCTAAATTTACAGAATACAGCCAATAGTTTGGTTTTCTGAATCACAACACATCTGTTCGAATAATATACTCAAGACTTTTCCATGTCAATTCTTCATTTATTTGCAGAAGTGCTATTAAATAAAATAACTTTGCAAAGGTATTTGATTTCTAGTGTATAAGACAAGTACTTCAATTAATCCAGCCTGAATCCATACACAAATATTGGAAATGGCTAGATTCAAGATATCCCTTATTTAAATCTGATTCTAGACTGTTTTACAACAAGAGGAAGAAGCCAATGGCAGTTTCTGGCAAGGCATACACATGGGGTAATGGGATGTAAACTCCTTTCCCTGATACTGTCTTGAAGAGATACCTCTCAAACACAGGCAGAGGAGGAAGGCTGGAGAATTACCACCAATCCATTTCTCTTATCTTCCTGTACAGACTCCCTGTTTTTGTCACAGTATCATTCTTACTCTGTTTTCTACAACAATTACATAGCATAATACCCACAGGGGTTTACGTCTGTCACACCACAGTGCTGTGATTTTGTTGCTGCTTTCAAGTGCAACACTGTCTGCTGCTATTGTTCAATGTTTCAGTACACATTTCACAGAGTAGAGATGATTGTAAACAAAACCACAAATAAAGGCCTGTGCTAATCAAAGTAAGGGTGAGAATTATTTCTGACACATTTGCCAATGTGTTTCAGTCTACAACAAGTAACAAATCCAGAAAGGACCTATAAAGCTTTATATTAGCTGCATTATTATTTTGTCATTAGTATCAGGATGACTGTCAGTTACTGGCCAATTGGGTCTTCATTACTCCCTTTACTATTTCCCAAACATATTTTTGAGTAACAATCCCATGCAGCTGAATTTCAAACTAGTGGGAGTGTATCTTTCCTTTAACCAATACTGACAGCTGTCAGTATAATTTCAAAAATTAAAATGTGAAAAAATAACTGCTGAGTTATTGGCAAATGAAACCAACTCAGAAATACATGCAAGTATTTTATTGCCCATTTGGAAAATGGTTGCTTTTGAATTGTGCCAAATTTCTAAATTTGCAGATGAATATGATCAAATTTTATTAAGCTGTGACCAGACTTTTTATACATGTCCCAACTGAATTCCAGTTAATGAGTGAAAGATTTCTACTAAAAAGTCAAACTGGCACAGTAAGAAGAAAGATCATTTTTCATGAAGTCTGCTAATGCTCTGCTCAGGAGAGTATTATGTCGAATTATCCCGACTGAATACTTGTTGGAACTGTGGTCTTCAACAGAAAATGCTTCTCTTATGTAATGCCTGTAATCACTTTGCTTTTTCTGAAATTTCTGAGAAAGGTAAGGCAAACTAAAACAAGAGGGCAGTAACCTAAGTTCTGAAGGTTTTTTTTAATCTATTTCAGAGTCATATTTCTCACAGATGAGAGCGTAATTTGCCTTTGAATACTTTATTTTGAGCACAGTGCTGAAGACTTGTGGTTTTATCCATCTTATTCTGTTTGGGGTTTTTTGTGTTGATATTTGAAATTATATGATTATGCATACATTGTTATTAATATAACAGGGTATTTCTAGCAGTTAAGAGCCCGTAAATGCAAACTGTAAATTAACAAAATGAAAAGTCAAATAACAAGCATTCAAATTTCCAAAATCTTTCTAAAAACTTATATAGTTTTGTGAAGTGGCATTCATTAATCTTAACATTTTGGTTGCCAAAACGACTATCAGCAGCAGCCGCATAAAACTTGGTAGTAATGACTGCTAGAAGGTTTTCAGGAAAGTCATGTCCAGTGTTTAGCCACTTTCCATCCCAAAATGCAGTGATCCAGATGGGGTAAAGAGACAGAGCAGATACCCCTGACCTAACAGCTCTGACTGTGTAAGCATCCAGTGATCTACTGAATGTTATAGCAGCCAGGATGGTACTCTTGGATGGATATTCTCCCCCAAGACTGATGATAATAACTTGCTCATCTCTGAGCCTTGATAACTACAATGAAAGGCACAGGTAGCTCTCCTTTTTTTTAATTCTTAAATGAAATTTCAAATAATGGCTTTTGCACAGTTCATTATTCTTCCCAAACCTAATATTCTGCAATACCTCTTCAATAAGAGTTTGCCATATAGAAAAATAGCAGGATTAGGAAAAAAATAAGAGTTTTCAACTACACTGTTTTCTACCAGCAATATTTTTAGTTATGTTGAAGCAGAACTATTTGGAGTACTAGCTGTAAGAATACAATTTCAGTGGAATTTGGAATATAATAATTACTATTATTTGAAAAAAAATATTAGAAGTTTTTTTATACTGCTGTAAATATTCATTTACTTAATGAAAATAAGTCTAATACAGAAAATACTAAATTTCTTTATTCCATTTTTTTCCATCTCAAATTGAGGTTGGGTTCCTCCATAGAACAAATAAGGCCATGAATAGATAAAATTAATAGCAATAAATTGCCAAATTTTATTCAGTCAAGAACTGGATTATTTAGTTGAACCAACTATTGATCTGTAAGTCTGATGTCTGTAGTAATTAGCAGAAAATGTAACAGCAAAATTAGGGTGCATGTGGATAAGTATTATAGGTAAATTCACTGAAGTTAGTCTTAATGATGACATAGTTCCAATAAATCTCTAAGATCTTTTGTCTCTTGTACTCTTTTAATTGCCTTGTTCTGTCAGAATGTTACCAGGTAAATAAAATGGTGAGGGTTTATGTTTCAGATATGGGCTCAGTTAGAACTGACTGTTGGGATACACATATTTGAAAATGCCAAGTGAAATGTTTCTCTGCTGAAAAATAAAGTAAATATTTAAACAATACTTTTCAAAATAAATGATACAATACTTTTCAACTTTCTGGATCCAGAGACTCAGATGATGAGCCATAGTTGGAGATGTCTTCTTATAAGAAAATGAAGTCTGGTAAATTATATGATACATTAAAGAATACTGGGGAAAATAATACTTCTAGATTTTCTCCGTGATGATTTCTGTGTCTTAAATCACATCTCAAATACTTAATAAATGTGTTAAATATTATTCAGTGTTGTAAAAGTGATTACTGGATACATATTTTTTTCTGCAGGAGAGTTGTCAGTGTGCTTTTACTTGAAAATGAACATTTCTTGCTGGCAATTCTGATACGTAAATTTTTTTCACAGCATTAAAATGTACATGGTTTCCATATATTTTACAGTAAAAAGCTATTTTTCCCCTTCTGAAAAAATCTCAGTACTTGTAATCTCAAACCATGACTTGGGATCGACCCCCATAATAAAATAAAATAAAATACAAAATATATAATAAAATAAAAATATATAATAAATAAATAATAAAACAACAATAATAATAATAATAATATAAAATAAAAACTTGAGATCGACCCCCATAATAAAATAAAATCATTTATGCATCATTAAAATTCATCCCATGAGACCTACCTTTTCTGCTAACAGTTCTCTGATCTTACTTGCCTGAAGACGAAATTTCATTAACTGTGACTCCAAAGTTAAACATCTTTCCTTCCAGTTTACAGTACCTTCTGGCTCTGAAAGTTCAGCCATATTTATGCTGGAAAAAGAAGGGGAAAAAATCTCCATGTCAAATTCAGTCTGCATTTAATGTCTGACTTTATTTTAATATGCATACTAACCTATTTTATTTAAATCTCAAGAATGCCCCCAAATCTTGCACAAATGCAGTTTCATAAAACATGGTAAAAGTATGTTAAGTTTTCTGAGGCCCTTATCATAACTATCAAGTTCTGAAATCTGTGTTGATAATATTTAGGTTTATTGTATTTTAATTTCTTCAATTATCCTATGCTGCAATTATTTTTCCTTGATAAGCAGACACACATCTCACATTTTAATCTTCAGTTACTGCATTTATCCTTTCTTACTCAGGGGCATCTTGTAGGGAACTGAGCTTTTGCTTAGCAAATGTTTTATACAGATGTAACTGCTTGTGAGTTAGTATCATATTTGGTTTTATGCAAGTTTAATGTTTGGCAGACCACTCTTTTAAAAGTCCTTTAAAATTCTGCTTAATCAAATTGCCTTTAAAATTCAATATCCTTAATGAGATGGAAGTTTCTAATTCCAAATGTAAAAGTGAGTGACCAAATGGTCTCTAATGGACCCCCGGCATGAAAAACAATCTTTTTGCATTAGCTGTTGCAGATCTCAAGACCTCCTAGTTCAGGCATATTTCAGTCTCAACTCTGTGCTTTTATCCACATTTAACTGCTCATGCCTTCTGGAAATTAGCCTCAGTGCCTTCTGGACAAGCATTTCTGGAAAAATTATTCAGGATGAAAGCTGGCTCATCATGGTTTGAGTCTGAGAAGCCAAGAAAATCATCTGTGTGTAAGCAGAAGGACTGGGCTCTGTTTTATTCCAAGTATTTGTAGACAGTTTAATAGAGTAAGTGGATGGCTGAATGTAACCATTCAGTCCAAAATTCCCTTGCTAAGTAAAGGCCTGGCCTTTGCAAGGTTCTGGACACTTAGGTTTGGCTTTGAAAATAAAGCCTGAATAGCTCCTAAGTATCCAATTTATCTCAAAAATAATAAACATGTAAAAAAAAACATTCAGTGGAAGGCCACTGGAAAGAAAGAACTACAAGTCATAATGTTATATTGCATGTTTGTCACCTCAACAGTGGGACATCGATGAGGAAAGGCAAGTAGCCACTGTTTTCAGTATGACGAAGGAGGCTGATACAGGGAGATTAAGGCTAATACAGATCTCCACACTGCAAGTCCTGACACAGACAGATGAGTAAGTGACACCACTGAGAGCCCCCCTCCCATGACTATCCCAGGCCTCCAGAAGCCCAGCTTCAAGCACTTCCCTTCCTCCCTGCATTGGAAGAGGTAGCTCCACATGAAACCCCTCAGGTGGAGACCAAACACTTATGAATTTGTCTTCTCCGCTGTTTTTGACAACAAGAAGAAAAAAGGAAAAGCACCACAAGACAGATCAAAGTCATGAGCCAGATTCCAAGAAGTCCTTCATTTTTCTTTGCTACAGTAATATTTTCTATTGCTCTTCTAAATTCCCATGTCTCATGTGACTCTCAAATTCATTTCAACTAAACAGGTGAAAAACCCTGGCTCAGAACCTTCTTTCCTTTCTCATACCCTAAACTCCTTGTTTCTTTCATTCCATACCTTAATTTAGAAGAAAAACTAGGAAAGAAAAACTGAAGTTTGTAACTTTTTTCCACAATCACTTGTCTGAAGATAACTGCTCCATTTTTCGCTCTTTCTTCCTTTGGTCCTGCAGGATTCAAACTGCTAAACCAGAGGTTACATCTATGCCTTTTCAGGAATCTCCCACTCCAGAATCCCTAAGGAATCACTAGGATTTAAGTACATTATTAAAATAGTTTCCTAAGCTGATCCTACAACACCCACATTCTAAACACAAGCATTTCAACTGCAGTCCTCCTAGGTGACCGAGACACCTCTGGTGTTTTTTGCCATTCTTCTTTTAAGCTTAGCAGAAAATTCCCTGGACTGTCAAGGAAGCAAACTGCTCACTGTTGTCCCGTTCCTAATCCATGATCGTCTCTGCTTGTCCAGAATCCCCCTGTTCAAGGGGGGAAGGTGGCACTGCCAAGCAGCACCTTCTTCTATTTTGGAGAGGAGAAGTAGTTTCAGCTGCTTCAGATTTATCTGGGTTCTGGTCTCCTAAGTAATGAGGAGTGGCAACATGTTATTAGACTATTTAGGATATTTTAGGTTTTTCCTTTTTAACTAGTTGCAGCTACATAAAACAAAAATGGACGAGGCCAATGTCTGCTTAACAAGCATTTCAGTGCTTGTGGCAGTGAAAACTCAAACGAGTCAAGTAATGAAAGAATTCTTGTTTTTTGATAGGGTGCAATATTACAGGGTGGAGTTAAAAATGTTTGTCTTTCAACAGACAAAACATCTGAGTAGATGGATTTCTGGCAGTGAACAGTGTGTCCAGCCAAGTAGTTTCCCAATGTCCAAGCTCATTAATATTCCACTGCATAAACATTATGGATAAAAAGACTGAAAGTAACTCTTTTTATTGCGGGTTCTTTGCTAGAGATTGTAATAATTTACTTTGTATTTTCCAACAAGCCAATGGGTTCTGGAAATATTTACGTAACACACTGTTTACACTTGCAGAGTGAATGATCTTACTTAGAATCAATGACTTCCTGTTTCTTGTCTGATTCCCCAAGGGAGGATAAAAATGAGTTCATCTTCTCTTGGCTTAATAGAGTACTCTGAATCAGCACTCAAACCTACACAGAGTCCGCCCCTTCTTCCTGCTCCAGTTCCCACCGCAAAGCCCTCTGTTTCCCCTGAGTCTTAAAAAGTTAAATCTTTTGAAAAGTAAACTAAAAAAGCGCACATTAAAGTCTTAAGTTCTAATTATGTAATCAAAAATTAATTGAGACAAGTTTGACAAGTCTGGAAAGATTAAATTTGTCTTTTTCATTTTTTAAGTTTATAAACCTCTTTCTAGGCTTCAAGAAGTCAGAATGTCACATTCTCCCCAACGGGATTGATATAATTTCCTTTTCTTTGCCGTCTGCTTGGAAATTATCAAAATACATTTCGGGGGGAGGGAACAATGTTCTACCTTTTTGAAGTGTGTTAAAAAAAATTTACATATTCCTTATGACATTGTCAGTGTTTTCCTCTGGTTTTAACAAAATGCAGTGTTTAACTAAAATCTTCATATTCTGTCTGTCTTCTGGATGTCCTTTCTGCTGGAGAAAGTTTGGGAAGTTCTTCTGTTTCAACAGGAGTGGGTTTGTGCAGTACATAGTGGATTCCCTTCACCATCCTGAAATATTTAGTGACCTAAATACATTTGGACCATACCTCTTGAATTTCAAGTCCATTTCTTCCATCTTTTCACCCAAACTCAGCACTTATAAATATATTTTTGGTGCCATAAACATTGGACTGGAGAAGGGAAATGATGAGACACAAAGTGGACCTGTGTAGGAATCAAGGAAGTCATTCTCAGGTTTGTTGCTGGCCAAGGCCCTTACTCACCTCCAAACACTGGTAACTTTATTTTCCATTTGACTCTTTTTGCATAATTCTATGCTCAAACTGTTGCCTGCGCTATTTAAAACTTCCTTCAAAATCTGAGGTAAGGAATGCTTTTTCTGCTGCTTCCTAGGTATTGATGAGGTTGTTCCCATGAAGTGACGCAGTCAGCCAGTGCTTGCCCACTCCAGCCCCGGGCGCAGACCCCCACAAACCCCGATTTCAGGGGCCAGGCTGCCCCCTCCCAGCTCATTGCTGCTCGGCTTCCCAGTGTCAAATGCGTGCAGCAAACAAGATTAAAGCACGCAATATCATTTTATGTCCTTTTCTTGATGACAGCAATTTTTAAGCTGCAGTGTGACACCACACTATGTCCCAATTTCATTTCTTGAAATTCTGAAAGCTAGCCGTGCAGGTATCTCAAAAGTATCATAGTTTTGCACGTTTGTTTGGGAGTCGTGTTCTTCTCGCTCTTCTATATTTGGGAAGACGGTAGGGATGCGGCAGCGGCACTGCCAACGGGACGAGAGGAGCCTGGACCTTACAGGACCTCACGGGACCTCAGGCACGCCAGTCCCCAGCCGTGGGGACACCGCCTGGGGACAGCCCGGAGTCCTACCGTGACCCGACACCCCGCGGTGATCTGACCCAGCATCACCCTCCGCCACCCGCCGCCCGCCGGTGTCACCCGGGGGGCACCGCGCCGGCTGTCCCGCCGCGCCCCCGCCGCCGGGACCGACACCCCGCCGGGAAGGGCCGGGGGCCGGCCCGGGCGCGGCCCCGCTCGCGAAGGGAGGGAAGGGGGCAAGGAAAGGGAGGTCAGACCTGGCCGGCCGTGGCTCGCCGCGCCGGGCGCCGTCCGGGCTGTGGGCGCTGCCCGCGCCCCTCGGCGCCCGCCCCACCATCCCCGCGGCGAGCGGCGCGGCCGCCTGAGCGACGGCCGAGGCGGCCACTGAGCAGCGGGGCCGCCCCCGGCGGGGCGCCCGGGCGGGGCTTGCGCGGCTCTGCGGGCCCGGCAGCCGGCGTGAGGAGCGGCCCGGAGCCGGGGCCCTTCCCGGGCTGGTCCTGCTGGCGGGATGCGCTCCCGGAGCCGCCGCTTCCCCCGCCTGCTCCGGCCCCGATGGCGTCCCGGGGAGCGGGCTCCCGGACGGAGGGCGATGGAACCCGGCTGGAGGGCTTTGAGGGCAAGGCTGGCGGAGGGGTTCCAGGAAGAGACGGCCTGCCCATACCCCTTTCCCATCGCCGTTTTTAAAGTTCCTTTGTGAGTTAGGAAGTTTTTATCTTAGTTTCGAAAACGATGCTAGGAAGAAGCATCCGCTTGCTCTGCAGTTCTTTGACTCCAGCATTGGAGCTTACTGAAATGTAAATTACACGTCTTCTAAAAGGTCATTTGTCAAGTACATACCGGAGGGTTGGAACCGTGCGGTCCCCGGGGCAATGCTGGGGATATTACAGTTTAAATGGGTCTCGCTGAGCTGCCCTATCCATAGGTAACAACCCACTTTGTATTTGAGTTCCAGCCGACATAAAGCAGCAGGTGCATCTGCTGCTGAGTCGTGCTGGCAGCAGGCTCTTGGTCCTCTCCGGCTGAAAAGAGCTGAGAGTACGTGTCCGGTAACCAGCCGTCTCTGTCTCTTCTAGAAGACTGACTCAAGTATTACAAAGTATCTGGCAGATGTAATTAGTGTGTTGCCTGGCACGCAGAGGAATCTTCCTCATACACGTTCATTTGGACTCAGATTTAAGGTCTCTATTTTGTTTGGATTATGATTTATGGAGACAAAATATTTCACAGACTCTTCTGGTGCATGAACAAACCACACTGCACCATTTCTCTGGGGGTTATTTATAATGTAGGTGTGCAGAGTAAACTGCTTGTTCACATCTGTGAGTCATTTAAAGTGCAGTTTTTTTCTTTTGGAAAAAAAAAAAAAAAAACAACCCAGGTCTTAGAAGCTCAAATATTCCCCATCTGGTTATACACACAATTTCATTTTTTCCTATTCACTTCAGTACAGCCTCCAATTTTCCACCCAGTTGCAGTGACCTTAGAGTATCCAAACAACTTCACTGAAACAGTTTCATTTGCTGGTAATTTCCTAAGTGTTTCATGTATTTTTTAAACACTGGTCGCTAAAAAGAGTGTTAAAAACACGCTTGGTTTTTAGCGAGGAGTGCTTTGTGTTCCACCCGATGCCTCCTGTCTAATGTTTGCTGCATTAAAAACACGAGGTGAAAAAAACCTTTCTTTGGATTACAAGATTTAGCCAGAAGAATCAAAATCATCATCTGGTTCCTAACGAGAGCTATACAAAATGATTTAGCATTGGCGTTCAATGAAAACTTTGTCCATATCGTTTGCTCGAATAGCGACACGCTCGCTCCCAAGCGTGCGCAAAGCCTTTGAATCCAGTGACAGAGCTGGGGGAGGCTGCGGGAATGACGTACTTGGACCGCAAGAGGGAGAGCAAAGCCTGCTCACTCAACGAGGGTTTCTTTCAGTTTGTCTGGTGGATTCACATTTTCACTGCCCTCAAAGTAATAAAAATGCTCTGCAGTGATGGAGCTCTGGATACTGATAGAGAAAGACGCTTGAAAAAATATTCTGGAAGAAGGAATAGGGATATTCAGGATTTTCTCTCAACTGCCCTTAGCTGTGATGTAGAGGTGGCTAGAATCTGTGTTCCATTACTGAAGGGAATAGAATTACAAGTAGAACAACTGGAATGCATAGAACAAAATACAAAAAATACAAAATACAACTTTATTTTGTAAATAGAAAGCAACGGGGAAAGCCATAAATCTTCTAGGCAAAGACACAGAAAATGATTGTACATGTCAGCAGAGATTCAAGAAGAGAGCTCTTCCTCCTTACTGTTGTTGCTGATGGAAGGTACATGCAAGCAGTAATAAATCTGCACACATTCCTGAAAATATGTGGAGAAATGCAAAATACTGATACACAGTACCTTGTACAAACAAACTGCAAGGTATTTGCACTTTGGAGTGATCATTTGTTAGATGGCTCCCTGCAGAAGTGAACCAAAGTCAGAACATTAAGAAATATTTCCCTCTGTAATGTGAATCTTAAATATTAGCCTCCACATGGGCTGAAGATGTTGCAGGCTTTGTACTGTCTGTAATTGACTTAATGCAAGAAAGTAATTTCTAAGTTCCTGGTTGTCTTGTTAAACACTAACCTCATTTGGTAAAAAGCATTATGAATATTGTATTGCAAAACATCTACTCTGGTGTGTGAAAGTTAATCCAAAAAATGCCACCAGCTTCATTCCAGAGATTATCAAGTTGTCATCAAATCTGCAACTAGAATGTAAAATTTTGGGTTTATGAGACTTTTCTGCATACACAGAACGTCATTCTGACATGCTGGACCAGGACCTTACCCCTTCATGAAAAAAGGACCTTTTTCTGGTCTTTTCTCACATAGATAAATATTGAAACCATTTAAGTTTAGGTATTTCAGATTGGTATGTGTGTCTATAGTTGGATATATATGCCAGGAAGCATCTTGTGATTCTAAAATCTTAGATCATACAGTGTCTTCTGTAAGTTAATTTTTGTGTGGATTCCTTGAAAGGGTGACATATATATTTGAGACTTGCAATAGAGAAAAAGGTTTCCATTTTTTACACTAGTTGCAATTACAAAACTGTGATATAAATAAATTGATCATTTCCAGGCAACAGTCAAATTAATTTAAAAGTATCTTTCTTGACAGAAAACTTTAAAGGCACAATTTAAGTGGAGGAGAGGAAGGGAGAAAGATCATTCCTGTTCAATTATTATTATTATGAGATAACTTAGTGTTGCTTTTTCAAGGCTATGACTTGTCTTTCAGTGACAGAAAAGTGGCATTTTATCTAAATAACCTCTAGTATTTGTGCTTTGGTACCTTTGGATGCAAGAATCTGGGGTTACTTCAGTTACTAATAAAGGCTTTTTTTACTTAGGAAAACTACAGTTTATGAGAAGATCCATGGCTTCCCTTTAAAAGCTCAACCTCTTTTTAATTATCTGGCGCCACAGAGTGGTAAAATTCTATATTGCTCTACATAATCAATTTCTGAGAATTTTCAAATATTATATAGTCATCTCCATCTGAAAGAAACATAAAATATAAAATATTCTACTTACTGGCACAGATGTAGCTCAAGAGGGCTAGAATGTACAGCTTAAACATTAAAGTTTCTGTGTATGGGTTAGATTATTTCTTTTGAGGAGAATTTTCAGTGGTGGATGTTGATTTGTTAAAACTGTAAAGTTTGTGAGCATAAACCCAGTGCTTAGGAAAAAAGCCTTCTGATGAATTGCAGAAATGTATTGAGACATCCTAGTGAAAATAGCTGTACCTGGTCAGCCAGTAGAGTACCCAACAATCTGAAGATTGTTGTCTTCAGACAGTGCCCAGGGAAGTGTCATTACTCCAGAATACTGTCCCAGTCACTAGAGGTTCAGGGAGGTTCAGAGCTAGAAGTTTTGTCATTTGAAACTTTTCTTGTTTTGTTTTGTTTTGTTTTGTTTTTTTCCTCTTGTGATTCAGTCCAGTTGCTTTTGAACAAACACAATTTTCAAGTTCCAAAATGTCCTAAGATGATGATTGCCATGGTTTAAATAACTCATTTGGTTTTAGACGTCACCTTCTTGTTTCACTTGATACCCCTAAATTTTTGCAGAGATAATGAAAAATGTTCTTAGAAATTTCTGTTATATTCCATTGTCTCTTTCAGAGTAAAGTTACAAATTTACTTTAATGGTTTCACAGTGAGATGACCCTCACTACCTTTGGCCATCTCTCGTATCCTACCTCAGTCCTACCACATTTTGTGGCAGTCCTACCACATTTTGTACACAGTGTTTGAGGTGTAGGTGTATTTATGTAGCGACATAGTGATACTTTCTTGCTTGATTTTTATTCTCTCCCTAGCAATTTCTAATGCTCTGAGGCTTTTTTTTGGTCTCTGGGAAGATTTGTGGCACACAGCAGAGCACAGCACAGCCACAGCATCAGTAATTCAAAGGTCTGTTGCTTCTTACCATCAGATCAGATATTATGAAAACAGTGTGTCTTACCTTTTTAAGATAGTTAAGTCTCATAACCCCTGCCTGGTGAGCACTGGTGTGTGAGCTAGTTCTGAGTAAGGTATTTTGAGTACTGGAAACTTGGTGCTCTTAGAGAACAGAGCAATTGACATGTGTGGGTGTTGCATGTTATCATTTCATTCCTCTAGATGCCTCTTTGCTTTCATTGCACTAGGAAATGTGGATTCTTCAGGTGTTACCTGACAGCTCCCTGGCACTGATGTTTCCCCTAACTGGAAAAACTTGGGGAGAGCAAAGCTCTTTTGGAAAGGAGAAAGTTACTGGAAACAGTGTTACAGAAAATGAGCTGGAATACATAGAGCTGGAACTTTGGAAAGGCTTCCTGAAACTGGCCAGTCTGTAGAAAGAGGATCACAGTGAATGTAAAATATGTAGGTATTGAACTGGGCTGAAGGAGCTGGAGACTTTGCTTGCACTAAGTGAGGATGAGGATAATTGTCTGATTTGTCTGGAAGGTTAAATCACTTAAAAGCATCAAATCTCTTTTTGAGCTGAAGATAATCCAGCATTTAAAGTAGGTCACTGGGACAGGTAGTGCCAAATAACTGTGTCAGTTTCCTTGAAATGGCTGACCACAAAACAGCGAAAAACTCAAATTACTTTCTTTATATGTTTGCATGTGGTTAAACCTTTTCTCAATTCCTTTGGCCATTACCATGTCAGAAGTTAGAAGGCACTGTGAACCTTTGGTGCTAGAGAGGGATCCAGAAGTTTGTTGAAAGTCCTGAGCAGACCCTAATGGCCTCTGGCTGCTTTCGATTGTTAAGAATCACTGTTGGGTGAAAGTCAATTGGCAAGGAATGAGTTTTGTTATATTTTCCACTTTTTCCTTACCTAAACATTTCTGCTCTTAAATCTTAATGGAAGCAGGACTGATATGTTGAGCTGCCCTTTTACAGTAGTCACTTTTGCAATAACCATTTTCACACTGGGGGAAATGTTGTATCTTTGCTAGATAAAACTCACAGACCCGGGAAAGGCTGTCCCCATTTGATAATCTATCATTTGCAAATTATGTACTTATTACATACATTATATTCACATGGGACCTGGAAGGATTGTGAAAGGCAGAGAACATAGATGCTGAAAACTGAAAAAAAAAAAAAAAAAATTCTTCTCTGTCTAAAAATCATAAAATTACAGAATGGTTTGGGTAGGAAGGGACCATCTTGTTCCACCCCCCCTGCCATGGGCAGGGACACTTGCCACTAGACCAGCTTGCTCCAACCTCTCCTTGAACACTTCCAGGGATGAGGCATCCACAGCTTCTCTGGGCAACCTGTTACAGCGCCTCACCACCCTCACAGGGAAGAATTTCTTCCTAACATCGAATCTAAATCTGTTCTCTTTTAGTTTGAATCCATTTCCCCTTGTCCTGTCACTACATGCTTGTATAGTCTACCTCCATCTTTCTTGTAGGCTCCCTTCAGATACTTGAAAAATTACTAATGTATAAATCCTTATATTAAAAAAATTAGCTGGTTTGGTTCATAATTTTACAATTTTAGAAAATGTGGAACTGGTGGCAAATTAGGGACTGTTAGAAAGAATCAAGAGAAATGGTTATGAGGAAACAAATGGAGCACACTTTTCAAATTAAGTTTCTTGGATTTTTGTGAAGTGTGTAGTGAAGCCTCCTTCTGTTCCTTAGATAAAGGGTTTGTAACTAGAGCAGCTTGATTTGTGTTGGATGCAAAATAGCATTTACTTCCTCTGGCTCTGAAATGTAGTTGGAAGGAAGCCGACCAGCCACTGTATGCAGCAAGGGCACCTGACAGATTAGGCTCCAAAAGACAGAGCATCCATTTAAATCTGCTGAGGACATTCAGGAACTGAGGAGGGAGAGTAACTACTGGCAAGAAACACAAGCTAAGGCCGTCATGGGCTACATCAAAGTTACTACCAAATTTTTCCAAAGTTGAGAATACATTTAAAATAAGGAAATGTTGTGTCTTACAAAGTCCAGTGACTCTGAAGTGAGTCCAAAGAAGGGCAGTGGAACTGATGAAGGGTCTGGAGGAGCCACTGAGGGAGACAAGGTTATTTACCCAGGAGGACAAGGACACTCAAGGGTGACATTTTCAGCCTCTACAACTGCCTGAAAGGAGGCTGTAGCCAGGTGGGTGTCGGGCCCTTCTCCCCAGGCAACTAAAGATAGGACAAGAGCACACAGCCTTAAGCTGTACCGGGGAGGTTTAGGCTGGACATTTGGAAAAATTTCTTCACAGAAAGGGAGATTAGACATTGGGATGGGCAGCTCAGGGAGGTGGTGGAGTCGCCACCCCTGGAGGTGTGTAAGGAAAGACTGGATGTAGCACTTGGTGTTGTGCGTCTGTTTACGTGGTGGCAGTCGGTCACGGGTTGGATTTTTCCAACCTGATCGATTCTGTGACTCGGTACTCACGTAGGTTCATCTTTTAGTTAGGACAAGTATTTGCCACGGAAAGGCGGCAGTCGCTACGGCCCCACCGCTCAGCAGCACTGGGAGCAGCGGCTTCCCGAGCGCTCCCGGCGTGAGGCGGCGCCGGTGCCGCTGCAGGGCCGGGCCGGGGGCGGGGAGCGCCGCGGTTGGCGGCGGCCGGCACGTGGTGGGGCGGGGTGCGGGCACCGGGAAGGGACGCGGCGCCGCGGGTGAGGGTCCGCTCGGGTAAGGGGCGGGCGGTGTTCCCTCGGTGTTTCCCTTGCGTGCTGCTGTGGCGCTCTGTTTGCAGCCGCTTTCCCAGGCGGGCGCCGCCGTGCTCCGGGCCCGCGCTGCCGCCGAGGCGAGGGAGGCTTCGGGCGGGTGCCGGAGGCGGCGTGGCCCGGCCCGAGCGCTCGGTGCTGCCGTGGGCGCGGGGTTGTTCGTGCGGGGAGGGCACGGAGCACTCGCGGGCAGCGGGGTCCGGCGGCGGTCGCCTCTGAGGCCGGGCGGGCCGGCTCCGGTCTGCTCGTGAGCTCCCGGAGGCGCTGGGGGCGGCCGCGTTGGGCCCCACAGGTGGGGCGGGATAGGGGATCTGGAGGGCTTACCAGAGTTCAGGAGTATGTGCGGACGAGGCGCAGCCAAGCTGTGGCCAGGCTCCATTCCGTGGTGCCCCGTAGCAGGACCGGGTACAGACTGAAACACGGCGGGTCTCTGAGACCATCGGAAGCACTCGGTGTAGAGTGAAGGTGGCCGAGTACTGGTTCAGGTGGGCCAGAGAGGCTGTGCAGTGTCCATGCTTGGAAATATTCAAAAGATACTTGGACATGGGCCTGGGTAACTGGCTTCAGGTGGCCCAGCTTTAGCAGGCGGTTGGTCCAAATGAGCTGCAAAGGCCCCTTCCGACCTCAGCTGTTTCACAATAACGCGCTGTCGAGTCAGTGATACTGTAGCACGTATTAAATAACCATTGCCATTCAAAAAAGAACTTGCTGTTTGTAACATGCATAATAGCAGAGCTGTTCGGTTTGCTGCACAGTTCTTATTTGACATTAATACAAGCTGAATGAGTTTTAAACACCAAAACTGAGCAAGGGAAGTTTTGTGACATTAGTTTCTTCCTTCTGTATGATGTTTCCAAACAGTGATCCAGGGTCATGCCACAGGCTATGTAAGGAGTGCAGTGAAAACTCCAGTGAGACAGTATGTCATGTGTTCAGCAATTCCCCTTTTCTATTGCTTCCATTTTGCATCGTGAAGTTTGGGTGAATTTTGGATGAAATGCTGGAAATACCTGAAATTGTTTAAGGGAGCTATTTCCTTGAGAAAAATTGCACAGATAATGCAACAAACATTTCAAGACAGTAGGACAATGAAAAGACCATTATTGTAGGAAATGTTTGTAATTATGTTTTTAAAACCACGTGACCTGTTGTTTTGATTTTTGGTTTTGTTTGTTATTTGTTTTTTTAAGCAGGCATTTCTAAATCAACTAAAATGGTTTTAAAGAAGAAGAAGGAAATTCAGGTGGATGCATTATTTCTTGATCATCATCAGCTTGAAAAACTTCAGAGTAAGTAGGGTGTTTTTCTGAACTAATGTTTGACTTCTCTTGCCTTCAAGTAGTTACTGAAATTGATCTGTTTTTTTGCTTGTTATGTTTTATTTCTAGTGATTTTGTTTAGTGAGCTGTAGATGTGTTTGTTCTGCTGTGGTTTGTTTTTATTTTGTAATGACAATGACTTCTTACCGTGGCAGAGTGAAAAAAAACCCTTTAGACCATTGTGGCTTTGATTTGAAAACTCTTTACTTGGATTTATCTGAGGTGGGAAGGTAGTAGAAGGTCCTATTTGTATTCCTACTGGCAGGCCTGTAATTCAGTAATATCCAATATGCTAGCTTGAATATGTGGGATAACACTGAATTTCCAAGAGTCATAGAATGATTGAGGTTGGAAGGGTTCTCTGGAGGTTGCTTTTCCAGTCTTTGTGTTTTGTGTAGTTAATTTGTTTTAAAGCTACTGTTCAAATGGTGTTTTCTATTGTGGGGATTTTTTTTGTTTGTTTGATGAGACAGACTTCCAGTGATATTTACTGTAAAAACCCCAAAACGAAGTAATACAAGTTATTATGAGGGAGCACTGGTGAGGTCCCACCTGGATTCCTGCATCCAGTTCTTGGCTCCCCAGTACAAGAGTAATATGCACATGTTGGAGAGACTCCAGCTAAGGGTTAAGATGATGAAGGGCCTGGAGCATACCTCCTATGAGGAAAGGCTAAGAGAGCTGGGACTCTTGGGCCTGGTGAAGAGAAGGCTCAGGGGGATCTTAGCAATGTGTAAAAAATACTTGAATGGAGGACATATGGGAGACAGAGCCAGCATTTTTTTCAGTGCTGAATAGTGATAGGACAGGAAGGCATGGGCACAAACTGAAACACTAAAGATTCTCTCTGAACATCTTTTTAATGTGAAGGGAAACACTTTTTTAATGTGAGGGTGACTGAGGATGGGCACCAATAGGGTGCCTATGAGCTTCAATAGGGAAGTTGGGGAGTCTCCAGCCTTGGAGGTATTCCAAAGCCACCTGGCCATGGTCCTGGGCAGCCAGCTCCAGGTGACCGTATTTGAGCAGCGGGCTTGGACTGGATGACCCCCAGAGGTCCATTACTCTTATGCTTCAGTGAAACTGATTTTTTTACATTTGTTAGGGAAAAAAAAAGTATCAAGGTGTTGTTAGGAGACTTAAGGGTTTGTGGCACCAATGGGTTCATTGGAACTGGAAAACCCCCTAAGAATCAAGCAGTCATTTCTTCTTCTTAGAAATTATATCTTATTTGTATTGCTTATTGTAATTACTTTATAAAAAGACCCTCATCTTCCAAATGTAGGCTTTTCAAAGGCTGAAGAGCAAAATCTGGCATCTCTGCTTCTGCACTGTGCACAGCTGAGAAATGGCATCCAGCAGATCCAGTGTATTAAACAGGTACCGTTTCACTGTTGTTAGTGTGGCTTTTGGTAACTGAGAGCGTGTCCTGTGCACTGTTAATGCAAATACAGCTCTAAAATAAGCTTCTAATGTTTTGTACATTCCTGGAAACACAGAAAAAGCAGTTGCACATGCATCAGGTAGAAATGTAGTTCAAGTACTTAATTAGCAAGGGCCACAGTTACTGAAAATGGTGGAAGGCAAATGACACCAAGTTTACTATTTTGTGTGGATTTTTTTTTGTTGTTTTTAGAGATGTTCTTGGAACATTATTTGAACTTGAAACTCAAGGGGAAATGGTGAAGAGGAGACAGTTTTGTGCCATGTGCTTGGATGAGAGGGAAGTCTGCCACTGTTAAAAATGATATATCCAGAGTTTTTTGTTCATTGTGTGTTCTTTTGATTATAGATTGTGCCATTGGTGAAGCAGATGGATGAGAACTCTGCAGGTGATCCCATGGTTAAAGCTTGTTTGGATGTTTTGGGAGAGATTTATTTTTCACTGGGTGCAAAGAATCCTTTGAAGAAGGTATTAGCAAGGTAAAAGATTCAGTAGTTAGCCTTTTTTTTTTTTTGTTTTCCTTATCTCAAAGTCAATAATTTGTCATTCTCTATAAATTGCTGTAACTTAATTACTGAAAATTTGCAGTACTTAATATGTGTATATGTACTGTTTTTCTTTCTAAGTTAAAAATCTTAATTATAAATAACATATCATTGGATAAATCACTTCAAAGTGAAGAATTGTTTTGGCCTATTTCATTATTGGGAAGACAGCAGTAATTAGCAGTTTGAACTTTAAAATCCAGTGTTAGAATAGAAATGTAAAACACAAAATCTCAGCTTTGTCAAGAGAAGATGGCTCAGAGGAATCCTAACTAAATTGTGGTTTCTTGTGCCTATTTTTATAGCTATTATTTTTTTTTAATTGCACAATTATTGCTGTATTTCTTTAGTGAATTTTTTTATAGCCTTAGCATTTTTTAAGATCTGGTGCTGAGCTGCCCTCCTTGCTTTGTCTGAAAACATTCACTGTCCCGCTGAGATGCAGGGCTTCCATCCTGGATTTGGTTGCAGCCACCCCAAAGCTGTGCACCCCTCTGACAGGTTTTCTAGCTGCAAACTGAGAATGTGCATGTTAATTTTAAAACAGATGATGTTTTCATGCAGCAAGAAACATCTGTATTGGAGTTTTAGCTGACATGGATTTTGGTGCAGTGGATGTTAGAACACCTTGGGAAAACCAAACTAATGTGCTGTTTGTTCATGTTGCAGTTCACTGAACAGTCTTCCTGGACATTTGATGGTGCCAGCTGTGCAAAGCTTTGTGTGCTGCCTTCAGGAAGAACTGAAAACCACAGATGTGTATTTGTACAGAAAAGTGCTGGACAACCTTGCTTCCTGTATGGAGGACTTCAGCTTAGGTACAGTGACATCGAATGTTCTTCTGGTTAAACTTGCTCAGCAGTGA
The DNA here is from genome assembly GCF_026979565.1 of Vidua chalybeata. Lineage (NCBI taxonomy): Eukaryota > Metazoa > Chordata > Aves > Passeriformes > Viduidae > Vidua > Vidua chalybeata. The sequence continues at coordinate 29,309,564 of NC_071532.1, read as the reverse complement.
TTGCCACACCTGATAGTAATGTTTGCAGTTATGTAAAATAGATAGTGCTGGCTAGTACTCAGTACTTAAAATATATTTTCTTTCCTCTAGGTAGAGCCTGTATTAAGAACCTGTTTGAAGAAGGTAAAGTCGCATTTTTAGTAAAATATGCTTCACTGCAGGTTACTGGGGGAGGGGTATATGTGGAGAAGTGACATGAAGTAGGCATGAAGACCTATCAGATCTGATTTCCTCCTGGTTAATGTTCAATAAACTACTATCCTTACATGGTAGTTTTTTGTGAAAGACCAGACTTTGATTTATACCTTTAATTTCCAGGGATCACTTTTGTTTTACTGGGCAACCCTGATACAAATCTGAGTACCAGTGAGCAATTGTGGTAGGGAGAGTCAGTATCTCACAGGATTAGGCCAAGTGGGTTGGAAAGTTGTTTTGTACCAGGCTGTTGCAAAACAGTTTGAGATTTTGTTTTAGCATTGCTTGTGTTTGTCTATACTGAAATACCAGTTTAATTTGTTGGTGGAATGGAAGAATCACCACTGTACGGGTAACTATTCATTGTAGCTGGGTATGTGTGATGTATTGAGATGTATATGTGATTGCTTTGTTGGAAATTTTCTGTTCTATTTCTCTTGTAAGTAAATTTATACCATAATTATTTTCACTAGTTCTTCAGTTTCTGCAGAAGTTGCTGCTTGACATACAGGAAGAAAACAGGCAAGTGAATTCAATAGAAGCTCTATTTTATTTGGTTTTATTTCAGTCTTGCAAGATAATTTGGTTTGGTTCAAAATATTACTTTGGTAGCCATGCATTGATGAAATATAGAAATATAATTTTACAGTGATGCAGATTTTAAATAAAAACTGATTCTTTTGTGGCAATATGATAAGAGAGTTAAGGCACTGATACTGTTAGAGCTGCTACTATGGGAAGCCTTTGAGTTAAGATTTTGCTATCTGAATTGTGGCTAAAGAGTGTAATTAATAGATGTAAAATTCAGGTAGAGTAAAACTCTTTCATGTTCCATGAGTGTTCAATTCAGTATTGATATATTTGACATTTTCCAGCATTTCATTAAGTGAGGTGGCTTCATTGTGGTCTCTCATTCTGAACTGAGAGGAGAAGGGTATTTAATGAAGTGTTTTGTGCACTGAAAGTTTAGATATTTTCTGCCTTAATGTTAGAAGAAAATCAAATCATAGAAATGTCCTTCATACATGGAGGAACTACTTGAAAAATCAGAGAAGAACAGCACTGCATTCTCTTGGCCTTTTTGGAAAGTTTCTGGAAAAGTTCAGCTCTGCTCAGGCAGAATCATGCAAATGAAAGTTTGTCACAGGAACCTGCAGAAAATGTAGCAGAATTTGTCATTTTTGTTTGTTAACTTAATTTTAACAAACTACCCTTGAGTCTGCTTCTTGTTTTCCTGTAGTTGCATATTTGATCAACTCAAGCAATACATTAGTTTTTACCATTAATTCTGTTTGAAGTTGGCAGAGTGTGGTTTTCTGGGGATGGTGAAGAATGGTTTTAATTTGTTTTTTGTGTGCTTGCTTGTCTCTTTTTTGTTCCACAGAAAGAATCATGGAAATCGTATTGTTCAGGCTCAGCTGATGCACGATTTACTGATAGCCATTAAAGTTTCAATGATGCTTATACAGAAATTGCAAGAAAATATCCAGGGAAGTCTTTGGAAATACAGTGAATCTTTTGTTTGGCAAAGTATGTGTAGTTTACTGAAAAGTTGCACAAACTTCCTAATTGATGGTAAGTTTAGTAACATTCAGACCTTAATATTTTTATTAAATTGTTGTCTTTGTAGTAAATAACCTGTACATGTAAAAACTTAGTTTAGCTTGCATGGAAACAGAGCTACTGAGATTAATGGGAGTGGGAGCAGTAGTTGTTTTTTTGGTGAGCTATGACTCGTAGATCACAGTTTTAGAGTGTACGGTTTAACTTGTCCCACTACAAATACCAAGATTAATGCTGTTATTAATAATTCAAAAACTAACAGAAATGCTTTTGAGAGCTTTTGAGGCACACCAAATGTCTGTGCCTACCAGAAATATCTACAACTCTATGAAATACACTGTCAGAACTATTTATGGGCACACCACAACTGATAGTGTTTTCTGTTCATAAGACGTTTTTATGTAGTAGAATTGAACACGTCAGTAGTCTCTGCTACAGCCCTCCTTGCCTTAGTGGGCAGTCCTGTATTTTCTTCTGTTAAAGATATTAGTGGTTTCTTACTACACTGGAGGGTAAAATTATTAATATTTGCTATCCAGGTGGACACTACAGATTTGTGATGATACAACTAACTACAAGTAGTCTAGCAAAATTCAATGCCATATTTTATAATTTTGCCACATAGTTCTAGTATGCAGTGTTTGCTGCATTCTAATGTAAAATATCTCTGCTGTGTAGCAACTCTCCTGCAGACTGTTCAGACTACCTCAGGACTGGCTGTTATTCTCTTTACCAGATCTATGTATGAACCAGTTGAGGAACTACCTTTGTTGGTAAGTGTATTTCTTGGCTGAAGATTGCAGTATCATGATGTTGTTACCCTGTGCTATCAGTGTTGTCTGGAGGCTTTGCTGATGCAGATACCAGGGCTTGGCAGCCTCTCTATCAGTCCTTAGCTGGAGTTTAATCTTTTTTTCTCTCCTTGCTATATGAAGTAATAAGACTTGAGTTTTGAATTTGACAAACACTATTTACAAGAAATCTCTTCAGATCTTCTAAGCTATGCACAAAACAGGTTTTCTGCTGTGCTGAGGTGTTGTAATGGGTGTGCTTTTGGTGTTCCAGATCAGTGACTTGCTCCGTGGGACAGTGGAACACTCAGGTGTGCCAGTGTGGTTCGTGAGGAACTGTGGGGTTCTGTGCACGGCAGAACTCCCAGACTCAGTCCTGCTCTTCCTTTGCCATGGAGCACTGGCTATGCTGGATTGGAAAAATGGCAGCATGGGTGAAAATGGAGAGAAACTATTATTAGATATTGCATCAGTCTTGTTGTCTTTGAGTTCAGAGTAAGTTTGTGCTTTAATCTGTGTTATTTCATGTTTGGGAGAAGAGGTTTATCTTTTTAATTCTATTTTTGCATGACCTCTGTGATCCTGGTGGAATATCTCTGATGTTTTCAGTGTAATGATACTAGGTTTTGCCACAGATCATGCAATCTTTTTAATATATTCATAAAAACTCTGTAAATTTGAAAAATATAATGATGTTGAATATATAGTCCTAAGTTTCAGGTTTTTTCTTGCATGCTAAAATTTTGTTTTCTGACATGAATGGGAAAAAATTATCAATTCCTTTATGGTAAGATGTGTCAGTATCGGTTCTTATGTATATGTAGACAGATAAACTTCAGTTTCAGGACATCACGTCCTCTCCTCCTGAAAGTTCAGAGGAAAAAAAAGTGTGCCAGTGAGTGGAATACTTGAAGTAAGATAAGATGAGTTTTAGTTGTTTTTTTTCTGGCTGCCTGCATCTAAGGGCCCACCAGCCCTATTGGATTGGAGATTAAAATGTGTATTCAGTTCAGCTTTTGATTGTGCCTTGGAGATCAATTTCATGATCTTGTTTTTGCACATAGGATACTCAGTTTTGATGGTTTTATATGGCAATGAAAAGTTTTCCTTACATTTTCAAAAAGCATGCAACAACATAATGCTGCTCAAATGTTAGTAGGTTCATAGTAATTTTTTTGTTTTATTGTTGTGGGGCTAGTATGGTTTTTTTCCCCATTGTTAGGGAGTTTAGCTGCAACCACTTAATAGCACGTCAAGTAACGAAGCATGTACTTGGCAACATCCAGTTGATCACTTCTGTGTTCATTCCTTTTCCTCCATGAATGGGTTGAGTCTCCTAATCTGTTTTCATGTAAGGTAAATTAATGTGATGAATAGTTATTCTGAAATACAAAATAGGTTTTTTTTTTTAAATACTGATAAATGAAGGTAATGAAAATTTTTGTTTGTTCTTTTAAAAAGGTTAAAAGAATCCAGTGTGGCAACATCTTTGTCTAGAATCCTTGCTATTTGGACTAATTCAGCACTGGCTGCCCTTGTTTCAGCCTCTCCAGATCTAAAAACCAGACTTAATGGGAACTCTGATATAATTGGGAAGCTGCTGGAATACATTTATACACACTGGGACCATCCTCTGGATGCCATCAGACACCAAACCAAATTGATTTTCAAGAATCTTCTTCAGATACACCAAACTACTATTGCTGGATCCAATGGAAAATCAGACCCGTTCTTTGCAAGGCTGATAAAGCATTTACTGAGCTTGGATTGGCATGTAAAAGGGAAATATGCTTCTCTTGGCTGTCTGGTGGAGTGTGTGGGCACTGAAAATATACTGCAGTTGGACAGAACAATTCCAGTGCAAATCCTGGATGTAATGAGTGATCAGTCTCTTGCACCTTATGCTAGTGATCTTCTGGAAACCATGTTTACAAATCACAAGACCCATTTTACTTTGAGTTTTCAGGAAGGCACCTGGATTGACCAGTGGCACAACATCTGGGTTTCTCCTCTTCTGGTAATACTGTGTGAAGGGAACCATGACCAAACTACTTATATAATAGATTACTATTTACCAAAATTGCTCAAATGTAACCCTGACAGTCTGAGCTACATGATAAGAATTCTTCAGGCCTCTGCAGATGCTAATCTGGGTAAGAAAATAAACTTTGTATTTGTAATTACGATTGGATTAAAAAAAATAATCTTAACCATGTGATTTCTGGTCTATTATTATTGTTAGAATTAATTTAGGAGAAAAATTCCAGATGCTTATTGTTGCTATTAGTATTTCAAGGTGAAAGTCATAATAATTATAAGTGTGTCTTCGTGCCATGAGCAAAATCCTTCTGTGGGTGCCCTATGGTTCTCTTTACCAGGGTTTGTTAAATTTCTGTATTTTCTACTACTAATTTTCTTCTATTTCTTACCTGGGTGTGTCCAATAACAGATTGTTTCTTCTTGTAAATATGTGGATACAAGATTTATTATTCTCTTGTTTTGAAGTAATTTAGTGTGACTCTAAAATATTGGCTTGTGAGACCTCACAAGGTCTTTTTTTCATATGACACATTTGAGATAAAGCTTTATGGGAACCAGGTGATTTAGAACTAGTTTAATCTATAGCAGCACTGTCTTTTGGGATTTATGGAGTAGAAATAAAAGGTAGTGGGTCATGTCTTGAAAGTATTGGGAGTTTCTGACAAGCACTGCAAATAGTACATTGCTTGTATTAATCAAACAGTGATTATTACTGGTTTTCATTTTCTTTAGGCTCTTGCAGTACTAGAGGAGCTCTTGGAGCATTAATGGCATGCTTGAGAACAGCCAGGGCCCATGGACACCTGGAACTTTCAAATATCATGAGCAGTGGTCTTGTATCCACTGAGTGTATTAAACAGGGTCTAGTTCATCAGCACAGCCAGGTAAAGGGACAACCATTTATGTATCCTTTAAATTAGAATAATTGCTTTGATCCTGATTACTGTGTTAGTGTTGCATTAAAACAAAGGTGTCATTATAGATGTCAGTAACTCTTTCATGGTGAACTTTTAAATATCTTTCAGGTTTGCATTGATGCTTTAGGTTTACTTTGTGAAACCCATCGTACTACAGAAATTGTGTCTCTGGAAGAAATGCAACTAATTCAATTTTTTATGATGTACAACTTGAACAACCAATCTCCTTCTGTACGGCAACAGATCGTTTCTCTGCTGAGAAAGGTAATTTCAAACTATGAGCAATGTCTGATGTGCCTCTTATGTTACTTATAACACCATTTTAAAAGAAATAATAACTACGTTGTGAAGTTGCTCTTTGGAAAGAGTAAAAGCCCTAAGACCAGGAGTATGCTTTATGTATTACCCAACTGAATGGTGTTAAGTCATCACAGGCAAGGATGGCTTAAACAAAATATGAAGTGGCAGAGGCAGGGTAACTTCATGGGTGGTGGTGGGTGTTGCTTGACCTGCCAGCACCTGCACACTTTGCCAATAGTAAAGCAATGTGCCCTGGAGTCACTAATGAACCTTGTGTTGCCTTTGCTGGGGCCTAAAGCTGTGCTTGCATGGACTTGTAAGGACACCTCGGCAAATTCAGTCATTTCATCACCCTCAGAAACCTGATCTGGAAAACAAAGTAGGAGGATATTCAGTATGATGTGGCTGTGCCATTACAGGCTGCAGGGAATGAGTCTCTCCATCTGGTGGAAGTTGCCAAAGTCACATGTAGCTCATGGATAAGATGAGGAACCATGTATGTATAAAGAACATCTTGGAAGATGTTTATGGCAAAAGAAGGCAGTGTGGAAGGAGAAAAGAATGAATTTGAGAAGGGGGAAAAATGAGGGAGTCCGTTTGGCAAAAACAAAAAAGAAATCCCATCTTTTTCTTACCTGGTGCAGACTGAGGAGCATGAGATGGAAAAGTCGTGCTAGATGGGAGTGTGATAAGAAAGGAAATACTACTTATGGGTAGTAAAGGAGGTGGAGGAAGCACTTCTGACGTGAGTCAAACTCTAAGAGACACTGAGACTGTAGAAATGATTTGCATTGAATTTTTTTAATAGATGAACACACTTCCACAGAAAATGAGGTAGGAGGAGAAGGCTTGGCATGAATTTAAGGAGGGAGGTGGAAGAAGGTTTTGGAGATGTAGTAGAAGGATGAGAGAAAAAATTGGTCATGAGAAGTGGGAAGCAAAACCTTGGGTTTGGAGTGGAGAGGGAAGGATCTGTTCTGTGTTACGCTGTATGCAAACTTCCTAAAAATTACCTGCAGTGTATTTAGAAAATAAGCTGAAAATCTGCCTTTGCCTTATTTCACTGTTAATGATTCTTGTCTTACCTATTTTTTCTCTTGTTTTAAAAGTTATTTTGCAGGATACAAGAAAGTTCTCAAGTACTTTATAAATTGGAGCAAAATAAAACCAAGCAAGAGTTAGTTGAGAAGTCAACTAAAATGCCTCCTTTGAGGATTTTGCAGCAATACAAAGTAAGTAGACTGCTAGAGATGCAGGTAATAGAGGTGGTATAGCATTTCTGAGAGTTCATTGTTGCTGAGCACCACTGGGTAAGTTAGGCTATATGTGTGTTAGGCAATTGTGCAGTGCAGAAGGAAAAAGCTTGTTAAGTCAAACAGTGCTGGGGAGCTTGTCCACTTTGATGTACTAGTGCAAGTTTATTTTGACAAAATATGCTGTTGTTGATGAACTGAATGCCCGTTGGTATTTGGAAGGTGTCTTTAAGATAAATTTTGTTTGAACCAATAAAGGTTATTTCATGAGGGGTTGCTCTGTGCATTGAAACAGCAGTAAGTGAGGAGTGGCTGGAGTTGTACCCTCAAGCCAAAAAAACAACAAAAAAGGGTAAATGTCTTGTCATCTGTTGGCCATTTAGTAGCACGCCTTAAATCATATGTGTTACTTGGACTTAAAATAGCAATCAGTTGAGCTTCAGTCTTTTTCTAGGTCTCCAGAATAATCAGTGAGTGAGAGAATGAATGACAAGAGCTTTAGCATGAAGACTTCTTTTGTATTTGTCCCTTTTATCCTATTTAAAGGCTCACATCATCAGTATCTTTGTGTCAATCTGTTCCTTGAGTTCTGCTGTTCTTGGTCAGCTAATTTTCAGGATTAGATACAATGGATGTCTTTTTGTGGGCCTGGGGAAAGGAAACTGTTGTATTTAAAAACCCAAATGATTGTCCAGCCTTCACTGAACTCTAATAAAAAAGAAACTGCGAATGTTGGCCTCCTGTTTTTCCAAAATACACTGTAAGGTCATAATTTTTGGGGTAAAGCAGAATGTCCCGAGTTCAGTTACTTAGGCTTTTGTTTGTCGGGCAGCAAGTACGGGGTCTTAATTTTTTTCTTGTGATTTTTTTTTTTTCCTCAGGATTTCATGTCATCTGTATGTGCCAGACTTTTTGAGGTATTGTTTCCTGGCTCATCACACCCAACCAGGTTTTGTGCACTAAGTATTTTGGAATCAATAGCAGAAATATTTTCTGTTCCAAAAGGTAAGAAGTCTAATTTATAGACTTTAATAGACTGTAGGAAGGGGAAGTATTGAAGAAGTGTCTTTTATGCTGGCTCGTCAGTTTCTGTCAAAGTAAAAGGGTATTCTTTCTTTAAAGAAGTTAGTTGTCTAAGATTTAAGTTGATTTTGAGAGGAAATAAAATTGCCGTCTTGCTAAATAATTTCTCAAAACCCCTGGATAAATGAACAAATTAATGTTATTATTATGTATTACTGCTTTTTTTTTTAATAGGTTATCCTCAGTTGTTTATAATAGCAGCTGAGCATTTTATAAATTGGTCAATACTTCTATAAAGGCAATTCAGCTGTTGAGTTCTGTGCTGTATTATGGTGCAGTTGTTTACATCCTCAAATTTCTGCCTTCTTTACAGCATTAAGTCAAGTTGTCAGAATTTACAACTCATTTATATCTAAATTAAACCAAAAGAAATTGTAATGGCTTACATTTTAAAGGATTATTCCTGTGATAAAATAACTGAAAACACCAAGTGCCAAAACATACTGAAGCTTTCAACCTCTTCTTTGAAAGGAATTATTTTCTAATATTGCATACTTACAGGAAAAGAGTTTTTAAACAAAATTAAATAAAGATTTTTTTTTTAATGCTGCATTTGAAGGGAGTAAATGGGATTCTGTTTTTGGTAGTAAGTTATTTTCTAAGAGTATTACTAAGAGTAATTTTTTTAAAATAAGGTAAGCCTTTTTTATTCCTTATGATGGGAAATACATTATTTTAAGACCTATTAAGAGAAATAATATTAAAATAATAATTTGGGTAAAATTTAATGCTTATTTTAGTATAGCAAAGTAGAATGTGAAGAGAGTGCTTATTCTGGAAAGAGTTACAGCACAACTATCTAAGCCATTAATTTCTTTGAATAGGCCAGGCACAAGTTTTCCAGTTGGATCAGGAGATTGATTCTGCTCGTGTCCAAACTTTGATCCAGTGTTTTGCCAGTACTTTTGAGGAAGTAAAAATTCTGGCATTTAGACTTCTGATGAAACTACGTGATGTTGCATTGAATTTACAGGTATGAACTTGAAGAGTTCAGAGGGAGTAATTTTGTGGAATCTTTTGTAGTATACCAGGTGCTTGTGTTAGGAACAGAGCAGGAATCCTGAACCTTAGAAGTCAGTCCAAGTTGCCTGCAGTAGTGTTCATCACAAACACCTTCTGTATATTTCTATACAGCTTCTGCCCTTACCTCGGGAGGCTTGTTTCACTAATGGACAGAGGAGTTTGGGAAATTCATTGGGTATGACTATGAACTATCAGAGAAATAGTTAATGCAAGCCCTTGGCTTAGCTGTGACTTCTCTTTGTAAATGATTGAGTCATTTTGACTTGGTTACTCTTGTACCTTTAGGAAATTCAGCTCCCTGTTTCCTTTCCTTTCTAATTGATCTCAGGTTTCATTATCTGATTGTTTTTTTCTTTTTTGATTTCTCACAAATTTTGCCCTGTGAATTGATACTGATTTGTCTGTAGTAACTTGATGAAAATTTATTTTAAAATTCATTAGTACAGATGAACAAATACTGCTACCTAGTAAACTGTGCTTCTCTTTAATGTCCATTAGCAGTTAAAACACATTAACTTGAAAAAAAATTTCCTGTGAGGTGCAGTGTAATTGAATACTGCTTTGTAAATGGCTGTCCCCATCCTCAATGTCTATGTAATTGTATCCTTGCTAAATACATGCACATGCATGTTAGTGTTAGGCCATCAGTGCACAAAATAAGTATTTCAGAAGAAATATGTACCAGCAAACTTAATTAAAAGCAGGGTCTCAGATTCCAGGGTGGTAAGAAGCTTAATTAAATCAATCTGGAAGCTCAATTAAATGAGAAATATTACTGCTTTGGTTTTTTTTTTCAGGGTTCTGAAAATCTAGATCTTCTATTCCAAGCAGCAATTGATCTTAGCACAAGCACCAAGCCATACGATTGTGTCACTGCTTCATATTTGTTGAACTTTTTAGTATATCACAAAGGACTGCAGCACATTTGTTTAGGAAAGTGTCTTGAGCATGACCCCCAGATCGATGAAATCACATCAGTGAGTACAGTGGAGAAAAACACTTTGGCAGGTAAGATTTTGGGGGAAAGTTTTTTTATATTTGTTGAAAGTGTGCTGCTTTTCAATAAGGCTTTTGGTAGGAGGCTTAGTAAGAGATGCTTATTTCTAATAGGATTTTAAGTATATTATATTTTGCTGATAAGAAGCTACGTTCTTTACTAACATCTTATTCTAGTCCTGTTCGTGTTGAGGCTGTTGAATATTCTATAAGATGGCTTTTGTCATTATTTTGACCAGTGACATTTGAAAGTGCTATGGAGGCCCAAGCAGTGAGCCTGGTGAAGCTGAATGCATAAAGGGCAGGGAAGAACCCTCTGCTTCCCCTGAGAGCTCACTCACACAGGGGGAAGGCAGCTGTAGTTAGTCCATCTTTGTTTCAGTACTCGATGTTTGCAATGCTGCCCCTTGGAGCTCTGTTCACTTGGCCTCATTTTTCTGTGTGATTTGCAGTCCTCTGAATACACATCCACAGTAATGAGACATACAGAATATTTATTGTTGACATACAGAATATTTTTGTTTGGTTTAGTGCCCCTGGATGAAAGATGACGGGGCTTTACATCTGGCAGGTTTGGTAAATTTGTTAACCAGGCTTTCTCTACCTTAAGTAATCTTCAGTGAAACTAAAATACTTAAGTTCATCTTTTTTTAATAAGACATTTCATATAATTTGCAGTAAACTCACTATTCTATACTTTTTTTTTGTGCTATTCTTGGCTTCTCTACAGATGCCTGTTAATTCTTTCTTGACACACAGTGAAATAACAATTTTGAGACATGGTTGTGGTTGCCATGAGTGAAGAAAATGTGTGGGTAACCTTATGTCTCATTGCTCTGGGGCATCTGCTGCTGGTGGTGATCCATGGTTCTTTGACAGGATCTGTAATTTGTTACAATTCTGACACTGAGATGTCACAAGATACAAATAGAACTAAAATAGGCACATATATCCTTGAAAATTGGTCAGGTTTTTTAGTGGAAAACAAAGTTCAAATGTATAATCGTGAATTTTTGATCTTTAATATTCTGCTGCACTCATCATTGTATTAATGTGCCTGTAAGGGTGAAGTCTGACGTGCAGTATAGAGTAGTTAACTCCTTGTGACTTCATCATGAGCTGTGTGATTATCCCTAAGCAAAGGATGTAGCTTTTCACAGCTGCCATTTGGTTCAGAGAGACAAATAAAATTGACTAACAAATATTGTTGGAGTTTAGGTGACTGAAAATCAATGGTAACATATATTTCAATGACAAAAGAGGGAAAAGTATAATAAAGGAAATTGCTGTGTATATTCCATTGAATTGTTGTGTACACAGGTTTTATTCCTGTTTCTGAAAGCAGATTTGTTTCTTAGAAAATCAGTATATGAATGTTCAATTTAAATCCGTGCTTTAAAATATTTTAGTTATCAAGCTTTTGTTGGTGAATGTTGAAGAAGAAATATTCCAAGCCAAGAAGTCTCTGCTTCAAGCAGCAGCATCATTCCCCATGTATGGGAGAGTGCACTGTATAACTGGGGCTTTGCAGCAATTACCCTTCAAGTAAGTAAAACATACTAAATAAGGTGTAACTCCATATTTTAAGCAAAACATACTAAATGGAAAGTCGTAACTCCATGTTAAAATGCAGTGGAAGAGCTGTTAAGGAGAACAGGAAATCATGCAGTATTATTTACAAGGAAATCCAGTACCTGTGGCTTTTAGAACTCTTGCTGGCTGCTGCAGTACTTGATACTTCCTTTGTATATGTTAAACTCAGCCTTAAGACTTTTCAGTCTCTACCCTATTTATAGTTTTCATAAATATTGTTGCAGAATTGTTTGTAATTTTGATTCTTAAATATAAAATTATTTTAATCCATATTGTGTTTTGGTTTTTGATTCTTTTTTTCTTAAGTAACTTGGCACTGGTGTCTGAATGGAAGGAAATAGTGACCAGGCTCATTCTGATGTCATATAGCCTCTCTGCTGTAGTATCACCAGTAGTACAGAGCTCATCACCAGAGGGTCTTATTCCAATGGACAGTGATCCAGGTAAAGAACCAAACAGAATCCCAAAAGAATTATTTTCAAATCTGATGCTCTTGGAGGTCTCTTTGTCTTGTAGTCATTCAGAACTAGACTGAGCACCCCTCCCTTTCAGCTTCTCATTTTATGTCATAATTTTTGGTCATTCATCTAATTTCTGATAAATTTTTCTTGACTTCTGCACTGGAAAACCCACAAACATTTGCAGACTGTATTGTTCCAGCTCTTTCAAAACAGGGGACTGTAAAATCAGGGTTTTTTCCTTGATCGTTCCAATCACCATAGAACCTTATGGGGTTTTTTTTAATACTTAGAGCTTTCTTTTGTACCTATACACCCAAAATGAATTATGTCAGTATAAAGAAATGGAAGTAGAAGACAAAACTATCTTAAATATTCCTCTTGTTTAATATACAGAAAGTGCAGGTCGCCTGCAGATGATTCTGCATGAGATACAGCCACAGGACACAAATGATTATTTTATGCAAGCAAAAATTCTGAAAGAACGCTGCAAAGAAGAATCTGAAAAGCTGGCTGACCAGAGGCCAACGAAAAATATTTGCATGGAAATGAGAGGTAAATCCAAGGCTATATAAGTAATTAAATCAAGGTATTTTTTATAGAGGCATTATTTTATGTGGATGATCAGTTAGAAATTGCTTGTGTAATGTTTCAGTTCTTACCTGTCAGAAGCTAGTTATCCATGGACATGGCTTTAAAGACTAATTCACTGTGCTTCTGGAAGATTGTGGTTAATCTCTCTTAAGACACAAGTGAAAATCAGTTATTTTGATATTAGCCTAGACTCTGTTGCCTTAACTGTACTGGCCAGGTAATCTTGAACACCTTTTCTATCAAGCAATACTTCTAATGTATTTCTTGTTGAGAAGTGTTATTGTGATTTTCCTCTCCAGTGTATATGAGGCTAGTGGAGACTATGTTCATGCAATACAACTTGTTGCATGAAATTACGTAAGCAGAAACTCCAGCTTGAAAGATTCTAGTGGTAAAATGCTAGGTAGTATTTGTGTCTTTTAATGAATAGCATTTATGAAACGGAACCTTACAATGCTAAAGAAATTGTAAACTTTTGCATCTTTAGTGTAGGCCAGAATAAATTTATAGAATATCCGTACATTTAAAAATTTAATAGTTTATGCAAGCTTTTGAACTTCCTTTCTCCGGTTACTTTTCCGTACGTTTGAAATAGTATGGTGGGGCCGCATGTTTTCTTTCACGAGAAGGGATAAACACGTGCAAGTGCCGCAGTGGCCACCGGGTGGCGGCGGCGCGTCACAAGCGCTTCTTCCCTCTGGGAGGCGCCGGGGAGCGATGGATGCGGGAATGAATGCCTGCCTACGAAGGTGCACAGGTTTCTGTTGGGAATGAATGCCTGCCTACGAAGGTGCACAGGTTTCTGTTGGGAATGAATGCCTGCCTACGAAGGTGCACAGGTTTCTGTTGGGAATGAATGCCTGCCTACGAAGGTGCACAGGTTTCTGTTGGGAATGAATGCCTGCCTACGAAGGTGCACAGGTTTCTGTTGGGAATGAATGCCTGCCTACGAAGGTGCACAGGTTTCTGTTGGGAATGAATGCCTGCCTACGAAGGTGCACAGTTTTCTGTTGCTCGGTGTGCGAGTAAATAGGAATTGTGACCAAAAGACCTCTACTCTTTAAAACGGCACTTCTCTGGTAAAATATTTATACTACTGCTTTTTCCAAGTGCAAGAAATTAAAGCAACTGTTGAGCAGGCAATTAGGGTCAACAAGATTAAGTTATCTTTTGGGCAGGCAAGTTTAGAATTTCTTTCATAGTTAATTGTGTTTTGTAAGACAGGCTAAGTGAAGTTTAAATTACACACCTACATCTGAGAACCCTGAGTTACACTATTGCATTTGTTGTCTTTTTGTTTTTAAGGCAAAGACAGGCAATCGTGTGATGTCACAGCTCAAATGGTTCTTGTATGTTGCTGGAGAAGCATGAAGGAAGTATCTCTGCTCTTAGGGACACTGTGTAAACTTTTGCCTTCACAGACTACATCTGAACCTTCAGAGGGGTTGATTACTGTAGAACAGGTAGGGAAATAATTTTTATAATAAAACCTGCAATTTTTTCTTGGGTGGTGGTGAGGCAAAGGCAGTTTTCAGAATTTTTTTTCCTTAAATCTGTGTTCTCTTTGGGAAAAGTGGGTTTCAAATTTCTTTTAATTGCCATGGTGTAAGGGTTTTCTTTGTTATACTTGGTTATCAGTCCTGTTTTGATCCAGTGGTATTCAGATCCAGTGATATCTGTAAAAACAGATAAATGAAGAAGTGGTTATACATTACTAAAAACCTCATTCATTCTAATTGTATTGGGTTGTTTATGAGATGTGTGATGTGTTTAGGGATACCAATGCCTGCCTGCCACCCTCCTGTTGTCTCTCTCTCAGGATATATTGATCACTAATTCAATTGCTAAAAATCTTCTAAACTGACTTCATGTTCAAAGTCTCTTTTGTGTCATTTAGAACTCTGCATATTGGGATTCTGCTTAAAGCTCTTCCTTAATTAGCGTCAGAGCTAAGAGTTCTGAAAGTCAATGACCTTTTCATTTACATATGTTTCAACAAAACCAGTTTGCATAGAAGACTGAAATGTGAAAGACCAACTACTTTTTAAACTTTTTTCTTTCCAGCAGAAAACAGTTACTTTTTCCTTAGGTGTTAGAACTTCACATTTTAAAATAATAAATAGTATTATATACTCCAGATTTTATTTCTTATCTAATGTTGTGGTGCCATGGAAATAGTGTTGATGTCTTTATTCTTGCATTGTCTCCAGTCCTCATGTTTTCATCTGGTTAACAGCTGTGCTTGTATTGTTGCTGGAGTCTGGAGGGCAGATGAGAGAACAGATAGGCATTTCCACCATTATGTTCCTTAATCTGCACCAAGTCAGAGGAATTGGTGTTTCAGAATGAGTCAGTTCTAACTGCAGCATCTCTGTTTTTGGAAAGCAGACATTGCTCTTTCAGAAATAATACATTATTAAGGAAGGAGTTGGACTTCCATGATCTTGTGGGTCCCTTCCAGCTCAGGATTTTCTGTGATTCTGTAAAGATACCTTCTTTCCCTATAGATGCCTCTTCAGCTTGTTAATGCTTCAGATGTCTTCCTGTAAAACAGAAGAAGAATGGTAATGGATGAGAAGTCAGTTTGAAATCCTGATATCCTGATTTTCCTCAGGCTTGCAAGGAAATACACAAAGAAAACTGCAGGCATTTCTCTGTACTTTTTGTAACTTTGGGTCATTAGCATGTGTTGTACAAAAAAAAGAGGGTTTCATCAGAAATGACAAAAAATGTCAATGCCATAACTGCTAGGGCTTCAGACTTATTAAACACTTATCACTGTTGACAGATAAACAAATTGGATTTTGTTATCTTATGCATGTAGAACTTTTATTTCAAGTTGCCCATTCTTTTTCTTCATCTTGGAACTATTGGAAGAGATTTAATACAGAGAAGGAAGACTTTGAGAGAAACCTGGGTCAGCTTGCCTTGAGCCAGGCTAAGTAATTGTTGAGAAAAATCTGGTAACATCTCTTGGCCAGTGTGTGTCATGCTGTTGCAAATCTGCTTGTTGTACCATGCTCCACATCTAGGTCAGTAACTGTATTAAATTGTGCCTTAGGGGATCAATGCTCTCTTGGGTGAATAACTTATTCACCCAAAAGATCACAGTGAGTGTTGAATTTGCTCACAGTCTTCTAATTGGTTGTACCTGCTTTTTTAATGGAGCATGCAGATGGAAATACAGTGTCTTACAGTGCTGGGGTGCATTAGGAAATGGCACAGCAGAACTGCTTCCTGGCAGGCAGTGTGCTGCTGGGGGGCTACTCTTTGCAGCTGTAATGCTGCCTGTTGTGCTGTGTACCTGTGCGGGACAGGTTGGCAGGGAGGCAGCTCCTGCATGATAATTTATTGTTGTTTGTAGGAAGTTGGGACAGATTTGCACTCTCCTTGTCTTTTGAGTAGGAGGTTGGGTTTACGTGGCAGTCTTCAAAACATCAGCTATTTTACATGGTGGCCTTGCCTTTAGAAATAATAGACATAGGTAGTGCAGAGTATATCTGGAGGAATCTCTTTATTCAAATGCATATTCTACTTTTCATTTTCCATCTGATCCTTAAAGTCCAGAGATGGCAGGCTCAGAACTGTGCCTGTTAAGAAAATCAATATAAATAGTATCATGTAACCACCAGAACAACATCTAGTGAACATTCTGTAGGTTTTTTTTTTTTTGTCATATGACGTGCAAATCATGAATGCTCCAAGTCTAGAGGAACTTTTAGCTCTTCCTCAAACTTCTGTTTATCTCACCTGGGAAGTTCTAAGACAATTTTAGGAGATAAGCTTGCCAAAGCTGTGTGCCACAGTGAAAAGAAACAGGCAGCAGAAGTAAAGACTGAGTTGTCCCATGGCCTGTATTTATTTTCTGGAATATCTTTGAGAGAATTTCTCTTGAATACCCAGATTCTTGCCCTCAGCAGCAGGTGTGGCCCTGTACATTGTTGATTGTTGAATTAGTAAGGTTCACCTGTTAGCATTCTAAATTTCTGACTAAGAACTGAGTTATGGTAGTGCTGCTTCTAGCCTGTGAGTTGAGTTTGATGCAAGCTTCTACTCAACATGGCTGTTGCAAGAAAAAGAAACTCAGAAGTATAAATAGTGAAGTTGAAAGTTATGTGACAAAAAAAAATTATGTGAATTCTAGAAGCGTAAGTGTGGTGCTGGAACAGGCTGGTAAATTGGTTTACATGTGTATGGATTTCTTGATTTGGTTTTGTGTACACACCTGAAGAATTGTCCCATCCATGGGTCAGTTCCTTGTGTATAAAGGGCAGTTACTCCTCTTTTTTGGACTAGAAAGCTGAAATGAAACACTGTAGCTACATAAACTACCTTAAAATCCACTCAGAAATAACTTTTTAAGCTCAAATATCTCAAATTATTGTGTGTTTCACATTAGGTGAGTTTTAGCTGGAGGAAATATGTAGATGGTCTCAGATTTTTTATTATTTTTTTTAATTATTGAAATCTCATTGCTTGGGTGATACAAATTACTTAACAGGAGGTTGAAAAACCATAAAGGTAGAGATGACATTAACTTCCCTGACAACTTAATTACTTGTCATTCTATTAAAGTATTAGAGTAATTGTATGAGTAACAGAACATGCAGAACTTTATAAACAACTTGATGTGATTTTATGCATATTTTTGTATAAAAGGTTTAAAGAAACTTTTACTGGAGAACTTCTAGGAAAGACTCCTGAAGTGAATTTTGCCTAAGGGTATTAAGTATGTGCTATGCATTTTAAATAAATTATGTGGAAAGTTTGGTTTAGGACTTGAAAGTTGATGAGAGCCAGAAGGAAAAAAACCAACAAACAAGACAGCCTATCCTTCATGGAATGAGATTATGTGGATCTGTAAACTTCCAAACAGATTTAAAAGCTTTGTGTTGTAATAGAGCTCTAGAAAATAACCAAGTGAAAGTTTAGGTATCACATTTACAATTTTAATGCTTTTAAAAATAGCTGACATTGCAACATCATCTTCATTTTAAAATTGTTTCTAATGGTCAACAGCAATTATGCAGAATTTTGGAATGTTAGAAATTTATATTTATATGTATTATGTAATCTAAAGTAGATTTGTTTCCCTTTGGTACAATTTTTGGAGTTTGAATTTCATATCTTAAATATTTTTTAGAATTTTTTTTCTGCTGTTGTGCTGTAGTTGGCATTCTCTTTGGGGTTTTGGCAAGAGTGTAGGCAAACAAGAAGGAATCTGTATTTGTTTCCCCTGAAAATTAGAGTTGTCCCTTTCTTCTCTTAAAATCTAAGTATGTCCATCATGGACAAATAACCAATTTCATATCCTTTATATTTTTGGACTTTTTGAAAGAATATAGACCTACACCCTTAACCTAAAAAAAAAAAAAAAAAAAAAAAAAAGAGTATAGTATTTATTATCATTAAAGTAAGTGGTTGTTTATTATAGCACCCCTGCTTGTTTTTTTGCTTTACCAGGGACCCTTCCAACCAGGGGGAGACAGGGGGAGAATTGTTGCTTTGAACTGCAAAATATTTTGCATATATAAATATTATGTAAAAATATGTACAAATGGCTTAGTAACTTTTTCTTTCTTTTTTTAGGTTAAAAATATTGGTGATTACTTTAAACATCATCTGCTGCAATCAAGGCACAGGGGTGCATTTGAATTGGCATATGCTGGCTTCGTGCAACTTACAGAAATGCTTTCCAGGTAGAAGATGGGCAGCTTACTATGTTTTTAATACAAGTTTTAACAAGTTTTGGCATCGACCCTGAAGCTGGCTGTGCAGACAGATCCTTGCTTTCATGTGGATTTTATTTAAGTTTGATGTAGGCATGATTATGACAGTTCCATGATGTCTGTAACTTGGACTACAATACTTATGGTTAAGAGATGGTGCTTAGGCATTGAAAAATGATACAGACATATAATGCTTGCTGCATTTTTCTTCATTTCTGGCATGTTAGTTTCCTGAGCAGCTCTTAAAAACTCTTGGGAAGTAGGAGAGTAGAGTTCTTCCATCTCACTCCCCTTTTCTGGTCCTTTATGAAAATGTATACCAGACTTTTTGCTTTAGCTAGGACATTTTCTTGGAAACTTCTATTACCTGTCATGGAGCTGGTTATTGTGACATTTGGAAGACTACCTGACAGTGCATCACAGGGTGTGATATTCACTCTGGCTTTTTTCTTTCCCCTTGTAACTTCATAGTTTCCTAGAAGAACTAAATGAACAGATTTGTCCTGAGGTCTGGGCAAGATCACTGGAATTTCCCTTACATGCTTAACTACAGATTTCAAGTGCTGGTTATGTTTCTTTGTGGTATACAGTGTTTATATCCCATCCATGTTTTAATAAGACAAATTAAAATTTCTACTGACTAGGAAGAGTTTGGTGGGTTTTTTTGTTGTTGGGGTCTTTTTTTAATATGAAAGACCAGTCAGATTTTCAATTTGAAGTACCTGTATTTTCACACCAATGCTAGGTTAAGTAAGCAATGCCCTTTGCCCCACGTCAGCCAGTTTGAAGTATAGATCTGTTTCTTCTTTATTTCATACTGGAAACAGTTCTGGTGCTTTTATACAGACTGCTGGCTGATCAGGTTCACTGGGTGTCCCCTCAGAAAATTTTCCCAACGGAGCTGAGGCTTGGTCTCTGCTTCAGGATACTGGATGAGGCTGCTGCCTCTATGTACCAGCACTGCTACAGTAATGGTATTTGACACGTGGTGGTGTTGATTCTGTGTGCCAGTGGGATGTTATACTGCATGCCATGATTCTCTTAGTGATCTCTCTCTCCAAGGTACATTATTTTCTTTCAGGTGATAGCAATCTGAGGGATTTCAAATTGGCTTGAGGAGTTTGATGAGCACTCCCACAACCTTGCTTTACACTTGGTTGTTTACTCAAAGAGGAAAAAAAAAACCTTGTTGCTTATCTTCTTGCCTGTCCATATATTTTATATACACTTGTTTAAACATTGGGGTGTTCTTCTCTACCATGAAAACTTGGCTCAGGAAGTTCTAAGGTGATGTAAGTTTTCTCCTGTCAATGTGAAGAGAGAGTCTGGCCATCAGAGTAATACAGTTTAAAAAAAAAAACAACCAACAAACAGACCTTTTACTACCATGAGTCTATTTGGGAGGAGAAAGGAGGTAATCCAAGCAGGTACAGCCCCACTGGTCTGATCTCAGTCAGTATGCAGGACTGTCTTGTAGCAAAGGCAAAGTAAAAAGCAGGGAATAATGGAAAACATAAAACACACAGTCAGTTTATAACAGACTTGCTATTTTTCTTTGATTTTCAGTTTTAAAATTTCTTTAAAAGCTGAGGCAAATAGAGTAGAGCAAATCTACTCAGACTTTGGAAAAGTTGCTGATGTGCTTGTTGCCTCTCCTGCTTTCTGCCACTATATTTAATGGAACTCAGTCCACTTAACGGCAGACTTATGCTAGGTTGAAAAATTAAGAGCCAAGCCCAGGAGAACTCTGCTTGCCTGAAAATTATTCAAACATTAAGTGATATGTGTGTATCATCCAAAACAAAAGCCCTCCAAAATTAAGGAAGTTTCCTCTTCCGAATTAGCAGTTGTCTGTTACAATTCTTTTGGTTATCCATACTGCCTAGCATTTTTAAAGTTAAGATATTTCAAGCAGAGCAAGTGTTCCTTTGGGAAAAAAGATTTATAAGAACTGGAGAGCAGCTCTGTGGAAGTACATTTGTTTCAACGAAAGACAATATTTTCCAGGAACTGCAGGTCTCAAGGCGTATATTTGTATTTAAAACAAAGGAGAAAGGAGACTGATACCAGAACAGGAAATGACTCTTTGATTTGGGACTCCTGGGATATGAGGAATATTTTAAGACTCTCCTCCAAAAGGGGTAAATTAAGTCTCAGTGAATACAGATGCCTTGCAGGTCTGTTGATTGTCACGGAGTCTTTCCATGTCCCCTGCTGCAGCTCCATTCTGCAAGTGAATCTCAGGTGGCCTGCCTCTCTCCATAGCTGAGAGGCTCATGGGCAGTCTTGAAGCATGTATGTCAGAATCTGTATTAATTTACTGCTGTGTTCACAAATGCCAGAGGAGAAAGCTTTTGTCTGGGGCAACTTAGAGTAATATACAGCTTAGCGTGATACCTTGTTGAACAGGATTGAACTCTAGATGTGCAGAAGCATCCCTGACACTTGAATTTGTTCGTTATGTAAAGCACAGTTAAAAATCTGTAACTAAGACTGTGCCAGATCCTTTTCCCAGGCATCCAGTTGAACATAATCCTTCACTTATTTATTGCCAAGCACTTTTTAAAAACTTTATGCTGCGGTGTTTTTTATCTGAGCTTGCTTTTAGCTATACAACCCTTAAACACCAGTCCTTATAAGAACCAAAAGCAGACTTTTTTCTCTAGACAGAATGATGGTATTCAGACCTGTTTGAGTTAGTGGTGAAAGAAAAATATTTCCTCTGCAGAGATTTCTTACAAACCTGATGAAATTGATCTGTCTTGAAATTCAGATGTAAATTGCTGAGTGTGCTCTAATATGCTCTAATATTCTTCTGTTTCTCTGTTGATACTCCTTCTGGGAGTGTAGTGCTCCCTTTGTCATGCCTGCTTAATGTTGCCTGCAGCTGCACCTTCAGAAAACCATACAGTTACATAACAAGCAACATTCATATCAATGAAATAAGCAATGCTTTTAAAAAGAGTATTTCCTGTCAAAGGCCTAGAGAAATTAAAAAATGCTCATTTGGTCTGATAACTTGGTGGTTCAGGCAAGTCAGAAATCTGTTTTAAACTTGAAAACTTGAATCTTCTGTAATCCTTATTGCTCAAGCAATTTCTCCGCCCCAAATGACATTTTGCCTACTTTGCATTTCTTTTATTCGGTGATCTCTTTGCTGAGAGATCAGGTAGAGTTCTGGAAATCTGAAATGGTATTGCACAGCAATGGTGGTAGTGCTTTGCTTCACTAAAGTTGCAGAATGTTGCAAGTGTAAGGTTTGGGAAGAGTAATGTCATACAGTGCAATGTGTTTACATAGGAATAATTTATTTTGAACACTTCCAAATGTTTGATTGGAACTTAAAGAGTGGTGAGCACTGTTTTAGGGGCTGCAGTAAGTAAGGTTCATAACAGTTTTCTAGAAAGCTGTAATTTAGTAAAAGATGGAAATCATGCTTTTATTTTAAAAATGTTTAATCTGTCAATGTCAGTGAAAATTACTCATCTGTACCTAGTCAGTCTCTGATCTTCTGTAATAATTCTTTTGAGGAACGCTAATTCTCTCTAAACTCTGCTTCTGTCCCTTTTTTTTTTTTGCTCTCAAGTGACTGTTACTCTGATTTCCCAGCCTGCTGTGATCTGCCAGGAAGACTTGTAAAATGGAAATACCACTAATGGACTTTCTAGTGAAACTTACCAAGATTGTAAATAACTTTTTTGCAAAAGTATAATCACAGATGTGAAGGAAAGAGTGTTGAAGGGAGAGAAAGAAAGTGGGGGAGAAACACTGCTCTTATATTTTGAGATGCTTGTAGTGTTAGGAAATACATGACATAAGGATGTATGAAATACAATGTTAAGGCACTGCTCAGGTTGAAGGTGTATTAATTTTTAACACTGTTCATGTTTTCCTTCCTTGGTGTGAGAGATATGGGGTAATGATACTGTCTGAAATTTTGAAGCCACCCAAGGTTCCCTCTGCTCTGCTTTTCTGATAGAGAAACCTCAAACCCTTCTCAATGCACCTATATAATCTGGAAAATTTTGTTTCCTATAGAGTAGATGCTATGAAAAGGAGGATGCAAGTGGAAGGACATAGTGGTATCAGAGGAGTTCTTCTTAAAAGCAGACATATAACTTGAATAGTAATGTGTTTTTGAGGTTAGACTCTGGTCTCAGAACTACCAGGGGCAGTATTGTGTCTATAAAAAATGGGAATCACATTACTTATGTGAAAAAGAGTAATACTTGCAGGCCTGTTGAGAGAGAAAAAAAATGGTGAAAGAAAGCCGCATTTTCCCTAGATATGAACTGCTTACAGTGATTGGAATCGCTGAATTCTGGATATATGCATGAAGGAAAATGCTTCTGCTTATGTGATATTCATGCCACAAGGCACTCGCATCCAGGAAGGCCAAATTCAAGATTGACCCACAGTTAACACACCATTTTTTTCAGACAGGAGAAAATACAGATCTGTGACTTAGGGAGAGGAGTTTAGCTTTAACTTAGGATTGCCAGGCTTTTGTACTCGTTGATACTGACCACAGAAAGGGTTTGGGGCATGTATGAAATTGTTTTAACTCACAGATGGACAGAAAATTGTGGATTGCGCGTAATGTACTGCATCTTAAGTAATTTGTGTATCAACTTACTGAGTTATGTTTTCATTATCAACAATATTTGTTTGATCTGGTAAAACTAATGAGTATTTCATTCTGGAAAATGACATTTGATCTCGAGGCTTTAATATTTTATTGTAAAGCTTCGTTATTCTTAAAATTTAGGGTCACCTGCTTCTTATGACAATATTCTTCTTGCCAGACCACAAGGAGATAGAGCTGCCAAATGGAAGGGAGTAGTCATCTCCATTGCAAAGTCAATAGTCTCTAATGTTTCTAACTCTACAGCAGTAACTCTTTCACCTTCTAATAAATAGAAGTGCATTAGTGGGTGACTGAACAAGGTAGAATTACTTGTGGCAAGATCAAAGCAATATGGCTTTAAGGGAGTCTGAAGTTTATTTGACTTGAGTATGCTTCTCTTCTTTCTACTATTACTGAGAGGAGAAAAATCCCTCCGTTTACTTAAGACTAAAATATTCAGTGTGCTATATAGCAACTTTAGAATATTTCCTTAATGCTTTACTTTGTGCTCCTCTGCACCCCAGCAGATGTAGGTATTTCTCATGGGCTGTTCGTGTTAATACTAAGATAACATCTGAAGAGAGATGAGCACTGTTCTCTGTGTGATTGAATGGAGACATTTAAATTCTGCTTAGCTAGGGAGGTAAGTCTCCATGACCAGAAGGAGCAGATTTTGCAGCATGTGTTGATGTGGATGAAGAGAATGGCAAAGTTGTGTCTTAACTGCTGAGACTCGTGGAGGAGATCCGTAAGAAGTTTTGTGCAGTCTCAATCCTAGAGTTGTATCCTCATTCTGTACCCAAAAGTGAGCAAAGGAATGCATTCTGTAAGTAGCAAGGGCAAACACTTACCAGCAAAAGAAAGAGAGTAGTTAAAGAAAAGAGAACTCACTGTGAGTTTCCAGGTTAATCTAATTGCTTTTGTCATAGGCTTGGGGCAGGAAGTGCCTTTCTTTTATGCCATGGTACGAGGTGAGGTATCGCTTGTGAAGCCTGGTTCCTCTTGAGCTCTGGACTGGTGGTTTGCATTCTGACTGCCCTTTCGAAGAGGTGCTGCCTTTAAAAAATGGGGAGAATGCTTGGCAGCAGTGTATAGGAGATGTGGAAATCCTGCAGAAATTACTGAAAAGTAAGAAGTGTCTTGTGTCTTTTGCTGACCAGTCTGACACTTCTGTGACCT
The DNA here is from genome assembly GCF_026979565.1 of Vidua chalybeata. NCBI lineage: Eukaryota > Metazoa > Chordata > Aves > Passeriformes > Viduidae > Vidua > Vidua chalybeata. Next base: position 29,285,223 of record NC_071532.1, on the reverse strand, counting down.
CAGATTTCTGCATTACTAATTTTCTGGGTGTTTTGTAAAAGAAGAAAAGGAGTGTTCCACTGCAGATTAAAGCCTCAATTTTTGTTCACTATCCGGTTTTTAGCTAATATAAATTCTTGCTGTAATAAGAGGAGGATGAAGAAGGGAGGAATATGTGCAGAGCTTCCATTAGATTTCGGTTTTCACACCAGTATCTGCTGCCTTTACCTTTGCTTTTAAATTCTTTATTTCTAATCACTCTGATAGAAAACTTGATTCTAGTCTTACTCTAAGGTCTCACTACTTAATCATGAATTTAATTGTAGTTTATATTTTTAGGTAAGGCAGGTCCTGCATGGTTGAGATAATTGCAGTTGTATTGCCCATAGTGATGAATTATTTCTCCTACTCTGAATCACGTGTCAAACCAGTGTGACAGGTTTTAATAACACTGTCCTGTTAATAGGAATTTTTTGTAACAATGAATGTTTCTTTTGGAACATTGACGTAAGATTAATGGGCTAGTGTTGCACACTGAATGTGGTACATTTTATTGAACTGAACAGCACCAGTAATTGAAGTAGACTTGAGTTTTTCCTTGTCCTTGGAAGTTGTTTGCTTTCAGGCAATGCTGAGTTTTATAACCTGCAGAGGAGGAGTATTTGATGATAGGAGAGCAATTTAGGTGCTTTGCAAAAAGTTTGACTGACTTAGTATTGAAAAGAGCACTATGTCTTGTTTTTCATTCCTTCCATTGCTCTGAGGTTTGCAGGGTTATTTACATAATGTGTACTTACTTTGAGGTTATAAACACCAGTTTGTATGGTTATAAACACCAATATTAGTTAGTGTAAGGGGCACACATCAGCTGCTGTGTGGCAATGAAGATATGAATTTGTGAAGTGTCATTTCCTACACAGTGGCTGATGTGCATATGTCCTTGTCTTTTTTCTCCAGAGCATGGTAATAATTTTTGGCAGAAGAGAATTATTGCAGCAAAGCACAGAATCTTGTTTTCTGTTCAGTAAAATATATTTTGCTAGTGGCACTTAATAAGTAGGGTTAATATTATTTGTACCAACACTGGAAAAAGTTACAATTTTGTTTAAAGTGTATCTGATTTCATAATAAAAATCTGTGTCTGTGCTTGGAGATGTTAACATACAGTAAGAAATACTTCTTAAGGTTGCTAAATGCTTTCTTTGACTTTGTCCTTGTTTCATTCACTTGTTTCATGTTTCTTATGTATCTGTTTGATGTAGATGTAACAGCGAGAGTCTGCACAAGATGCCAGAACACTGGCTAAGCTGTGTGTTAGAAGAAATCAAATCTTGTGATCCTTCTTCCACACTGTGTGCAACCAGACGGAGTGCAGGAATTCCATTCTACATACAGGTACCAACTAATGTCACTGCCTCTGATGTAAATGTATTCTCCAGAAAGGGCATTTAAAAAAAAAAAGAAGAAATTACATATTTATTTTTCCCACTTCAACCCCTTTTGATCAAACAGTTGTTTGTTTTTATACAGACTTTGATTGCCTTTGTGCAGTCAAGAAGCTGTTTTTAATTGAACTATGTTTGGCACCTCAGTTCTGTTGACTCTTGAGAGTTTTGTCTTGTGGTAGATTGCAATGGCATTTCTAAAGACTGTGTTTAGGCTTTATGTTACAACTGTAATAATTCTGGCAAATTTGTAGATTAATTCACAGATTAAGTAAAGCTTTGTTAACTATGTGCTACTTCAGTGCAAAGCAGGAGGCTGGTAGAATATGAACAGACCTCCACAGAACTGTAGAATGGTAGCCTACTGCAAAGAACTTGGGAAGGCCACTCAACAGCAATAAGGCACAAGTAATAGTGTCCCACTGACTGGTGTTGACTGGCAGTCTCAAGTGCAATGAAGGAGTATGTTACTGAAGACTTCTGTCTGTGAACGTGGGCCCATGCTCCCACATTCTTCCCACTCCCTTTGTTACCTTCAGCTCCATTAATCCCAGGCTCTTTGACTTCAGCCCAAGTTCAGGACTGATGGCAGGATGGCAGCATTTTTTCTCTGTGTGAAGTGTCACCTCTTGCTGAGTGTCCCACATTAGTATGCAGCAGCTCATCTACATCCTTGTGGGGTCAGTCACTGCAGAGTTGATTTTGCAGATTATTACTACTTCACCTATTTTCATTCCTTTGTTCCTTAAAGCAGCCATATTTGCTTTCCCCTGAATTAACCTCCATGATCTTGATTTTCAACCAGTTTTCTAAGACAGGAGTCCAAGAGTAACAATACAGTTTGTAATTTCTCCACTCTCTGAAGTACAGTCTCAAGCACATTCCAAGGATCTGAGGGACTGCTGGGAGCAAGCTCTCCCTGCCAGAAAATTTCATCTTGCTTGTTTTCCACTCTGAGTTTGCCCTGAGAAAGTTGAGGCAGCCAGCTTCTGTCTGACCTCTTATGTCAGTCACAGGCTGCTCCTGGCTTTGCTAGATGTGTGTGCAAGGCAGCAGAGATCAGAAGCAGGGCACTGTTTTTTTTCCTGTTCAGTTTCAGCAGTTAAATATCTTTTTCACTTCTAAGAGTAAGTTGTCTGCAGAAGCAATTTGGTGATTTGGTGATTTCATGTTTTCTGGTTTCCTCATTCACACCACACAGTTTGAATCTGGTGGATATTATCTAGTTTTAATCTTGACGATGTGGGGGATAAAAAGCATGTTTGAATCAGTTTTTTACGTAAAATGTTCAGTTACTGTAAGGACTAGGTGGCCCCAGAGATATCCCACTGCATGTGTAGTCTGCAGTTGGCCTACTGACTCCATAAGGCAAAGCTTGCACTGTGCCACAGCTCTGTGCTGTGGATCAGAGGCTTCTTTTTTCACAGCTCTGGAAGAGTACAAAGTTTAGTCAATTAACAGGAAAGTTTGAAATGAACATAGGGATTAGTCTGAAATAATCTATTTTCATATTGTAATTTTATAGTAAAGAGAGGTGGTAGTGTTCTTTGGGAAGTGGTTTTGAATGCTCCCATAGACTCAGTAAAATGAGTTGAACCTTCAATGCCATGTGGCATTTAGATAATAAAAATACGAGCTGTAATATGTATCCTAACAGTAGTAAAAGAAGGTTGTTTTCTTACTGCAGTGTGGTCTCTTTGCTATTTACATCCTTTGCTGTGTTCTTGTTAACCTAAAATACATCTATTTTAATGAGAATATGTAATTTTTGAGGTTATAGCCATTCCATGACCTCTTTAAAATAGGAATGTTATTACTGAGTAGTGCAAAGGTGCAGCTCCAGTTAGTGGGTGGGAAAACAGGATTTTCAACTTTAACATGAAGAAATTTTAGTCTTCAGGTCATTCTCCTCTGTTTTATACTTCATGAACAACTTTTTTTTTTCCCACATGCCCGCTGTTTCTTCTATCATTAAAGATATTGATAAACTGACAGAAACTACTCTGGGGTTTCTGCCTAAATTCTGTAATTCATTTGGTTCTTACTGATGGTGAACAGACTCTAGGCCCCAAAGCACAAATGGTTAATGATCTGTTATTGGTAATAAATGATTTATGATTATCCATTTGTCCTAACTCGGAAAAATTCAACAAGAGCTACTAGATAAAGAGAGAAAGACTGTTCTAAATTCAATCCTGAATTTTAGAGAACTAATTTAGAGTATTTTTATCTCAGCTAGATGTCCTATCCACCGAAATATTTATAGATCGATACATCTCTTCCCTTATTTCAAAAATGTGCTTCTTGTTTTATCCTGTGTTGCAAACTAGAATTTATTATTTGGCCAGCCCTTGTCATCTCAAATAGGTGTTATTAACCTTAAAAAAATCAATACTAGGAAATGTAAGTATGTGTAGCACAGCAGATATTTTTGCTGACCAAAATGCTGTGATTTTTATACTGACAAGCTTTCAACAAAGCTGAGTTGAAACTGAAACTTCATTTTTTGCAAATTTTTCTTAGTCATTCTATATGGTCAGAAGCTAGGCTGTGGTATGGTGAATACAGGAATGAGAGCAGAACTGGTAGTACAGAAAAATGGCTAGAAACACCTGATTTTTAATTTTTTTTCTCCTTTCTATAGGCTTTGTTGGCATCAGAACCAAAGAAGGGCAAAACAGATTTGCTGAAAATGGCAATGAAAGAATTGATATCTCTGGCTGCACCTTTGAATGAATCTTTAAGTGTAATTCCACAGGTAAAATTCAGCCTCTCATCAAAAGGCAAATGTCAAAAGTGTGTTTATGCTGTTTCAAAGACTTAAGGAAAGAGTGTGTTTTTAATGAGGGTATTCTGTTCTTACTTTCTATAGCTAAATTTTGAAATGTGTTTGCATGTGTAGAGGTTACAAAGTTACTGTAAAACATACTAAAAATGGATTGGGCATAATTCCATAGTTTTTTCTAGTACTGCAAATAAAGTCATATATGAGCAATTTACTGCCTAGAGTATATTTCTAAACAGATAGATAAGTAGCTTCCTTTTTGCAAGTTTGTAAATGAACAAGCAAGCTTTGCTTACATTTAAAGTAAATAAATGAGTTATTTATGCATGAATCATAGTAAAATACTACATGAAAACTGATATTAGTCATACTTAGTAACTTCTAAAACTAAGTACATACATTTGGAATACTAAAAAAAACCTTATTTTACAGCTGTGACCTTTATCTTCAAAATGTTATCATTTACTTTCTGTCTGTAAGTGCAAGCCATAATTTGTTCCCAATACACAGAAGGATGTCCTAATCACTCTGCCAGATTTTCTGCTGGTATAAGTTTATGTAGCCTTGTCAGAGTCTATGAAGCTACATGTATTACCACCTTCCCTTACAGAGGGTAGAGAAATATCAGAAAATGCTCCACATGGTAGAGCAAGCCTGGCTATCAGTTTTAGCTTAATATTGCCCTCCTATGAGCTGTAGTTTATTTTTTCTCACAGTATCTACAGCGTGTCAAGAATGTTGGAAAAGATGATTCTGAACTTCAAAAGTTATTTTTACAGCCATGATAAGCTAAGGATGAAAGAATGTTGGCCTTCACTTGCAATGCCTGGACTATAGTTGTTAGAGGAATATATTTTTAAACTGTAACTGCTATTAATACTGCAGCACTATTTGAATGCATTTTTAAGCAGCAGTATTTCTTGTATTTAATATGGAAATAAAGTGCTGTAAATGTGTATATTGTTTTTGCTTTGCATGTTCACTGTTGTAATTACATAAATGAAATTTAAGACATTTACTAATTAATTTATATTTTTCATATATTTCTTCTCCCACCACAGGTTCATGCTTTAAATATCCTCCGCGCACTGTATAGGGATACACGTTTAGGTGAAAACATCATGCCTTATGTTGCAGATGGAATAAAAGCATCAATTCTAGGGTTTATGTCACCTGTCTGGGCAGTAAGTTAATTCTTCATTTTGCTTCTCTAGTTTAACAGGATATAGAGTGCTCCTGTTCATTGACGCTTTGGTCATGTTTGTAAATTGCACTACCACAATTTCTGGAATGTAATATTTTAAGGTACAGTAAAAAATAATGTAGACCTGCAAAAAAGTAATAATTTTGGTTTTGTTTAATTTTTCTTAATGTGAACTGCTGACATCCACAGAAAGTAGGGACAAAGAGTACCTTATAGGTTAAAGTCTCTCGGGCTGTTAAATTTTGAGTCAGTGCACTTAGCTAGTAAGAAGTGCATTTGCATTCATTCTGACTGTTACTTTGCTTTTGAATTAAAGATCCCATATGGCATGTTCAGGTAGAGCACTTCATGATCTGCTGTGCTTAAGGGTGAATGCTATGAACCACTAAAAATCTAGATGTATTCCTTATAATAAAGATAGACATCTGCAAAGAACCTGAACTTTCCAGTAGTACCATCTTCATTGGAAGGATGCTCTGAATTAATAGTTTCCATGTGCTGACCTGTAGCATGCTTTTCACTCAGCTATTACTCTTTTTGACTGTACATTAATGGCTGTATTAAAAAAAAAATCATACATTTCAAAGGGATTTTTCAAGCATAGCTCTTATTTTTTCCTCTAGGTACGAAATTCATCTACGCTTCTTTTTAGTGCTCTGATTACAAGAATTTTTGGAGTTAAAAGAGGGAAAGATGAAAATTCTAAAAAAAATAGGTAAGCTTCACTTCTTCATAGCAGTTAGAAGTTTGCAAAACATGACCTTAGCCAACAGCAATTTGAAAAGTTGCTTACTTTATGGATATATTTGAATCACGATGTTACAAGAACATTTAGCTCTGCTTAAACCATACTGCCAAGAAGTAACTGGTAGGGCCAAAAACATCTGTTGTTAAACACAGAGTTAATTTGTACTCAGGTGCAATTTCACAGGAGTGGAATGTTGTTGGGAGGTTTTACTACCTCTTCCAAAAGCCAGAGGCTTTCATGGTCACAAAACAGACCTATTGCTCTTGAGAGCAAAGAGAAAGGGGGTGAAAGAGAAGAGGTACAGTGGTTACACACGTGTGTTCACTTCCTTCTAGAGCAGGCCTGGAGTTAATTTCACCCCTACTTATTTGATTTTCCCCATTAGTCTTCCTGCTCTAGAATGCTGTCATATCTCTTTCCTCCAAGCTCTAAAAATTGCAGCTTACAGAGCCATTTCTCTTCCAAGGGATCCTAGCCTTGGATTTTGTAGTCCTGCTTCAAATCCCTTACTATTTCACTTTATGTAAAAATAGTTCTCCTCTGACTCTTAAAACTTCCCAGTCCTTAGCATTCTAGTTTCTTTGCACCCTCCAGTTACTGCACGAGGAGCACTGTGTTTTCTTTGGGCCTCTTCCTTTAGCTTTTTCAGCAAATGAAGCATATCCATGCCCTGTGCTCTGTAACTGAGGTTTCTGCTCTAGGAGGGATGTGAAAATAACCCTGGATGTAGAATAAACTCATTAGAAAATATTCCTGGGTAAACCCGTGGGGCCATAGAGTGGTCACGGTATGGATATTACGGTAACCATTTCAGAAATTCCTAATGGATTTTCACATCACAGGCAAGGCATGCAGTTTCTGAAAGAAGGCAATTGTTAAAATTTGCCTTCAGAAATTCCACCCTTTTTATAGTAGTTCCTTACTGTTGATCTGTGTAACTAATAAATTTTTCATGCATGTTTTGAAAAACTAAATGTCTTGGGATCATAATGGTCTGTCGTCTTTTAGATGCAACATAAATGCCATTTTAGCTGTAGGAAATAGTTGATTTCAGGTGTCACTTGAAAAACTTAGTTACTGTGCATGTATGAACATGAGGAAGAAAAACAGGTGGGAAACTGGACGGAGATTTCCCTTAGAAAATAACTCTTTCACCAAAACAGTTTGAAATGTTAGCTGCTCTACTGCATGAAATTATACTAGTTTTGTCACATACCCAAGTCACTTCTAAATTCACTCCTGTAACCCTCCTGAAGCCCAAGCAGAGCAATAAAAAGTGCTTTTTACTTCTTGCCTTCCTACTTTGGTTTTATAACAGCATTTAAAGTTTTTTTTTTCTTTAATTTTTGTATTGAACACTTACTGAAAGAGATAGACATCCTGCTTTTTTAAACTTGTATCTTTGGGAAAAACTTGTCACTAACTTCTGCAGTGGGGAGGCAAAGTGACTTCTCAAATGCATGCAGTGTGATGATCTGTGGAATCTGAGATCTGTTTTGTGAAGCTGCAGAAGGTAATGCATTTGAGTGTCTGTTGGTGATGGGAGATACCAGAATGAAAGAAAGGAATCTTTTATGTAGCTGAATTAAATTTATTAATGACAATGTTAATTTTTATGTAACTGGCCCTGTTGACTTGCTTTCCTGAAAATTCTGTTTACAGTAATTTCTCTAGTCATTTTAACCACAAGATGTTAAAGCTGGGCTGTCTTTGTTTTCTTCATCTGTTCATTTAGCAGTTGTGCATTAAACATTGCATGTAATCACTTCTGCTGTTTTCCATGTGTGCTTGTCAAAACCGTGACAACAGGGATTAGGAAGACACTTCTTAAGACAGGTCTGTGAGATACAGGAGGTGTGAAAACAGGCAGAGATTTGATTTGTAGCTCCTGTCTCTGCAGGAGAACCCCACAGGTGGGTGTAAGGTGGGCTGTGTTTCAGAAGAGAGAGGTTTGTGTTTCTGTGGTTTGGCACCACGAGGTGTCACCATTACTGCACAGCTCCCTGCAGCCTCATCCCTGGGTGCAGCTGCGCTTGGACACCATTTGGGAGCTTTAAACTCAAGGAGTGTTTTGCTCGAACAGGATTCATGTATTAAAACCAAGTAATTTTTTTCCCTCCTTCCGGAGCACTGGCATTTGAGCAACTTGGATCTATAGGAGCTTTTGTGAAAGTCACCTGTGTTTAGACTGCTTGTTCTGTTGCCCTGAGGATGCTCTGTTTACATTAAGGGACAGTCTGTCCACAGATCAACTCTCCCATTAGGACCCTGCCTAGGTTTCCAGTTTACCTGATTTTAGATTAGGAGGTTAAATCTGTCACTGTTGTGTCAGCAGGGAGTTAGGTTATTACTGGGCTATTCTGGGCATCTCTCTTAAAAAGGATGGGCCTTCTGACTGGTTTCTCAAGATGAGTTCCTATAATACTGATAGAATTGGGGTGGTTTGTGTAGACTTTCAGAAGGAAGCTTTGCTGGAACATGAAGTGTCCTTTTAATTTTAGCATGGATGAAAAAGATGAGTTGGAAAATCAATATCTGAAAAAAATAACAGCTGTGTGCAGTCTTGCAAGTAGAAGGGAGGAGTTGTGTGAAGGCTTTTTTCAGTGGTCCATGCAACTATCATGTTGAGCTTTCTCTTCTAGTGAAAATCAAGTTAGAACTCTTCTCTGGCTTTTCTCTTTCTGAGAAAGACTATCAAAACTTCTAATGCTTCTTCAAGTGTGTGTGATAGTGTCTGTGTGTAGGTGTATGTGGCTAAATCATGTTCTGAATTTCAGAGAATTTACATTTGTAAAATGGCCCAGTTAGCACTTCCTTGTAGAGGGTTTAGTTTAGATTTTATATACTTGATTTGGCAATACAATGTTCTTAAATTCTATGATAATTTAAAATCTACAAGACTTGGAGTGAAATTCTTGCCACATAAATTCAAAGTACTGAGGAAGGTTGGAAAGAAGTCTTTGCTATTGAGCCTGTTGCTATTTGGTTACAGAAAAGTGTGTTCTGCACAGATGCATCATGGTGTGCTTTAGAGAAAAAGCACACCTTCTCCAAGCCCTTCACAGCACAGATGTTTATATTGGTGCACTCAGTCACTTCATACTTGCTGTGCCTGCCCCCAGCCCCACTGCTGTTCAGCACTTGAACTGTGCCCTGGGATCTGCCCTCCACCCAGGCAGTGACTCAAGAGAAGGTCCCAGCATCCAGGCACATCATCCTCCTGGCTGCTTTGGCATCACAGAAGGATGTCAATTGGAAGAGAGCTGAAAGAACAGCTGATTCCAAGGCCCCTGCCCTGGAAACGGACAACTTCCACTAGGCCAGATTGCTCCAAGCCCTAGCCAACCTGGCCTTGAGCACTCTGGGGAACAGGGCATTCATAAATTATCTAGGCAGCCTGTTCCAGTGCTTCACAGTGAAGAATTTCTTCCTAATAGCTGATCTAATCCTGCCCTCTGTCAATTTGAAGCCATCCTCTCTTGTCCTGTCCTTACACACCCTTACAGAAAGTTCCTCTGCAGCTCTCATGGAGGCACCACCTTGAGGGGCCCATTAAAGACAAGTAATGTGCTTGATTTCATGTGAATTGATTGAATAGGACTTTGGACAGCAATGAGTTTTGTAGGCCAATGATTTTTTTGCTTAAATAGCCACTTCTCATTTTCTTGTGCAGTCAATTTGCAATGTAGATTTGTTCATTCCATGCACTTTCAAAGAAGCTGGAGTGTAGTATGTGCTTCATAGTTCTGTTTCTTTCATGGTCATTTCTTTTTTGTCTTAGTGTTGCTACAGATTATAAATTATCTAAAGTAGATTTTTGCTTTGGTGGATCGTAGTTTCCAGTGTTACATAAAAAATTAGAATGTCTTGATATGAAGCTATATATATATATATTATGACAGTTAATGCAGACCTGAAAATCAAAATGAAAATGAGAGGAACTTATATGTACAATTAATTGAAATTAATTTTGGAATGTAATTAAATTTCTCATCATAGAGGAATTCTTTTCTTTCCAAAAGAGTTACAGTAAAATAGTGGCACTTTTATATGTATATGTATATATCAGATACCTTTTTGGTCTGTAGTACAATGCTAATTAAAGCTGTTACTGCTTGTTAGTGAACAAGACACTTGCCATCAGATATTTGATGAGACTCTTCTTATCAAATTTTTGGTATTTCAGGTTTTTTTTTTTTTTTAAACCCTCCCTCCCCCCATCCCAAAGGATAAGCATGATCAGGAGTTGCCTTTGAGGTAATCTGCCATTTGACTTAGAACAAGCTTCAGTCTTTATGGTAATAAAAAGGATCATCCTGGTTTATCTGAAAATGGAATTTTTTTATTTGGAATGCGTTGCAGAGTCCTTAGGAAGAGTGACCAATGGCCTTAGGTATAGGCTGGGATTAAAAGAAAGAGTGGGAAGTGGGAGAGTTCCCTCTGCTTCTCACTTTGGTGGAGGAGGTTTCAAGAAGGAAAAGCTTCAACTCTTTAATTAAAAACCAGGATTTTAAGCAAGGCTGAGATGGTACTGTGCAACCTGATGATTTTTACATTTCATAACTGCTGTATATATATATGTATATATTTGCACTTTGGGAGGAGGGAAGCTCCTATATATTTATAGTGTAGTGAAGGGATAATGCATATTCAAGAAAATATTTTGTTGTCAGCACAGATTTTCTGTGGAGTTAATACTCACGATGCCTGGAATTTGAGTATGAATGTTGCCAGGTTTTCAGTGTTGGTTTAGATCTATTTATAAAGAAAGAAAACATTTCTTGCCATCTACATTGTCTTTATAGCTGTCATTTATAGCTGTCAATAGATGTTAATGACTTCAAACTCTGGAAGGGGGAAACTTACCTTTTTAATTACAGTAAGATGAAAACTGTGTAGATGTTAACAGGTTATGAAGATGCCCTGCTGCCCATGAAGCAGTCAACACGCATGACTGCCCTCTGCTTTTGTTGTTTTTATTGCAAGTTAAGTGTTCGGCACTTCTCAGTAAGTGGTTGCTTGCACACTTGAAGGTCACTGAGTGAAATCAAATTAACTTCTAAAAACACTTAAGTTGGTCTGTTTTTTCTTCTAAATTATATGCTTTTTCTTTAACATTAAGGTTTTTAAGACCATAAAGAATCACATTTAACGCTGTGAGAAGTTAGAGGGAAACACTAAAAAGTGAATGTTCTCATGCAAACCTCTGTTTTCATAACATTATCCCTAAATTAGATAAATCTGATATTATCTTCCTTTTCTCTAAGCTCCTTTTGAATTGTAGCTTCAAATACCTAGACTACATTGTATGTACATGATTCCTGTTACAGATCCCACTCCTGGCAGACTAACACAGTATTTCTAACTTAGCACCTGAAAAGTCTGTCTGACATCAAAGTTGTTTTGTCAACATTAATAGCAAGCTTATTAGACATTTTCAGTGGATCATACTAAGCTCTGTAGGACTTCTGGGATGGGTCAGGGTTGCCCATAGGAGTGGCCAGTCCTTTTGTGGGGTAAGCCAAAAGAAACATCGGTGGTACCAACGTGGTTAGGCTGTAGTGGCACGTCAGTGTGGTAAAATGGGATAGTGCTTAGGTGAGTGCCCTGGAGGGGATGCTCAGTGTCACTCCATCCCTTAAATGCTTGGTGCCGACTTTGAGACACACCAGTGGCAGAATCCCCGTGTGCCAGCTGAGGTACAGCTCTGTGTGAGGGATTGTGACCACGGCTGTGGCTCAGGAATGCTGAACCTCTGGTGCCGGCTCCAGCAGGGATGCGCACGCACGGCTCCATTCACAGAACCGGCCTTGCTGAGCTCTGTGCCTCTTGGCCTGCGTGCTGTGCAGGGCTTAGGATTGCTTATCTTGGATCTTGTGATTCCCTAGTGGATTTTCTCTGGTAGCATTGGCCTGTTGCAGCTCTTCAGTTGAAATACTGTGTACTGACAGTGAGGTTTCATGAGGTGATTGAGCCACTTCAGTGCCTCTGGTGCTTTTCCTCTGCCTTCTTCTGTATCACCTTTTGCAGCCTGATGCCTCCATGCCACCTCACTTGTTCTGGTGAATGCTTTCAAAGTAGTTAAGGATTTGTTGCAGTACATTGCCTTGTGAGGGGGTTGTTTTTGTTAAGAAAAAAACCCCCTTGCCCTTCTGTCTGCCAAAAATAGGCTGCATATATTTTGTTCAACTTTTTGTTTTTAGTACTCTGGCTCTCTTTTTTTTTTTTTATTGACTTTGACAGATTTAGAAGACTTAATCTTAGAACTGTCTCAAGAAAACATGCAAAAGTTCAGGCTGACTCAGATAGCTGTTACGGCTTTTGCTGATTAATAGTTCAATAACAATATGCTTGTTTAAACATTATTTTGAACAGAGTCCCTAAGTGCCTTTATAGCAAGAATAATGATGAGGTGCTATTAACATGTAAGTTTAAGGTAAAATTTATGAAAGTTTTGTACAGAAACAGAAAGAAATTGAGAACAAGCTCCTAAACAAATCTGTTTCCCTCTGTTATTGCCTTAATTACTGTTTTGCACATCTAAACTAAAACTCTAAAATCCCCTGTAGCAGAAAATAGGGACTTTTCTTCTTGAGGCTGAAGATACTCTGTATGATTTCTGCTGGTTTTAGGAACACAGTGTGTGTCTTTCTCTTTTTGATAAAATACCTAAAATCTACAGAACCATTTTTGCTTCAAGATCTTATCTAGTCTATACAGAGTCAGAAAAACAGTAACCCACATAAATCCCAGTCACATTTCTGGGACCTATAACACAGTTAAATCATTGCTGTGCAAATGTGTATCTCTGCTCTCCTGAACAGGGACTATCTTCTTAACATCCTGTCTTAAGTCAGCACCAGAAAATAGAAAGATGAACATGGTACAATGACCTGAATGAAAGTTTACCCAAAGTGAAACATCCTTAAAATATATATGCTGGCCCAAGGTAACTTCAGTTCATTCATATGTTTTAAATAAATTAGGGGCATAATGTTAATTTTTGTTTCTACCAAGTGAATAAAATGCATTCCATAAAAAAACATTATTGTAAACTAGCCTCATGAGTAGCTAATTTAGTTTCTGTTGCAGTGATAAAAATTTTCATTAGTATGAATGGAAGTAATTATTCTGTTTTGATCCATGCATATTATACATATCCCTTATTCATTAACTCTACTATGCTAAGTAAAAAGCAGCTACTCCTCACAGAATACTGCCAGAGAGAAAGTGTGGATTATTGGAGCTGAAATTTACAATGCCAAATTTGTGGTAGGAGACTAAAGATAACAGTGTTATAGGCAGTGGTTGAACAGAATTCTTGGAGACTTTCTAGATCTATATATGCATATATCCTAATTTTAGTTTTTTTGGTTTTTTTTTGGTGTACATACATTTGTATGTACATATACTCATATGCGCAGTTCAATGTCCTAAAAAAATTTTGTTAAAAGTAGTTGTATAAAAATAATTAAATAATTAAACTAATTTTTGGATACAGTTTTAAATACATGCATATATATAAAGGTAACATTTGTCTATGTGTATCAAAGTTGAGTGGTGATTATTGTGGTGCTATAGATGCCAGGTTGTATCTGTGATTTAAGTGCTGGTCCTCTTTTTATTCCAAACCCATTGTATGCATACTTCTCTACGTAGCATCGCAGCAAAAGTGCTCTTGTAGAAGTGCTTTTCTCAAGTTACTTCATTGAACTGTGTGTTGCATAATTATTCCTCTTAAGTCACACTTTTCCTGATTTTTTTTTTTTTGTTCTATGCAGGTGCTCTTTCCATACCCGATCACACAAAGAGTGCAATAAATAGCAAAACAAGAGAGAGATCAAAGCAAACCAGACCATGCAGTCCTTTAGAAATCTTGGCTAGCTCTCTTGTAAATAAAAGTGCCTCTAAAGCAGAAGGTATTTAACTGCTGTATTTATACAGGTTTTGATTGGCAGTTCAGTTATTAACCTCATAAAAACACAGCAGCATAAACTAGTATGAATGTTTATTCTAGCACTTCTATCTGAAGGAAAATGAAAAACAAGATATAGTGGCATATTCTTAGTTCCTTTTAAGTATTTATTTTAGGTATGTGTAGCATAAAATAATGTTTTTTCAAGTCAGTGAACTCAAACTATTTTACTTACTGTTCTGGGATTTAAGTGTTTTCTAATTACTAACAAAACAAATGTTAGACTTACTGCAGGTACAGAGTCACCACATCTTTATTAAATTTTCAAACCCCACATCTTTAAGATGATGCTTCTTTCCCCTTCATAGTGTTTTCCATTTCATGTAGGGTAGAAGTGAAATCTGAATTGTTTTTTGCAACTCATTTGATGAGTTTACAGAAAAATTGTGCCTTTTTGTCATGGAAGAGGTAGCCTGTATCATGTTAGGTCTAGAAAAACAAGTATGCAATAATCTTCTGTATCCTTGCCATTGGGCTTATTAGCCAATGCATTACACCATTTTTTTTTTTTTTACAGTTGTTTTTTCCAGGCTTCATTGTGGCCTCCCACAAAATTACATGGCCATTTTGCCTTCTAAGGCAGCACTAAAATTATTTTTTGCGTGTGAAATGTTTTATTGAAAGCAGTTTGTCATGAGTCCTGAGACAGTATGTGATTTCAGGAATTTAACTCTTAGGTATATTCTTTAAACAAAATTATCTGAGGCAAATTAAAATTTGTATATAATCTCTATTTTTAAAGGAACTTGCCTGCTGCTATTGTCTATCTCTGAGTAAGAATAGTGATGGTTCTCTGGTGGTCATCCAGAGAGACTGTTAACCAAGAGCTTTCATAAATATATAATACTTCTGAAATAAAATTTTAAGTGATTATTTTTATTTGTACGTCAAGCTAGTATTTTAAATACTGTCGTACAATGTGGCAAAAAAATAGTTTATGCTAAATTAAAGACTAAGTTACTAACTTAATAAAAACTGTTAAATCTCAAGAATTTTGTTCTGAGCAGGATCTGTTGTTTACTGTACTTGCAGTGGCTTGTGATGGCCAGCAAATACAGGAAGACAAGGAAAACACTGATCTTTTAAGAAAGCAATGTTAAAACTGTGGTGGCAGAGTGGGAAGTAGCTAAGTGGAACCATACAAACTGTAAAGGGATCTCTTTGTCCTGTTTCCTTGATTCCCATTGAGAGTTCGACTGCTAACAACACTCCATCAGGTCAGTGGTGTGTTTGGACGAGTTAAAACCTCCAAAGTTTCAAGGACATTTCATAACTATTGTGAGTAACAGTGCTTCATTCCCCTGCACAATTTAAAACTTCCAGGCTATGATTTGTGACCATTGGTCCTTTCTGTACTCTCTGCAGCTACTGCAAGAAGATTATTAGCTCTGTAGTCTTTGATTCCTTCAAGTGGTTGTAGGCTGCTGTTAGATCTACCCTGGACCTCCTCTTTGTCAAACAGAACAAACCTTCAGCTTCTTTTTACAGGGCGTGTTCTGTAGGCCATGCCCATCTGAGCAGCTGTTTGCTGAACCCTCTCTTGTGTGTTCTGATCTCTTCTGAACTTGGCAACCCAGAACGTGAGGGGGGATTCCACATGCAGCCTCACTGATCTGCTGCTGCATGCGTTCTAATGACCACATTCCCATGTGTGGTTTGCCCTGTGAGCAGTGAGGATATGCCCTTGGCTTCCACTGTAACCCATATATTTTTCCCTTGGGGCTGTTGGTTTCTAAGCCAGTTGGTTTTCACCCTGTGCTGATGCTCAGGGTTATTCATCCCAGGTGCAAAGTCTGTAGTTTTATGAATTGTCCTCCTTACTACCACTTTCAAATAATTTCAAATGTTATATATTTACCTTTGTAGTTGTATAATATTATGCTGTTTTGCTGTCTTCTAAAATACAAGATAAAATTACCCTTTGAGTCATAAATAGTAAATTCTTTGAGTTTTGCTTCCCCTATAGTTAGAACCTTTCTGTTTTCTCTATCTTTATTGCTGTTATTCATCCTGTCATGGCATGCAGATGATTGTCATATAATTTAGCCCTATTAAAGGAGCAAAAAATTAATGTAATTCTTAAAGCATGTCTGAAATCAGCTTTGGTCTTTACCATGACCTCAGCATAAACCAATCTGCCATACATATTTTTCTTGGTGTTTTCTGTGTAGTTAAAAAAAGAAGTTTCCCATTTATTGAGTTTATGCTCTGAAATCTATCTTTGTTAGCAGGGAAATAGGCTTCCTATATTTTGAGACAGTATCTAACTGTTTAATAAGTGATAAGGGTCAGGGAAAGAACACAAATGTTAAAATGGCCTAGTCTAGTCAGGTTAGCCTAGTTAAGTTGCATTGTGGGATTTTTTTTCATAATTCAGTGAGGTCAGAAGAAGCAAATTTGTAAAATGTATATTGTCTACATAAATCTGTCATTTTGAATGACAGTTTTGACAAAGTCTGTCTTGGTTTTCAAGTTCGTTCAGCAGCAGTTGTCCTTGCAGTGCCAGGAGTATGTTGGGTTCTGTTTCTGCATTACTGCTCTTTCACATAAAGGATCATCTGACATGGGGTTAATGATTCCAATGTAAGGATTGTTACAACACAAGCAGATTTTACAGGAGACAATTAAAAATATTTCTGTAATTTCATGAAAGCTATATTCTTGGTCCTGATCTAAGTGTGCCTTGTCAATATTTTTTTCACATTCCAGTTCTACTTTTTATTTTTAAATGTAATGTAATTTTTCCCTGTCAAATATCTGACCATATATTTGTCAGCTGACATGAGATGTTAGCAATATTTGTTTCAAAAAGAAATATTGTGAATTATTGTGAATAATTTGTTTCACCAGAAACCTTTGCTGCCCTCAGAAGGTTGTCTCTAAATCTCACCTATGTTATACTCAAATATGAGCGAGCACATTTGCTGCATATGTTCTTTTATATGTCAGTTACTAAAAACAGCCCACAAGGTTATAAAGCTTCATTCTTCTGAAAAATAAATGAAAGAGCAGAAGCAGGTAATCTCTGACATGTCACAGTAAAATGATATGTATGCCCCAGTGTCACAGCAGAATTTTAATCTCCTGGACTGTTCTCTTAAGTGTACAGCACAGTTTTAAAAAGAGCACTGCAACGTTCATGGTTTTATTCTTAAATGTATTTTTAAAATGCAGTTAAATAATCCACCCACTTGTTATGTATAAAGGTGGAATATTTCGTTAGAAAGACATTAATTAAATAAACACAGATGTCAGCCCTAGAGTTCTGTAGCATCAAGTTGCTACTGAGACAAACACAATTGTTTAATCACTGGAGATGTCAGTTTTTAGCAGCATTCATGAATTGGTTCTAGAAGTTTGATGTTATTGACATTGCCACGAGCAAAGCACATGAAAACTTCAAAGCACACGATTCTTGGCTTAATTTAAGCCACTCCACGTTCTGTTCTGCAAAGTGATAAAGCCAAAGAACTGGTGCTAAATGAATGGAAGAACTGCTGACACTTAGGAGTATAATAAGGGCTTCTGGGTTAGGTTACTTCAGAAAAAGTAAAACTGGTTTTTGCATCTTTTCTGAAGAAGCGTTACAAACACTCTAAACTGTATATCATGCTTAAACCAGACTTTCCATTGAAGTCTTACAGACTTACGATGGCTTCGAGTTTTCTTTTTTTTTTTTTTTTAATTTTTACCCCTAGCACTAGTTGTTTTTTTCTAACTTAGCTGTGATTCAGTTATTTTCCAAGTGCTTATTGATAGCTGTTAAATTCTGTCCTTCCTATCATCACATGCTTTCAAAGTAACTTCTTGCCAGTTGATGGGACTTCCATATTTGGCCAAAGATTTTTCTTCCCCTGCTTTTGCCTGCTCCAGAATCTATTTAGGAGGAAGAATTTGACTGAAGGGCACACAGAGAAGTGTTAGGAGTGGTGGGTGTAGTTTGATTCCATATGACATGGTACAGAAGATACTTCTGTATTACTGTTTCCTGTTAATGGAACATCTTTTCAGGTGGGGAGAACTGAATGAAAATGACAAAAAAAACTGTTATATGTCTCTATACATAAACATTCTTTGTCAGTCAGTCTTTTGAGTACTAAACCATGACTGCTGTGTCTAGCCATCAAAATGAAACCTTTTTTGAATGGGTTGTACTCTGTCATCTGGCTTTTGCAGAATTGCTTGCATGAAAAAACATTACATTGTTAAACTAGAAACTCTGGGAGACATTAATAGTGCATCTTAAGTACTGCAGTATTCTGCATGTATACAGTTTTTCAAATTATTTTTGCAAGTGAATTCAGTGGGATATAAGTGCTTCCACTAGTTTCTCTCTCAGCCTTTCTACATTAAGCATAATTTTAATTAGGTACTTGAATGACATTTTACATATGGGACGAAGGATTTTATTGTAAGCACCATCAGCCCATTGATAACTTCTGTGTTTCAGTACTCTACTTCCTCTCTCAGTGAATAATCTTCCACCAGTTCATTGTTTGGGTCTCAGTAATCCCATTTGAAATTTTGGCTTGTGAAATTGTGCTTCTTAGAGTTAGTAACAGGAAAAAAGAAAATACTATTTCAGAGTCTGTGGTGAACATACTGTTAAAGATGATCTCTGAAGCAATATAAAAATAGTTTCAGCTGGACATGGGGTAAAATAGTAGTATCTTAAGGCTCTTCTCAGTTACTTCTCTTATAAAGATATTTTAGGGGGAGTAGATGTAAAATCTTGTGATCTGTAGAATGTTTGGTTTAAGAATTTAATTATGGTAGCTCTGTTGCCAAAAATCTGTGTTTGAGCTATGTCAGTGACTAATGAGAAGGTAGTTATCTGTATTTTTAATTTAAACCTATTGTTCCCTGTCAGATCTGTCGTAGAATAGCAAGAATAAGTTTGTTTCATCAAGACTGTTGGCAGTGGCTTTGGGGTTGTTTTAGTCCACATTTATGTGATATGTTCTTTTATAGCTATGTCAGGGATTTGTCTTCTTTTAAAGATATGGATAGCTTATTACCTGTGAAGCCTAACTCACATTGTGTGCATGTGTATATGCATGAATCTGTTTATATAAGTAGCGTGCATGGGACATATCTCAAAGTGCTAGTACTTGCTTTTAAAGGAGTATGGTTTTTGATGAAATTAATATAAAATATGTGGCTTAGTGTCATGAACAGTTTTGAAGAGCAGAACCATTATACTTTTTATTGTTCCAGTCTCAATTACAGGACACAAATAGTTGTGTGTACATGTTTCCAGGAGCAAAAAGCATGATCAGCATTAAAAAATGAAACAACTAAATTCCTCTGTTTCATACTGTCTAGCTGTTTTGCTTCCTGCTTATTCCCAGTTGTGCATCTCCTTGCCTTGTCATCACCAAGTAGTGGATTCACACTTAAATTAATGCTCTGTATTTTGAGCACACTTTTTAATTTTGCAGCACTTCTGATAATGTATAGTGTTTCTTGTTTCCCCTCTGAACTGGAGGCCCTTTAACAGTCTGCTCAGACAGTTGTGTCTCCTTTTTTCTGAAAATGCCTGTGGACATCTTCTCTGCAGATATTGCCTGTCAGTGGTTTTGATTAGGCTGCCTTCTCCTATCAATAAGCTCTGGAGCAGTAAAGCAAGTAGTAGGTTATGTAGGTTATATAAGTTACCCACTTCAGTAGTTATAATTTTCTTTTCCTGTCAAAAAGATTTATGAAACCATGCTAATTGCAAAGAATTTTGGGGCTTTATAAAGGTATTCAGTTCCATTATTTAATATTGATTCAAATGTGGCTACTGAATTTTTAATACATTAAAAATTGACCTGGTTAAAAGTACTTGTGCTACTTGGATGTAGTCTTCTCTTAAATTTATAAGCAGTGGCCATCCATTCTATAGGAAACTTGACCCCAATTCTGCTTTTGCTTTTTGCACTCTGTAGCACAAGAGATGGAGATGTCACAGCATTTTTGGATAGAACTTTTTCTTTTTAAATGCTGAGTTCTTAGTGCTTTACATAGGAAAATTCAGTAGGATGGCCTGTTTGATCGGATGGATCTTAGGCTTTGTGCTGTCTCTAGCTTTGCATCTTCAGTTTGCTACATACTTTGTGCAAAAAGATTGAAGTAGTTTTGAGGACTGTTAGAAAAAATTGCATGGGTGTCTTCTGCTTAAATAACTAGTTATTATCAATATTGATGTCTTTGTCCTCATTAGTGCTTCAATTTATATTAATTCAGTTTTAATACTTCCATTTTTAAATTTTTTAATCTGAAATCTGTGTAGCTATTAGAGCTACTGCAGATTCCTTTCTTTTAGTTCTAGCAGTTCACTATATTGTATATATATTCACAGAATTTTTCTTAAGTGCCTTGGGAAAGTTTCCTGTCCCTCTTTGAACATTTGTTTCCACCTAACAGTCTGGTTTTTCTCTGTTTATTCTGTGGCCTGTGGCTAAGGCATGTTATGTTAGCTGAGTGCTGGACGGAGCTGTGCTGATGTTTGCCATGTGCTCGTTTACTCGTGCATGATTTTTTTTTTTTTTTTTTTTTTTTTTTTTTTTTGTCTGCTTATTTTTATGCATATTCAGTCTTGCCATCTCATTGTGGTTTTTTTCCAAACCTGGATCTGTCTGCTTTTTGGAAGCTTTGCATTGGAGTCATGCTAACATGGAACATTTATCTTGGTTGATCTTGTAGCAAGCAAACTCTGCAGTTGGCTTTGTTTTTCTAAATGATGGCCTTTCATTTATTTATTTTTAAAGGAAGTCTTTTTAATCTGCATACCATCTATGTCTAATTAGAGCTTCCCCACGGTAACATTCAAGTGGTTCTTGCTTCGATGATGCTGAATAGTTTCATATAAACCATGAAGCCATCCTTTATCTGATGAAAAGATTGTAAAACAAACATAGAAACTTTCTACTTATATCTTTTTAGCTTGGATTGATTTGTTGTTGCAGCTTTAACTGTGCCACCTGACTGGTTCTGGCTAGGGATGAGTTTGTAAGGTGTTTGTACTCTTTTCTGGTTTGAGCGTGGTTGCTCCATCTAAGGAAGCAGAAATGTGGCCTGCAGTGTCACTACTGCCATGTGCTGGAAGCAGCACTGTGGAAAGAGGGCTAATGGAAGCTCAGACTCTTCTGACACTGCATTTTACAAATCTTCCATGAATTACTATTATGAGGTGCATTTTAGTATCAGCAAGCTATCTGTTAGTTCATGTCTATTAAGTGTATTCTATTAGCTATTTAGGACATGAGCCATGCTGAAGTAAGTGTTGTCTTCTCTTGTTCAACCAGAATATTGTTAAAATACTGTCAGAATTTAAACTGTTGTATCTTTTTCTTTTTGGTGTGATTAAGGGCTAAGATCCCTTTTTCCCAGAAAGGCCTGATCAGTTTAGCTGACAAAGTGTTAGTGAGCACACATAGAGACAGTTACTTAACTTGTGTGGACTACACTCTTATTATTTTTCATTAAAACATTATGCTTTATTCATATGAGAGTTCATTGTGTGTGCGTGGTTCTTCTGTCTCTCCAGCTTCACTGTAGCATCAGAAATACAACAAACAAACTGATGTTTTGAGTGTAACTAATTACTGCAGAATGTTAATTATGACTCCATTTCTTTCTGCAGAATGACGGGAAGGGAGTTTTTCTCTCGGTTTCCAAGCCTTTATCCTTTCCTTCTCAAGCAGTTAGAGGTTGTAACCAGCACTTTGAACAGGTAAGATGTCTGAGAAAACTTTGAAATACAAAGTGAAGTGAAAAGGTTCAACTGAGTTGTGTCACATACACACCCTAGTGTCATTGTATACATCAGTGCTTCTTGAAATGATACAGTTCTAATGTTTTTGCTAAGGCTTTTTTTCTTTTAACTTTGGCACATTGCATTAAGTCTCTGAAGACTGAACTACTGTTGACTAATTAAGAGTTGCTGTGTTCTTAGGATCAGATGTTAAGGAACTTACGTTTTTCAGGGAAACAGAACCCGGGTATTTGAGTGTCTCACATTTAACAATGAGGCTTTCCAGCATGTTTAAGTGATAGGGGGTCATAGGCCTCAAGTAACACCACATGAACACTTCCCAGCCTGTGGCACACTGACTCTGGGGAAGGTCCTTGATCTTGTTTTAAAGACTCCACAAATGGTGGCTGAGAGCTACAATTTGATCAATGCAGATGATACCATTTGGATGACGCTGTTACCTCCAGGTTCATGAACTTCTAAAGTAAACTAGTGCTGGCTTTGTTTTTTCTTAAAATGCTGTGATATAAACTGTGGAAGTTGAGCAGCTGATTTATGGGTGAGGTTCAGCTGACTGTTTAATGGGCCTAGGAAGCAGGAGTTTCACCAGTCATTCCATGTTTTGCAGTCTCTGCTCTAAGAAAAGAGGTTGTGTATATTCTGCACAGCAATCCACTCTACCTGACATTATAAAAGGTGACAGTGTCATCACTGGCAAATTTTGGGAAGTTTTTCAGTTGAAAAAGATTGAACACTGCTGTCTGAAATGTTGGTCTTAAATGCTTTTTCAATGTGGATTAAGACTTGTATCTTATTATTAGTTGTTAAATAAATCAAAAAGTATTGATTTTAACTTGGTTTTCTGGTTGTTTTTACTATATGAATAGTAGACCCTCAGTGTCAATGACAAGAACTATTCTTTAGTAAAACATGTTATT
Organism: Vidua chalybeata; assembly: GCF_026979565.1. Taxonomy (NCBI): domain Eukaryota; kingdom Metazoa; phylum Chordata; class Aves; order Passeriformes; family Viduidae; genus Vidua; species Vidua chalybeata. The sequence continues at coordinate 29,262,411 of NC_071532.1, read as the reverse complement.
TACTAAACATACATTTCCTTTCAAATTGATAAAAGTACATTTTTTAAACCACCTCTTTGAAACTCTGCTCTCTGTTTCCCGGTTCATAGAGAAACCTTATCTGCAGGTTTTTAATATTATTTAAAAATGAAGGCAACTCATCACATTTGGGAATAAAGGAGGCTTGGAATAATGTGGGAAGGTGAAGGCAATACAGCCATGAGTATCTTCATTAGAAGGGTCCCCTTTAGAAAAACTGGATGCCATATTTGGTCCCAGCTGGGTTTGCACTCCCATGCAATGATCAGCCTAGGATAACTCCTTGAACTTGAGATGCAGAAGGCTATTTCATAGGGAAGAGGTTCAAGTCTAGTGTGAAGGAGGATGCTTTTTTTCACCAAATGCTTCTTACACCTTTTTATTTAGTAAAACTGAAGAGTTGAAAATCCATCCAAGCCTGTTTCTTTTGCTCTTAATCCTGGGAAGACTGTATCCATCACCAATGGATGGCTCTCACTCAGCACTCAGCACAGCACCATTTGTCCCCTTTATTATAAGGTAAGGTGATTTTGTAGTGGTTTCTTATGTGGTGGGAGCTCTTTTTTGAATCTTCAGAATTTTTTAAATAAAATTACTTTTTAAGCTTCTCTTCAGTTTTAGTCCTTAAAGGAAAAAATGGTATGAATTGGTTGTACTTTCCTATATTATTATTGTTTTAGAGAATTAGAAAGAATATTGACTTAGGCAAATCGTTGTATGACTTGTTTGAAAATCTTCATCTGCTAATGCTGTATGGCATGACTGCTGCCACTGAGAGGGTAGATTAAAACTGATTACCTTGACAGATTTTAGCAATGCAAGATTTGCTATACAAGCTTCTGATGGGTTTTTTCAGTCCTGCAGAATGATTGTTTGCAACACATAAATGTAATGTCTAATACATAGATTTGTAGATGTGTGTATGTATCTCTTTCTAAATCCATCCATGAATATATACGTAGCTAGATAAAGATCTGGATCTGTTCTTTATCTAAAGTGGTTCTAAGATGACTTTTCAAATATTTATACAGTGTAACTTTCATTTTATGGTGGTTTCAAGAAGCTATTCAGCTGACATTTTGCTACTCTGTATGCCTCCTGTTGGGGATTAGGAGCCTCAAAAGGGAGTCAGAGCTGTGGTGGGTAGGGAGAAATGAACATCACCAGTATTTGAGAGGAAGTCCTGCTGTCTGTGTGAAAGCTTCAGTGCAGTAGGGTGAGAAATTTCTGTGCCTAATCTTGCTCATCTAGTAGTGAAACAAGACAAAGTTGTTATCCTAAGGTCTTCCAATTTTTTTTAAACTATGGTTCGTTAGAAAATAGCATCTCTGCTTTTTCACAGCATATGTGATGTGTTTCTTGCCTTTTATGCTTTTTTATGAATTTTCAAGAATAAATACTATTTTTTCTGAAAGGAAAAAACCAAAACCTGTAGTAGGAGTTTTTAAATACACTGTATTTAACAATAAAATATGTTTGGCTTTCTGCTGTATCTGAATCCTAAATGCTTTTTGGGAAGTGTTTAAAACTATTTGTTACATCAGTAATCGGCTTTGTATTGATGCCTTTATTAATGCACTGGAGAATTTTTTTTTTTTTTTAATGAAATGTTTCAGCATAATTTTGGTTATTGCTAATAGATTAACTTTTGATAAACTTTTGATTACAGCTTTTTAGTTTTGTCTTTGTTTCTATTATGACCACTACTTTTTGCAAGGTACATACACCAGCAAAATAACATTTCACAGTTACCTAGCTTATTGTCTTGAGGTTATTTAAATTCATTCAGAAGATGTGGGGGGAGAACCCCCATAAAATCTTTAAGCTAAGAACCTTGAATATTTGAGACTTGTACTGTTGAACCTACTTTCCTTTAAGTGTTTCCTTTAAGTGTTAAGTTTCCTTTTCCTTAAAGAGGACTGATGTGGCTGATAAAGACGCTGTTTTCTGCATTTCCTTTCCATTGATTTTGCTAGTGAATGCTGGGGATGCAGGTGTAAAACTAGCACAAAATTACCGTGTATTTGTGACAAAAAGTTGTAGGTGGGTGTACAGACATGCATTTTCTGTCTTGTTACTTAGCAAAGTATTGAAATTTTTATGGTTGCCCGGGGACAATACCAAGGATTCTGCAGAGGTAAATGTATTCATGATATAGTGCAGTGTGTTGTTACTGGCTGTATTTCTGTCCGCAATTCTTACACTCTTGTTATTTGAATGCTGTAAGTGTTTTCTGTTCATTCTGACTGCATTTGTTGGAATACGCAGGGATGATTTTTTTTGGTAAAATAAACATGTTGTTATTTTCCCATCTATTTCCCTTTCTATTTTTCATTATACAGGAACAAATGAACAAAAATAAAATTGTTTCCTATTCATTTGGTTGTTCTTCAGAAGGTGGTAATGAAGTAACCTATTAGGATCAAAGAGAAGGTCTGGTGCCAAAGGCCCTGTGTACCAAGTCATTAAAATGTGTATATAAACGTTTCCTTTGAATTTCTCAGTGCAATGTTATATTCTACAGCATCAATTACATGGTACTCCAGTGCAATTATAACATGTAATTGCCATGCATTACCATGAGATTTTTGTTTAGGATGGTGTACCAGTGTCAGGGAGGGATGCAGCCATGCGGTGAGGAGAGAGGAAAGGTGAGTGTGACCCATATGTGGTCTTAATATCCCTTCCAAGGCTGAGCCCACAGGGAAGTGATATTCACTTGTTGCACTGAGAAGATGAACAGAATATTGTGTTTGCAAGGAGTGAGCAGTTCTGTGAACAAAACTGGGTTGAGCCGAAAGAATTCAAGCTGGGATTTGAAGAGTTTCACTTAAGCTCGAGTGGAATTTTCCATCTAGTGGGAGTAGAGCTGTGGTTGCTCTGAGATGAATTGCACAATATGAGCGGGATTAAATGGTGCAAGGACGAATCTCAATCTCTGTGCACATAGTTGTTACTCCCTGTTGAACTAGGGCATTTGATTACCTATCTGCAGTTCTATTAAGCTATTTTTCCCCCTGCAGATGTTTTATTTGGAAGGGAACACTTTGATTCACAACTTATTACCTCACTTTTTATTTTTTTTAAAGAGCTAGATAGGTCTGTTTTAATGGTTACTTTCTAAGATGAAAGAATGTACAGCATGTTTTTGATTAACAAGGGAGGTAATCGGGAGGTAATGTTTTAAGTATGAAACAAAAACATAACCTCCCTTTTGCCTCCCTCTCCCTTTTTCAAAGACCTGTAATCTCTTCAGAATGATCTAGAATTGAGTTACCTTATGTCCTCCTGTACCATGGCACTGACAGAGTGTATGTTTATTGTTAAATGTTCTGGGCTGAATGCTCTGAAGGAGTAAAATGGGTATTGCTTTATTAACTTGAATTCTTTTTCAGTAATTGAAAAAAAATTGAATAGTCACTCTCTATTTAAGAGAGTGACTTTGTAATCTTTTAGAAAGTTTTTTAAAAATTAGCTTTAAAATGTCAAACAGTATAAGGTTTTAGAACCTTATTGGATGTATGTGCCTTCGCTTCCCCTTGACAAAACTTTATTCTTCATGAAATTTCCTCTTTAGAACTTCAGCAAATAGATTTCAAAGCAGTGCTGCTTCTAGGTGTATTATGTTGCAAGAAATGTGAACATCTTCCCATGAAATTAACAGAGTAATGAAATAGACACTGTTTCCTTGGGCAGAATTTTGTAATCTGTAATGTGTCTTCGTGCAAAATGGAGGAGCTAAATTCCCAAGTGCCCTGCTGCTGTTTCCAGTCAGGGACGTGGGAGGGTGGCAGATGGAAACACTTTACAGCTGTCCTCTTTCCCTTTCTGCCCTTCTCCATCCACCCCTCTAGACTGATAGGGTTTTGGTTTTGCACTGAAATCTTGTCACTGGTGTACAGTGATAATCACTGTTAGTTAGGATAATCACTGTGACTGTTAGTTAATGATGGATACTAAGATGCAAGGAAAACAATACTGTGTGTGGTGAGGAAAAATATTCTGTGGGATGGAGCATTGTAATTTTTTTACTTAAAAAAAAAAACCCAACCTGTAGCCATTCCTAACAGAGCGTTTAGGGACGGAGAGAGAAAATTCTTATCACCTATGAGTTTTTGAAATAGATTGATCTGGGTTTATTTTAACTTCCTAGCAAGCAGACCAGCTGACCATGAATTCTGAGGCTCTCTGTGAGTTTCAGTTGTGTCTTACTGTTTCATAAATGTCAGAGAGCTCACTTCTTAAGGAAAAGGACTCAGATGTAGTAGTATTAATATTGCAGAAGGTAGTGTGAATTTGAATTTTTACCAGTCAGTAATGTTACTTGCATGTAGGTTGCTCATGTGAGAAAGTTACTCTTTGTTGACTTGTGCTTATAAGTTTGATTGCTCTGTATTGCTTTTGATTATGTTAAATTATATCCAGTCTGTCAGGTGACTGGTTCTGTTCCACTGTAGCCCTGTGACAAAGTCGATATGGGCTACATAGGAAGAGAAGCACAAGAATCAGGCAACTGGTGAAGTTTTAGTAACCCGATATCCTCAATTTGTTTGAGAAGAGCTTGGTGGAAATAATTCAAGTATATTCATTTTGTAAGCTGAAATTGCTGTTTAAGTATATTTAAATGCAGATTTGCTGGGGTTTGTTTTGTTTCACACATGTATACTTAGGTGTGTGGGTTTAGTATGTCATCCTGTATCGGACTTTAAAGCAGCCATCTGACTTTCTGTAGGCTGAGCACTTGTATCTTTTGGTAAGTGGCCAAGCAAGGTAAATGACTGTGCTAACTAAGTGTACTTCCTCTGCCTTTCTCCTCTTTCCCCTGTATTTTAGTGTGACATGGCAGCACTAGAAGAATTAATATTAAAACTTCCCTTATTTCAACTGTCATTTCTGTAAGACTGGGAATCTTACCAGGGGTCTGATAAAGAAAGAGCTTTTGTGGGAATGTCTTTTCATATTAGATTAAAATATACAACAAGCTGTTTGTTGCAGCCTTGTTGTATTAAAATAGCTGCTTTTGATTACAGTTGTATATGAAAGCCTCTCCCTGGCTTCCCTTTTCAATTTCACATCTTCTCAGTCTTTCGTCTCTGTTTTTTTAATTTGTTTTGGGGTTTTTTTAGTTCCTAATATTTGTTTAGTATAACTGCTCAGCATTATAACTGTCTGCAAATACTGCATTATATGGAATCCGTGTGAGACGGAGAGCAGGCTCTGACTCACTGGAATGCTCTGTCCTTGAGGAAGCTCATGGGGCTGGCCAGTCATTGCAAGATGAAGACAGATACCCTTTTTATTATGGGCAAGGTTCCCAAAACATGGGCTGGTCTAGATATTTGAAAAAAAAGAAGCAATGTGCACCCCTAAAGCATACATTGTCTTTTAAATTTTGATTATAGTAAATCTCTTGCTTGACATCTAAAGTAGAAATTTTGCATAGCTGTGGGAGAAGGAGGGAAGGACAGAAATTCATTTCCCCACTGAGCTTATCACTAATGAATTGGGACTGTCTTGGAAGTCTCCCATTTCTAGTTAGTCTATTGTCTGTGCAATCCTGATTGCATAGTGATTAATACTGATCTGTAAAAATATTTATGGGTCACTGTAAATATTTATTAATAAGAAGAGTTTCAGTCCTTTTTGAACTTTTAGCAGTTTTAAATAACAAGTTGTAAATAGGCTGTAATTTTTTCCAATTTGATTAAGTTCAAATTGTAGTGCTAGAGAAAAATGCAAAGGGCTTGATTGGCAGTAGGCTGCTCAAGACCCTCTGATCTATTAAAACTCTTTATTCATCTTACATTCTTTACTATATTCCTGTCTTTCCTCTGAAATTGTAGACAGATGTGTCATATCCAAGTAGTGCTGATGAGAAAGAACAAGCCTTAGGTGTTTGTTATTAATTTCTTATTCCAGTTTTCACTGTTTTCATCAGTCATTGGCAGATTGTCTGAAGCAGTTCAGGAAATATGCGCAAACTGCAGGGAGCTGTCAGATTCATGGGAAATAAAGGGTGACACCTAGCAGAGAGGCATTCATGGGTACTGAGAGTAACTCTTTTTCCAGTATTGCAGGCTCCTGAAGAGGACCAGTGGCTGGGATCCTGGGTTAAAATTTGATGTATGTTGAATTTGATGTATAATTACTTGAAACATGATCCAGTAAAAAATATGATGGGTGCTCAACTGTCAAAATATGATTGGTGAAGTAATTTTATTATTCATTTATATACTTAAAATTAATCAGCAAGTACTCTGCTGGTCAAGATAAGTATCGAAAAAATAACATCTGGAAAAGTATTTGCAGGAAGAAGTATGAAAATGGAGAGAAATAATACATTAACTATCCAGACAATGATATGGGAAACCAAGTATAATGACATTTTAAAAAGCCAATATTCTTTAAAAAGAACAGTCTGAGTTTCAGAAGAGTCAGTACTGGAAAGGCCTTTTAGTAATAGGCTAGATACTTTTGGTGGGATGGCTGAAAGGGAAGTGTCTTTGAGAACCCAGATCCCTTGGATGTTTTCATGGGTCTGATGATATGCTTTTTAAATTGCTCATGTTGTAGTTTTGCTTACAATCATCTGAAGTTTTGAAAATCCTTGCAAGGTGCTGAGACTTGATTTTTCCATTCAACTTCCCTTTCATAAATAATGATAGAGTTGCTAAGACAGAAAATATTCTTTGTTTTGGTTTTTTCCCAACTGTTTGGATAGTAAGTGGTATGTGTTTGTTTCTGTTATTCTGCAGTTGTGAAACATCATGGTAACTGTTCACAAATTAACAAAGTAGAAATATGGTTGTGAATGAAATTGTCTTTTACATGATTTTGAGTTAAGAGCAGTTGTTTTTTTCTCTAGAGTGCTGTGAACCAAAATGGAGGCTCTACCCTCATGTAACTTCAATGATAGTTAAATAAACCTAGAGGCTTCCTACCTAGACAAACTCTTTGAGATTTCTTGATTGGATTTCAAGAACAGATGCCATTTAAATTGCATCAGCATGTTCTATGGGAAATCTCCATTTGACAAGAACATATTTCTGTTTCTCTGAAGTTTATACACAGTATTAGTAATAGTTTTCATAGACTCAGATGTCAGAGATCCTAGGTGTTTTGGCTTGGTAAACCACAACAATTCAAGTTTCTGATGTTGATTCAGCTTGGTATCAGTTGGCCACTTGTTTACATTAACCTGGACCTTGGTGACAAGAAGAGAGAAATATCTATAATTTTTCCTTAGAAAGCCCTTGGAAACATATGGAGAAACAGCTCCTGGCAGAGCTTGTGGACAGCTTTCACAAATAAAAGCCTGTGTACTTTGCCTACATACCTTCTGCAATATTTATGGCTACCCTGCTTCATTAAGTGCTTGTGGAAAATACTGCCCTTACAAAAACATAGGGTTTTATCTTAATTGCCCAAGTTGGAAGAATAAAATACTCAACACAGTGTATAAAGAGGCTAGAAGTTTGGACAACCATTAACTTCACTTTAAAGGAAATAGATAAGAATTTAGGGGATTAGTACTGCATAAATAACGTGAAATTAAATTTGGCTTGTTTCTGTCCATATGTGTTTTTGTTCAAACATTTTCTGAGCTACATTTATGTGTTGATTGTAGATCTAAAACCTTCAGCAAACTGTTGGTAGTTCTGTAATATTTTCCTATTCTTCAGGTAAATTATAAGGAGCTATATCAAATCTCAGTTTTTTCTGGGGTTTGTTTTGATCTTAATCTTAGATGAAAGAACAAAAATTATTTTCAGGCCAATTGCAGTACAGTTTTTCACTGAGAAATAAGATTTTAAAATTAAATGTTTTGGATACTTGCTAAGAAACATTAAAAAACAAAATGGAAAACCACAAACCAAAGAAATCAATAAATGAACAGAAGAAGGTGTAGATACATGTGTAGCAAATTATCATTGGTATTGCAGGAAACTTTACTCTCCCAGTAACAAATAGGTACTGTCCTGCTGATTCATCTACAGTAAGAAGTCCAAGTTACTTAATTCTGTGGAAGCATGAGTGTTGCTTTTAATTCTATTTTTGGACTTCACTTAGCTTGGGAACTTGTCACACTGCATTTGAAGTTGCCGAAGGTATTCCTTTAGGAGATAATTTGAAGGGGGAAAAATAAACTAGTATATAATCATGAGGAATGCATGCAATACTCTTGAATCTTAATAACCAAACTTGTTGTAATAGGAGCTGAATCTGTTGCTAAATACTTTTCTCTGAGCTTTGACCAGCATCCATGTTTTCCCCTGCTCTAATTTCTTGATTTTAATTCTTGCTTTGGAACTGATGACATAACTTGGACTGTATAGCTGTGTCATGGAGGAAAGGCAAAATCTCCTTCTCATACCATCTACCCTGTCTATACAGAATCAGACAGAAGACTTACCACAATTTTTTCTTAGATGCATTTGTTAGGACCTTGGGGCACAGCTAGCTCAAGGATTTGAAGAGTACCGTGTGTGTGATTTTTGCTTATTTATATTTTTCAATCACTTTTATCTTTTAAAAGCTGTAGTAGCTGTTAAAATGCTTTGACCTGTTGGCAGAGGTGGTTGGTTTGAATTGCAAAGCCTTTCCTGCCTCATGCTGCACTCTTCTCCCAAACTTTTTGTGATGGTGGTAGGATACTTGGTTTGCCTTAGAAGCTCAGAGGCCTCTTCTGAAGAACATTCACAGTTTCATTAATTAGCAATGACTTTGTTAGTAATGCACAGATTGTGTGACAACAGCCAGTAAAACCTGGAAGTAGACATTCCTCTCCTTGTTAGCCCTTCTCACAACTGTAGGAATTACTTAATATAATGAACATATTTTCAGCAACAGGTATAATTTTTCAAATTAATTCTACTCGTTTGTTTCTGTGACCTTTATCTAAAAGGTAATCCTTATTTGCGTTGTTAATTTGGGTAATATGAAGTCTGTTGAGAGGGAGAAATAAGAAGGGGTGGAAAATAAGCACATAGGAAACACCTGCAGGTTTGTTTTTTCTTTTTTTTTTTCCTTTTCAAAAGAAGCTTAAGATATTATTATTTACAGCTAGTGTTCTGTTGTTTGTAGCCAGAGTAATAAATTAGATACTTTGATGTGTGCAGAGGAGTATGGAATCTTTGTGCCTTATGAGAACTGGTCGTAAATCAGATCACATCAGTTGGGAGGGTGGTTCAGGATCTGAGTGTTGAATCTGGAACAGAGCAGTGGAAATGCATTGAATTGAATCTACAGTTACACGGAGCGAAACCTTCTCAGATTTATGGACTTTTTGTTCTTGATCATGGACTGTTTCAAGTAAACATGTTTACATCCAGTTCCTCATGCACCTAGATAAACAGTACTGAGTTCAAGGTGAAATACTACAGTTGTTAATAGCCCTCAGGATTGAATAGAAGTATGTCACATGAGGATTTTGCAAGTTTCATTCTTGTTGCTGCCTTGAAGTATAATAAAATTAGGGTGGCATAATGTATGTTTTTACATATGACAACATTTTAGGTAATTCCTAGATTTTAAAGTCTACTTACATCAGACCTGCATGTAAAGGTAGTGTCACATACTTGAAACATTTCCCCTCCACCACTCCAAGCACCTTTCAAATCAAAGGAGATGGAACAGTTTTAAATGCAGCTTTGCACACACATCCATGCTGTCCAAATGGATGCAAGACTCCATTGCTGGTATTTCCTGCAGAGAGGATGAGCCTGCAGAAGATTTGCATTGTGCTGTTGGCAGGTGAAGCTCAGAGTCTGGATGAAGTGCAGCATTTGGAGGTCCTTTTCTGCCAGTATCCCCACAAGGCAACTGCCATCACAGAAATGAGACTCATCTCAGGGATGGCAGTGTACTAAACTGCTGCAGGAGGAGTAACCTGAATAGCTTCATAGCCCTAAAATGCTTCTTTCTTGAGCTGCTGAGTTTTGCTGCAGATAGAAACTAAGTTACTGTGATTGCCAAAATTATGCAAAAATATTTCTTGATGCAGTTTGTGAGATTGCTTCCCATAATGGTTGCTAAATTCAAGATAAAACACATTTTTAACAATACAGGTAGTAGACTCAGTCCTAAAGTGTATGGTTTGCAGTTTGGCATAACAATGAGAAAAAAATTGCTAGATTTGGTTAGAATGTTATATTTCTGTTGCTCAGTTGTTTATTTGCATTCAGTCTTTCTATCCCTTTTTGAGAATTCATCCTGTTTAGTTTTATTTACAGATGATAGGTTAAATGTAAGTGGGATCCAGTAAATATCAAAACTCTCTGTTCTAGGGTGCTGCTAGAGGATGGAAAAACTAGTGTAGGTTTTGACATGCTCCTGGCAAACTTCTTGCATGATTCAGGAATGAAGCCAAGTGCCTTCAAAACATGACAGATGAACACTTAAGTGCCTTCAGGGTATGCAGAAGTTCAGGGATGGGTCACTAGTGGTGACTTGGTATGACATCTGGCATATGCATGTGAAAGGAATATTTTTGAAATATTATCAGTGCTGTTTCTTGCTGGGAGGTGGGGATTGGAAACAGTTTATTTTCTTTGAGTGTTAGATTTAAAAACAAATAAATATTATAAATAAATTAGAAGAAACTGTAGGAATCTTAACCCCTTTCAGATTTGGGAAGCTATTTGTTGATGTGAAATACCTTCCATGTGTTCCCATATATGTTCCTATAAACCAGATACTTTATGATTCCTAAACTTTTGTGATGCTTTTGATCCTTAGTACGGACTTCATAGGCCTGCTGTTCTCAGGGTTCCCACTAAGGTGTGAGTTGCTGCACCCTGGAGTGTGAGAAGTGTGCATGAATGTACAGCAGCTGTGTAGGATAGTGGCAGGCTGGTGGCTGGGTTGCCCTTTGGGCAGGTAGGAGCTGTGGGATTGCATTTCCCTCTGGCACAGAAGGTTGCAGAGCTGGGTCCGCAGTGCCCTGGGGGAGTTCTCCATGAGTGGGCACCTGTGTGGTTGCTCTGCAGGAGGACTTCAGGCAGCTGAGAAAATTTTGCCTGTAACGTGAAACTATTTTCTTCTTTCTAAATATAGAGCAGTCACTTCCATGTTCACAATAAATTAGATAAAATAATAGAGTGGAACAAAATTTGGCATGTAAAATACTGTATCTCCATATTTGTAGGTGCATGTGTTATAAGTATTTGATGTTTTACAAGACAAAAAAGTTAAAGACAGGTTATTTAAAAATATGTAGTAATTCATTGCATTGTGTTTTAGGGAAAAAACCCCTCTTGAAGCATTTTCCACTCCTCCTGTGAAAACATGTCAGATTCCTTGGGATCTGTAAAAGGTCATAAACAAAATTAAGAAAATGTGGTTCAGCAGAGCTGAATGAATGGTTGCAGACCATGATTTCTTAGGTTTCAGTTTACTGTGAAGTAGAATTAAAATGTTTCTGTTATTAAAAAAAAAGGAAGTTCTTTTAGGAATAGCCAAACTGAACTACTTCTTGCACCTTGTCAATATAGGATTGAAGCTTTTCCCTATGGCAGAGCTTCTAATTGTGACTGTTTAGCATCCTATTGTGAAGGATGGCCTGTCTGTGAAAAGGAAACGTAAAGATGGTCTTAGTAAAAATCATAATAGAACATACAACCTTATTTGCAAGGCTGCAAATTGCCTCAAAAACCTGTTGTTCTGGGGGTGGTTCCTCTCTCTAGGTCCTCTGAAGATCTGTGTCTTTCAGGCATGCCATGGCATAATGGATCTGTTTCAGTTAAGACTGTTTAGTTTCTTAGTCTTCAAAACGCTGTTAATTTGGTTGCTGGTTCAAGATGGAATCTGTTCTCTGTATTTCTTTCATTTGAACTAAACTACTACTGTGACTATTGATCTAAATCTGATACAGATACTTGAAAATTTAGAGTATCTTTTAATTTCTTTTAGTTTTTAAATATGTAGGCATGACACTGCAGGGTTTATTGGGTTTTTTTAAAGCAGAGGTCAAAATCATTTTTACAAGGGATAATCTCATTGACATGGGATTATGTAAGCTGGAAAGACATAGGAAGCAACTGAGGAAAGAGATGAGAGTATTGGAGTAGGGAAGGCCATCTCTCGAGTCGTTGTGCTCATCTGGGAGGTAGCAGAGCATAACTTCAGTCATACTGTGTTTCCATCACCTAAGACATTTGGCCTTTTATAGTAGTTTTCTATACCCTAAACCCTATAGTAGTTTTCTCAGTTTTCTTGGTGCCTTAGTTGTACCTGCATTACCAAAATTGACACATGCAAGAATTGCTGGCTTTGAAAGACGTAGCCTAATGTACTTAGCTGCTGAAGGACTCCTACTCATGTCAATTCAGTATACATGCTACTGAAGTAGTATATAACTTGTTAATGTGTTAATGTTAGCTCATTCTCCATGTATTTTCATAAGTCTACAGCTAGTCATCAAAACCTTAATAGCACTACAAGATAAAAGATTCTTTTTGGCATTTGCTTTATATAGAATCTTGCCTCCTAGGAGTTAATTTTAAATAAGAAGTATTTTTCTTTTAGATACTAATTATAAATAATGGGAAATTATTTTCCAATGTGTCTTTTATTTCCTGCCTTTAAATGTATTCTAAAAACCAGTGGGACATTTGGCCCAAAATTCAGTAGACACCATCTTGTGTTCTCGTGGAAACATCTGATTAACAGCATGGAGTTGGCAGTTTCAGTCAAACTCATAATACATTTGAATGCGATTAGTAAGTAACATAAACATCCAGAAAGATGCTACAGGAATATATACTTGCCTGTTTAATGGCATAATTGCATTATTTCCTTTTTATTTTCCTTTATGTAAACACCAGAACTTGTCAATGACAACAAATCCTCTGGCATAGCTCTAGTATGACTTACCTTTCACTACTGAGAAGACTGTATATTGGATTTGTGAGAAATATGTTCTCGTTTTCATGGCACTATCCTTTGTCCTGTTTTAGGCAGCCCAGTGGCTTGCTGGATGACACATAACAGGTGTCTCTGGTTTTCCCAGGTGTGGGCACTCCCCCGTGTACCGCTGCCGGGAGATGTCGGGCCAGGCCCTCGTTCCCTTCGTTATGGCCAATGAAGTTCCGCACACGCTGCTGGCCCTGCTGCGGGGGCTCCCGGACTCTGCCACTCATGGCATGCGACAGAACAGTGTTCATGGAACCCTGCTGCAAGTAAGCTTGGGAGGCTTGTTTTGCATTGATTTGTTTTTGTTTTGTGAGGCTTTTAAAATTTTGGTTTTACTGTAGGGGTTTTTAAAAAAGTTTTTGGTCATACTTGACAGCCAGATGACATACCATGAGTTGTGCTTAACATTCACGCTTTGTCAAAACATACATGAAGACTGCTTTTGAGTTTATTCTATCAGATGATAAATGTGGAATGCACGTTTCAGCTGTCATTTGAAGGCAGTAAGCAGTAACATTTGCATTTCATATAATGTTTCATCTCCAGAGATTAAAGTGCTTTAAGAGCAAATATCCCTATCTGAACGTATTTGCAGAGAGATCTGCCCAAAATGACTGAGCAAATCTGAGGCAAAGCTGAACTCCATGCACCAATAGCATTGTGTATATATTCAGACTTGCTACGGACCCACATAATTATTTATTACTTCATTTGCTTTTCCTGCTGCACCAACAGCTTCCTGTCAGTGTGCTGTACAAGTTATGGTAAGCTTTATACTATTGTCTTCTGGAAACATTCTGGAGAATTTATCAGAAATTTCTTCATTCTCCATATATCATTCCCCTGGTTTATGGCAGTCAGTTTACTGTGTTTCATTTTTAAGTATCATGGTAATAAGTTACTGATTTTTATTGCCCATTTTTCACAAGCAACCCTCCAACAAAGCCATATTGTACACGATCAGCTCTGTTGGTCTGTCTTAGTTGGCAAGCTTTCCAGGGACATATTCCCACTGTAAGCTGTGTGCTGGGGTGTGTATAGTTGTTTTGATTTAGTGTTTAATTGCATCTTTTCTAGCATATTATTTCCCTTTAAAATCAAGACTTCCAGGAAATCTAGGAAATGAGTGAAGTCCCTCTAGGTCTGTTAATGTCAACTTTACCTATAAATGTTTTCAGGCAGTTGAATCTGAATTTGAATGATGATTGGTAACAGTAAAGGGTTTTGCAGCGTATGGATGGGCACCTGCTTTGAAAAGCAGTCAATGCACTTGATAGATGCAAGGGATTGGACCTGTGAGCCTCTGTGTCTGTGTGGCAGGGGGAGATTGCCATCTTCAAATCAGCTGTGCAGCCCTGCTGTGTCACAGCTCCTGAAGTGTTAGGAAGAGAGGGTTGTTCCAACAGTGAGAATGAAATGCTTTCTCAATCCAAAATGATTACAACTCTACTCATGAGGGTGTGGACTGGCAGTAGTGTATAGAGTTAATTGCCTTCTTTTCTGTTACCTGGGAAAAAAAGATAATAATAATAGTGGGTGGATATGAAAGAATCCAAAGGATGTTCTAGTTTTTTAATTCAGTATTGCTAACATGGTCTTATGCATAGGTGTAGGAAGCTTTCCACACCTATGAGATGGGAGATATCCCAGGACTTTAACCTGATTTTTCATCAGTTTTGAGCAGCTACTAGGAGCTACTACTTCAGTTTGTACTTCACAATGAGAGACCATGCTGTCAGAGAATGATACTCTTCCAAGAAATGTCAGTCTTACCGTAACAGTTCAGTGGTTTGGTTTCTCAAATTTGTCTTGGGCTTTGCTGTTATCCCTTATGTATCAAGGGTACTCAAAATCTTTATTTAATGCTTAATTTAATTTAGTGTGTGGCTGACATGTATGGCAACTATTGGTTGCTAGTTTAATATAAGAAAGCATTCAGAAGAAACACTTTAGGGTGGTAAAGATGTGCAAAAAATGGAGGCAAGGCAGTGGCGTTTGTTGTAGCTCCAAATTACCGGTGCCAGGTAGTTTAACCTGTAGTTAGCTTGCCCTTCTGGTAGACAATACAAA